>NC_133400.1:30046000-30347333 GCF_047511655.1 Castor canadensis
GTTACCTCACTTATTAATAAAAAGCCTGGCAAGGCAATAAAGAGCAAGACCATGTAGGTTTGGGAAAGTAGCTCGGTGCTAGATCGCCTTCCTAATATGTACAAAGGCTTGAGTTCCATCCCTGGCATCACAAAAAAAAAAAAAAAAAAAAGAAAAGAATAAGCACACAATTTACCAATGTTGGAAATTAAAAAGATGTTAAGATTGTACAGACATCAAAAACAAAATGAGGGCCAGGCATAGAGCCACACATCTGTAATCCAAGCTATACTAGAAGTGGAGATCTGGAGGATCAGGATTCAAGATCATCCCAGACAAAAAATAAAAAGTTAGCAAGACTCCATCTCAATCAGTAATGGGTGTAGTGATGACTGCCTGTGATCCCAGTTATATGGGAGGTCATGGATAGGAGAATTGAAGTCCAAGACTGGCCTTAGGCAAAAATACGTGAACCCTGCCTGAAAAATGACTAAAAACAAAGAGGACTGGGGCTGTGGATCAAGTGGTAGTGTACCCTCTGTGTTCAAATCCCAATATCACACAAAAAAGAAAAACTCAAAAGAATAACACAAGGATATTATAAACACCACTGTGATAAATTCAACAACTTATTTGAAGTCAAATTCCTTGAAAACCAGAACTGATTAAAATTCCTGAAATTACCAGATATTACTGGGAGAATATAAATTATTGCAGTTACTTTGGGAAGTGGTTTTGCAGTTTCTTATAAAGCTAAGCCTACAGCTACCCAATGGCCTAGAATTTTCTGTCTGTGTTTGCTCAGAAGTAGGCACATTCGCCCACAAAGTGACTTGTATTTGAATATTCAAAGCATTTTTACTCATCGTAGCAAAAACTCAAAACTAAAATGTCATCAGGAGGAGAGCAGTGTGGTTGGTGGAAGCTGACTCTGCCACAGTGCTCATCAGCATCCATGAATCTCTCACAGTCATTGGGCAAAAGAAGCTGGAGACCATAGAGAATGTCTGTGGGCTTAATGTACACACCTTGCGATTTCATTTCTATGCACTTCTACCAGAGGCAAAGTTTATTAGTAGTGAGATATTGAAACACTTGGCTTTGTAGGGATGGTGATTTTGTAAAGGAACTTGAGGGAAATTTTGGGATATGGCTGTGTTTATGTGAGCATATTCAGTTAGATTTGTACATTTTTGAATATAAATTTTACTTAAAAGAACTATAGATAAAAATGAATGAACAAACTTCTCCTAAACAGTTGAAATTTTTATAGTGTTTCTTTTTTTTTACTTCCATTTCACAAGTTCATGCTTAAAAATCTTTTATTGATCTTTTCACAGTATTCCTAATTTTTGTGAGTGTGATTAAATCTATAAATTTTTTAAATGTTTTCTATATTGAGCCTGTTTGTTAGACTACATAATAAATTTTTTAGAAATATCAAATATGAAGTTATTCTTTCATTGGAAATATATTTTAATGAGATGGGCACGATTTCTTCCTAATTAGTTCATGAGTATCATGAACTAATCTATTTCTGAGTATCATTTGCTACTAAAATGACTCAAGGTCAATAATCAGTACTATTCCTATTTCATTTATATAGATGTAAGCTCTGAAAAATTATTTATATGTATAAGAGATATGAATGAAATAATTTGTTATAGAAAATCATTTGAATTACTTTTGAAAAGTTATTTGCCAAAAATAGTAGTGATAATTCACCAGCTAACTAGGTGGTTGATTCTCCTTTAGCTTTGTTGAGAATAATTAGAATCAGAATGGTGTGTTTGTCCTTTTCCCCTGTAGTTCCATTAGATTTATTGTATATTTAAAAATATAAACATTAGTGTTTCCCAAAAAAAAAATAAAATACTTACAACCATCTGATTTACAAAAGCATGTGTTAGTCAATTATTTTCCCATTCATGTTCTCAACTCATGTGAGTCCTTCAAATTGTTCATTTCTTCTGTATCCAAGAAATTATTATACCCCCGGAGTAAGGTATGGTTTTAAGAGGCCCAGTAGGTGAGAGGTTGCCTTTTTTTCTGTTAAGTATTTTTTCCACATAAATGTGGAAAGTGTCTTTCTTTAAAACCCTCAAATTCACACAGATTAATTTTGAGGCATCACTTACCCCTTATCTCTTTTTCCCAACAAAACTGAATTTCTGATTTTTTAATATTTTGGTTCACCTGAAGAAACACTCCCTTCTCCACTCATTGCCTTTATTCATCTTCTGTTCTCACTAACACAGAGCACTTCTTCTTTTGGTCTTAGTTTCAGTTCCTTTTCTACATCTTCCCAAAGTATCTCTTAATTTCCTTTCTAAAATACATTTACCACTTATAGCATTAGCGATTAAGTATCCCTTATCCAAAATGTTTAGGACCAGAAGTATTTTCAGATTTTGGAATATTTACATGTGCATAATATGTTTTAGCCCAAGTCTAAAACACCAAATTCATTTATGTTTCATATACACATATTTTTAGTACACCTGCATTATGACTGCAACCCATCACATGAGGTCATGTCTGGAATTTTCCACTTGTGGCACCATGTCAGCACTCAAAAAGTTTTGGGTTTTAAATTTTTGAGTTATAGATACTCAACCTGTGTTACTTTTTAAATATCTGTCTTCTCCACTGACTGTGTGTCCTGTGAGGATAAGGACAACTTGTGTTGCTCACTGTTGTATTTCTGGCATGTACTCTGACCATGCACTATGTGCTCAACAAATAGTTATTAAATGAATTAAAATGCATAAAGGTGAGGAAAGTAAAGTAGAAGAGATTTCTATCCCATCAGCCTCCTCTAGCCTTGCATGATTTCACTGTGCATGACTTATGATTACTATGGCTTTATAATAAGGTTTTATATCTGATGTGACAATCCCAACACATGAAATTCGGTTTTTTTTCTTCAGAATTTCTTTGCTATTTGCTGCCCTTTGCACTTCTATGTACACTTGACAATCAGCTTTTTAGACTATGCTTATCAGTTCTGTACACACACACACACACAACACATACCACTTCAGAGGTCGCTTTATTGTAATTGCCTGGAATTTATGAGCTCTTGAGGGGAAGTTTATGTGTTTATCATATGAAGTCAGCCTATAAATTTAATTCAGTCTTCCTTTTTTCCTCACATGCTTATTGAATGTATTTTAATAATGCTTCAAAAATTTGTCAATAAAGTTCTTGTGAATTTATCTGAGATTTATTCTCAAGTATTTCTTTTAAACATTTCATTTCCAATGGTTGATTACTAGTGCATAGAAATGCAATTTAAGGATAGCAGTCTTGCTAACTCTCTTGTAATTCCAATAATGTATCTGCAAATCCCCTTACATTGTGTTCATGTCTTTTATTTTACTTCTCCCATGTCTTGTTTTTCTTGTTTTCCTGTGTTTGTTAAAACCTCCACTACAATGGTGACTAGGAACCATGATAGCAGATTCTTTCTGATTTAAGCAGAATGCTTTCATAATGATTTTTACTAGAAGTTTCTGGTAGATAATCAAGTTAAGGAAGTTTCTTCCTATTCCTAGATGGTCATGATAAGCGAAGAATTCTATAAAATATCTTTTCTGAATCTATTGTGATTGTTATGGTTTAGATAAGTGTTCCCCTGCCCCCCCTCCCTGGGAAACCCATATGCTGAAGGCTTGGTTCCCAGTCCATGGCACTATCAGAGGAAGTGAAACATTTGGGAGGTGGGGCCTAGTAGAAGGAAATTAGATCATTTGGGGTATGTCCTAGAAAGGATATTGGAACCCTAGTCCCTTCCTCTTTCTCATTTTGCATCTTAGCTGCCATGAGGTCAGTGACTTTTTCCATCACAGGCTCCTCACCTTGATATGCTGCCTCACTACAGACCCCAAGACAACTGGCCAAAAGACCATCAATTGGACCCTCAAAACTGTGATCCAAGATAAATCTATACTCTTTCTACATTAACTAACATAGTATTTTGTAGAGCAATAGAAAGCTAACAATGATGATAAGTGTTATTTTTGTTTCCTGAAGTGTGTAAGTAGAATAATGGCCTCCTGGAAGTCTTTTTTCTGGAATTAAGGAAGATGGAATTAAAAATTCTAATCATTTAGATTATCCTGGGTTACCTAGGTGAATCCTTGAAGGTGAAAAAGCTGGCAGAAGAGATTAGGATGGCATAATGGAAGAACACGTGACTCTCCTTACAACCTTTGAAGATGGAGAAAAGGAGATATGAGCCAAGGAATATGGCCAGCATCTAGAGATCAAACAGACAAGGAAAACAGATTCTCTCTCAAGCCCTCCAGAAGGAAGAAATGCAGCCTTGCTGACACCTCAGCTTTTTCCCAGTGTGACCCAGTGATCTCCACAATAAAATAAATTAGTATCATTTCAGCCACTAAGCTGTGGTCATAGGAAACTAACATAGTAGTAATACTTTACTGCAGTATAATGTGGCATTGTACCATGAAACTGTTCTTGTGATTACATAAAAATATTTTCTAATATCAAATCCTGATTGTGAATTCCTGGGTTGAATCCACCTTGATCATAAATTAATTTTCTTTACACATTTCTAGTTGCATTTAGTAATTTAATTCTCATTCATAAATTAAACAGAGTAATTACTGGCCATTTTCATATTTCCTTGTTGGGTTTTGCTATGAAGGTTATTTTTTTCCTCTATCAATTACTTGACTATTTAAAATTTATAGCACCACATGCAGACTATTTTATGTGGTTAGTTTTAGATGACTAAATTTCTGTAGCAATTATTGAGTTATTCAACATTTCTCTTTCTTCTTTTTAAATACTACCCTATTTTTAACTGATACATTATAATTGTGTATACTTACAGGTTATAGTGACATTTTAATATACATATGCAATACACCTATCTTCTTAAATTGGAGTTATTAGATTTTTCTAAAATATATTCATTTGATCTAAATTTTCAAAGTATTGACAGAATGTGTCTTATAGTGTACTCTTAAGATTTAAATTTTTTTTCTCAAAATTTGGCTAATGCCCACTTTTATATTGCTAAAAAATGGTTTTCCTTTTAATCAGTTTTTCTAGAAGTTTAAAAAAAAATCTTTTAATTTAGAAATAACTACAGTTGACAAGCAGTGGTAAGAAATTATACAGAGAGAGTCTCTGGACCCTTTCCCTCATGATAACATCTTGCACCAGGACAATGGCACAGACACAAGTATGGTACAGAACACCTCCATCACTGCAAGGGTTCCTTACAGTGCTGTTTACAGCTACTCCACTCACCTCTCTCTTCCATCTCTCCTACCTGCTTAGCCTATGGAAAACACTCTTTCATTCTTCATTTTTATCATTTCACTAATGTTATGTAAATGAAACCATCATTCCTATGATAGTTTGTGTGTAACTTGTGGGGATTGGCTCTTTCCACGTGGCAATACTTCTCTAGAGATTCATCCAGGTTATTGCTGGTATCAGTAATTTGTTCCTTTTCCCGTCATGGTACAAATGCATCACAGTTTATCTATTTACTCATCAATGAATATTTAGGTTTTCCAGTTTTTTATTATTATAAATAAAGCTGCTATAAACAGTTATGTAAGGACTTTGAGTATTACCTTTCATTTTTGGGGATAAATGATCAGAAGAGTAATTGCTGGTCATAGAGTAGTTGAAAGTTTGTTATTTTTTTTAAAGAAACTGTCCACTGTTCTCCCGAGCAGTGATACCACTGAACACTCACACCAGCATTATACGAATCACCCAGTTTCTCCACACCCTGTCAGTATCTGGTATTGTCACTATTTTTACATGCCATTCTAATAGGTATGTAGTGCTATTGCTGGGTTTCAATTTGTATTTCCCCAATGTCTAATAATGCTGAACATCTTTTTATGTAATTATTTACCATCCTCTTTGGTGAAGTCTCTGCTCATTTCTTTTCTTATTTTCTACTTGGATTGTTTTGTTTCACTTTTACTGTTAGGTTCTGAGGGTTCTTTATATATTCTAGATACTAATTCTTTGTTGGAGATATGATTTGAAAATATCTTCTAATGTGTTGCTTGTTTTTTCATTTTAACAAGATATGTCACAGAGCGAAAGATTTTAATTTTGATGACATCTAATTTATCAAGTTTTGCTCTATGAAACTATTTTTTGTGTAAATCTAAAAACTCTTTGCTGCTTACTTTTAGAACTTCTATAGTTTGATTTGTCTCACAAGGGTTCATGTGTTGAAAGTTTGGCCAATCTTTGAGGACTTTAAGAGACAAGCAAAAATGGCTGGCCCTCCTGGGAATAAGGAAATTTCCCCCTGCCTTACCACCTTGAGCTGGAACATTGGTTTATTTTGCTGCCTTTGAACTTCAACAGAAACACTGGCTCTTTCTGAATCTCAATCCTACAGGTGTTTGGTCTCTAGCTTGCCAACTGCAATTGTGGGACTTGTCAGCTTCTATAATGATGTGAGACAATTCCTCATTATCTATCTATCTGTCATCTATCTATCTATCATCTACCTATCTATTATCATCTGTCTCTCTGTGTGAGCTTAACTATCATAGATTTTAGCAGTGGGAGTGATTTTAGAGGAAGAGAATTTTAAGGATGAGATTTCTGAAATTGGTTCTGGGATTTCTAGAATTGTCTCCCTAATGTGATTACATTTAAAGATGCTAATGAGTCTGCTCCTAGTAGTAAAATAGCACTGATATCCCATGACTTGTTTTAGCAATGGTGATATGAAAACTATCACCACTGGATATTCCTAATCAACTATTTGTAAGAAGCAAGGAGCTGGATGACTGTGCATATAATACTTTAGAACATTTTTCTCAAACCAACAAATAGAATGAGATTGCTGGTTGCTCCTAATGCACTGGACAAATTGAGGAAGAACAAAATGAGCTCCAGGATTTGAGGTCCCAGCTCAACTACCGTATGAATGACCTGGAGGCTTCTATGTGTGCACTGAAGAAGGTGCTTATCTCTTATAGCTGCAGAACTGGGACTGCTGAGAATCAAATGCAGACCTACATTTCAACACAAAAGTTGAATTACAACACAGTTGAGCTCCCATCCCTGTAGAGAGTCCATTGTTAAAGTGAAGGCACTGATTGGAAAGGAATGGAGTCCTGAAAGATCTAAAAGAGACATGTGAGAAGACCCTAAATTCTTTGACTCCTAAATTCTGGCACACTGCCAAGAATTTATACTGTAACTCTTTCTCCCAGTCTTCTTCAAAAGGACCTACAGTCTTGTATCCAGATAACTGCATTATGGAAAATGAAGTAGCAGACCCTTTGAGGATGACTGGACATTGACTCTGAACTGACACTAATTCCAGGAGACTGGGAACATCACTGTGATCCACTAACCAAAGCAGGGGCATCTGAAGGTGAGGTGATCAATGACGTTTTAGCTCAGATCCATGTCACAGAGGGACCAGTGGTCCCTAAACCCATTCTGTGGTTACTTCCCCTAAGTGTAGAATACATCGTTGGGAAATACAGACTCAGCAACTAGCAGAATCCTACATTGGTTCTCTGAACCCTGGAGTGATGACTGTTATGGTAGAAAAGTCCAAGTGGAAGCCTCTAGGAAAGCAGCACTACTTAGGAAAACAGTAAACCAAAAGGAAGATTGCACCCCTGGAAGAACTGCAAACCTCAGTGCCACCATGAAGGACTTGAAAGATGCAGGGATGGTGATTCCTATCATGTCCCGACTCAGCTCACCTATTTGGCCTGATACAGAAGATAGATGGGTCTTGGAGGATGGTGGTAGATTATGGTAAGATTAACTATAGGTGATAACTCCAATTTCATCTTCTGTACCAGGTGTGATCTCATTACTTGAGCAAATTAACACATCCCCTCACACTTGGTATGCGGCTATTGTTCTGAAAAAATGCTTGTTCTTCCATACCTGTTACTAAAGACCACTAGAAGCAATTTGCTTTCAGCTGGCAATTCAGGCAGTGTAACTTCCCTGTACTGCCTCAGGAATATACCAAGCCTTCAGCCATGTGGCATGATTTAGTTCTCAGGGATCTTAATCACCTTTCTCTTTCATGAGCCACCATACTGGCCACTACATTGATGACATTATGCTGACTCGTACCTAGTGATCAAGAGGAAATAATTACTCTATACTTATTGGTAAGGTTTGTGTGTCAGAAGATGGGAACTAAATCCAACTAAAAAATCAGGGACCTTCTACCTCAGTGAAATTTCTACAAATCCAGTAGTATGGGTTATGTCAAGATAACACTTTTAAAATGAAAATAAGTTGTTGCATCTGGCCCCTCCAACAACCAAAAAACACAATACCCACTGGGACAATTTAGATTTTTGGAGTCAACACATTCATCATTTGGATATGCTCCTCTGGTTCATATGCCAAGACTTGAAAAATTGCTAATTTTGAATGGAGCCCAGAATAAGCAAAGGCTCCAGCAGCTGTGAAAATTTCTTTGACACATAGGCCTATGTGTCATATGACCTAGTAGATCCCATGGTGGATGAAGAGGCAGTAGCAGATAGGGATGCTACCTGGAGTCTTTGGCAAGGCCCTCAAGTTGTACCACAAACACTTACCCCTAAGATTTTGGAGTAAATCCTGCCATCTTCTGTGGTAAGTACTCTTCAGAAACAACTCTTTCTTGATACTATGCCTTAATAGACTGAATGCTTACTCATGAGCCACCATGTGACCTAAGCTGCCAATTATGAACTGGGTTTTATTTGACCCACCAGGCCATATAATTAGGTGACAGCAGCCTACTATCATCAAATGGAAGTGGGATATGGTGATAAGGTTCAAGAAGACCCTAAAGGTACAAGCAAGTCACAAGAAGTGACCCAAATGCTTATTCTTCTCCCACCCCACTACACTGTCTTCTTCCCTACCTGCATCTGTGGTCTCATTGAGGAGATCCCATATGGTCACTTGGCAGAAGAAGAAAACATTTAGATCTGGTTTGTGAGTGGTTCTATATAATAGTCAGACACCACCTGAAAGTGGACAGCTGTAGCATACTGGCTTTTTCTGGGACATCCTTCAAGGATGCTGATGAAGAAAACCTTCCAGGTGGGCAGAACTTTAAACAGTGTACTTGGTCATCTACTTTGTTTGGAAGGAGAAATGACCAAACATGTGATTATAAACCAACTTAGGACTGAGGCCCATGGTTTGATGAATGGCCAGGGACTTCAAAAGTACACAATTGGAAAATCAGTTAGAAAAGGAAATCTGGGGGAGAATATATATGTATAGACCTCTCTGAATGGGCAAAAGATGTGAAGCTATGCATGTGCTATGCGAATGTTCACAGTGACCTCAGCTGGGAAGGGTTTAATAATCAAGTTGATAAGATGAATTATCAACTGATATCCATTCTGTGCACACCAGTCATTCTCTTTCCCTAGCCACTTCTGCCATTGTCCAATGGGCTCATGAATAAAGTGAACAAGATGGTAGGGATGGAGGTTGTGCTAGACTCAGCAATATGGACTCCCACTCAACAAAGCTGACCTGCTTACAGCCACTGCTGAGTGTCCAATCTGTTACAAAGAGACCAACATTGAGTCTCCAATATGGCATTATTCCCCAGGGTGATCAATATGGTGGAAGGTTTTTTAAAATTGTATGTCTTCCATCACGGAAGTAGAAGCATTTTGATCTTACCGTTATAGACACTTATTCTGGATATGGATTTGCTTTCTCTCATGCAGTACTTTCAAAACTACCATCTGTGGACTTGCATATTTCCTTGACCACTGCCATGGTATTACACACAGTGCTGCTTTTGTTCAAGAAATTCACTCCTCATTAAATGAAGTGCAGTAGTGGGCACAAACTCATGAAATCCATTGGTCTGAATATCTCTTTCTCTGAACATGTATATGTATCAGTACAAAAACACACACACACACACCACCACACACACACACACACACACACACACACACAAAATTTTGGTTCAGTTTTGCTTCTCTGGAGAATCCTAATACAATACCTATATAATTATGCTTGAAGTAAGTTTCTTATAGATAGCATATAGTTGTGTCATGGTTTTAAAATCCAGTAGGTCAATTTCTATCTTTTAACTGGTCTGTTTAAGGTATTTATATGCAATTTAATTATTAATGTTAAGGCTTAAATCTGTCATTTTATTTTTTGCTTTCTGTTGTCTCACTCTTTAATTTGCTTTCTTTTACCTGACTTTCTATTGGTTACTTAAACATTTTTCCAGGATTCCACTTTATCTACAGTGTTTTTTTTAGTCTACAGTGTTTTGTATAGTCTTTTAAGTGTTTGTGCTAGGTATTATATTTATTTATACATCTACCTGTTCATACATGTTTTGATGGTGTCATTTTACCAGTTTGAGTATAGAAATGTTACTTCCGTTAGCGTCCCTTCATCTTCCTACATTTATTATAGAATAATTTAAATTTTTTCTTTTATTTACACTTAGAACCACATCAGACAGAGTTGATTGAGGTCCAAGCTGGCCCAGGCATAGAGCAAGAACTTATCTCAAAAATGGCCAATATAAAAGGGTTGTTGAAGGTGTTGGCGAGGATGCGGGGAGAAAGGAACCCTCTTACACTGCTGGTGGGAATGTAAACTAGTACAACCACTCTGGAAAAAAATTTGGAGGCTTCTTAAAAATCTAAACATAGATCTACCATATGATCCAGCAATACCACTCTTGGGGATATACCCAAAAGACTGTGACACAGGTTACTCCAGAGGCACCTGCACACCCATGTTTATTGCATCACTGTTCACAATAGCCAAGTTATGGAAACAGCCAAGATGCCCCACTACTGACGAATGGATCAAGAAAATGTGGTATTTATACACAATGGAATTTTATGCAGCCATGAAGAAGAATGAAATGTTATCATTCGCAGGTAAATGGATAGAACTGGAGAACATCATTCTGAGTGAGGTTAGCCTGGCCCAAAAGACCAAAAATTGTATGTTCTCCCTCATATGCAGACATTAGATCAAGGGCAAACATAATAAGGGGATTGGACTTTGATCACATGATAAAGCGAGAGCACACAAGGGAGGTATGAGGATATGTAAGACACCCAAAAAACTAGACAGCATTTGTTGCCCTCAACACAGAGAAACTAATGCAGATACTTTAAAGCAACTGAGGCCAATAGGAGAAGGGGACCAGGAACTAGAGAAAAGGTTAGATCAAGAAGAATTAACTTAGAAGGTAACACACATGCACAGGAAGTCAATGCGAGTCAACTCCCTGTATAGCTATCCTTATCTCAACTAGTAAAAACCCTTGGTCCTTCCTATTACTGCTTATACTCTCTCTTCAACAAAATTAGAGATAAGGGCAAAATAGTTTCTGCTTGGTAGCGAGGGGTTGAGGGGGTAAGAGAGGGGGCAGGGAGAAGGGGGGAGAAATGACCCAAACATTGTATGCACATATGAATAAAATAAAAAAAATTTTTAAAAAGGGCTGTTGAGCTGTTTAATTACCTAAGAGGTTAAGGCCCTGAGCTCAACTCCAATACTGCAAAAAAACCCAAAACCAAAACCCAACAAACAAAAATAAAGTAGACAAATTCTCCAATTAAAAGATAAAAATTGTCAGGCAGGTTAAATAGCCCATGGTCCACATGGGCCATGAAATACTCATTTGAAATTTATCTATATATATATATATAAAATAAAGATACAGACAGGTTGAAAAGCAAGGGACAGAAAAAGACAAGTGATGCCAACAGTAATCACAAGAAAGTTGGCATAGTTGGAGTGGCTATGTAATGACAGGGCAAGGAGTATCAGTAGAACTGAATAGGAATATTTCAGGATGATTAAAGAGTCAATTCACTAAGATTACATAAAAATCAAATGATTATAAACATCATGGCAGAGTATCGGACCAATGATAGCTGATAGAGCACATTAGAGTTTGAAATTTCAGTATTCCTAATTCTGTAATTGTAGAACAGTAGGCAAAAATGTCATTAATGATACACAGGCTTTATACAGCACCATCATCTAACTGGATCGTATATTTGTAGAACATTGCACTCAGTCATTGCAGAATATATATTCTTTTCAGGTGCCCATAGAATATTCACCAGGACATATATAGACTGGGCTAAAATATGAGTCTCAAAGCAATAAAAAATGGAAATGGAAAAAAATATATCCTAGAAGTTATCCCCCAGTCTACAGCCCAGGCCAAGACAGAAAACTTTGTCTTTGCCAGAAGATGGGTTTTTTTTTCCTGCTCATTCTGTTACTGAGCGTCTCCCTTCAAATGTCCATTTTTTTTCTCCCCTGAAGTCTCAGTTTCAAATCCCTACCTAATATAAAAACCTTACCTTTTGTCTCCTATAGCTACAAAATACTAAGCCTCTTTGTCACCAAGGTTGGCAAATTTCTGTGGGATAACTGTAACTTTTCTGCTCATACAGTCCTAGTTTTCACCTCCCCTTTCATTTTTGGCTGTGAGGATTCCCTTAACATCTTACATGCTCATCTGTGCACTTAAAAATGTGCTTGTGATATTCTGTTTTGCATTCTAGGGGTTTTTGTGGCCAGAGGGTTCTCAGATTATCTAGTTTCCCTGTTTCTGGAATTTAAAAGTCTGACATATAATTCTTTGGTTATTTTATGGCTTCAAGTTACATTGGCTTAATCAAAAGTCCCCTTGTTTAGAGCCAGACAGCTTTGGCTTTGAGTTCCAGCCCTGGTATTTATCCATTATGCAACTCTGAACAAGAGGTAAAATCTTTCAGGGCCTTAATTTATATACAAGTTTTAGAGATTATAATCCTAGGTTTTCAAATTTGCTGTAAAGATTTTCTCTCTTCTTACACTGCACAAAACATTATGACCAATATTGAGCTTTCACTATGTGTGTGGGATTATCTTCTGAGTGCTAGCAATAACATACAATAAGTGTATACACAGATAAATAATTTCAGGAAAGTTTGGTTGTAATAACAAAAAGGGTAATGGGATTGAGAATATCTGTAGAAACACAGTAGGCTTTTCTGATTAGTGATGGGAATTCCTATTTGATGGTGTGATATTCAAGATGAAAATGTTACAAAATTAGATTGTGAGGATGGGTACACAACCCAGTGGATACACTATTCATTCACTTTCAATGGGTGAACTGTGTATATTTGAGTGATATTGTAATGTAGTGTGAATGAAAAGAGAAAGTCAGGTGAAAGTCCCAAGGAAAGAGTATTCTAGTCAAGGGAACAGGAGCTCTGACTGTGAGGTTGGGAATGGTGTTAGCCAGTTTGAGAAAAAGAAAGATTTGGCGTTAGGAGTTGAGCAAGCTGGGGGAATAGGGGGATTGGAGGTAGCTGAGATTTAGTGTGTTGGCAGGAGCCAGACCATGTAGGGCTTTGAACACCATGTAGAATATTTTGAATTTTGTCAAAATTGCAGAACAAAAGATATCTGGTCTATGCTTTGAAATGATCACTGGGCTTTTTGTAAGGCAAGAGAATTAATAGAAGAAAAAGGAAATGTGGTATTTATATACAATGGAGTTTTACTTGGCCACAAAGAAGAATGAAATTTTGTCATTTGCAGGTAAATGGATGGAACTGAAGGACATCATCTTAAGTGAAGTTAGCCAGACTCAGAAAGCCAAAAGCCACATGTTTTCACTCATATGTGGAATACAGACCTAATACAAATACAGCAATATTATGAAAAAATGGTCACTCTAAGGGGAGGTCACATACGAGAGGAGTAGGGTAAGAGAAGGAAACTAAGAAGATGAATATGGTTGATATACTCTCTATACAAGAATGAATACAGAAATTTTAAACTGGATGAAACCACCATAAGAAAGGGACTAAGGTAGAATGAAGAAAAATTAAGGAGATGAACCAATTGGGGTTATAATACATATATACATGGAGATATCACAAGGAAACTCCCTGTGTAGCTTCCTTTACCTCAAACAAGCAAAACGTCATTTTTTTTTCTTTTTTCTTCTACAAAATCAGAGAACAGGAGTGCAGAACAGGTCCTGCCAGTGGGTGGCAGGGGGGTAATTATACCATAGGAGGGGAGAGAAGGTGTGGAAAGGGGGTAGGAGGTTGAATACAGTGTAAAAACATGTATGTAAATGCAAAAATGATACCTGTTGAAATTATTCCACTATTCCAGGAATGGGGCAAGGGGGAATAAAGGAGAGTGGTTGGAGGGGGTGAATTCAAGTGTGATGTATATGATATATTGTAAGAACTTTTGTAAATGCCATAATGTACCCCCACCCAGCACAATAAAAAACAAAAAGTACAAGTGGCAAAAGAAGATATTCCACAACAGTTAGAATGAAGACCCTAGGAATTACAATTGGACTTAGTCCTCAGTTCCTGCAAACTCAACTTTATTATAGACTACACACTTTCCTGGGAGCAGATATGTGACTAAAAAACCATCCCATTAGAGGGATGGATAACAAGTAAGAGAATCCATGCTCCGCCACTACATCCAAAGGTAAAAGGCTATTGTAGTGTTCTGAAGTTCACCTCACCCTTGATTATAGTAACCTGGATTATTCATATAGGAGGAAAAGTACTTTCAGCTGAACTCTCCTGGGTCACCAGGGAGGGCAGGGGTATTAGCCTAGCTAGACTGTGTTTCATCAATCTTTTCCCATCTCAATCACTGTACAGAACCATTCTGAACCACCTCTATCTCTTTCTTCCACTTAAGAAACAAGTCAAACTTTGCTATCTAGAATCAACAAGTAGGAAAATATACGGCAGATGGTAATAATCTATAAATTCTATAATCAGGTGGCATGTTGCTTTACATACCTGAATGAAAGTATGACCTTTGGAATTGGCAAAGTGTGGTTTAATTATAAGCTCTGCCATCTATGAATGATTTAGGAATAGTTCTAAATTTTGTTCAATAAAATTAGGGGCAAAAATATCTCTTCTTTCCTGAGTGTTCAAAAGCATTGGTTCCCATAAATCTCTTAGCACTGTGCCTGATACAAATTGGTAGCTATTACTATTACTTATTATAATAACCAGTGCCTGATCCTTTGTAAGGGGAAAAATATTTTTAAAAGATGAAGGCAGGCACAGTGGCTCTAGCTTGTAATGCTAGCTACTTGGGAGGCATAGATTGAGAGGATCATAGTTCAAGATCAGCCCAGGCAAAAAGTTTGCAAGACACATCTCAACCATTGGCTGGGTGTGATGGTGCATGGCTGTCATACCAGCTACATGGGATAGGAGAATAGGAAGATCCCAATCCAGGTCAACCTGAGCATGAAGTGAGAACCTATCTGAAAAGCACCCAAAGCAAAAAGGGCTGGAGGTGTTGTAGAGCACCTACCTAGCATGTGAGAGGCCCTGAGTTCAACTCCCAGTACTGCCCCCATATAAATATATATACATATATATGTATATATACCATGATGAAATCTACTTATCTTCAAAAGACTTGAACTTGTTAACCACAATATGAACTTAAAACTATCACTATCCATATCATGGAACCTAGGATACTATCAGGTGTTTCTGTAATAATATTAGTTTAAAACAAATTTTAACAATTATAAAATCTTCAATGGATTTTTTATTTTAGAATTCAGAAAGTATAAATATATCTCTTAGCAAACTATTCCTAATAATGAACTACTATGGGTTAGAGAGTTGTATGTTTTTAATACTCGTGTTCATATTAAATGGGTTTGTTACACATAGCATATTATAGCCTTCCAAAGGATTAGGTACACTTCTAAAATGTACACTTACTAAGAATTTTACTGGCAATAGAAAGAGTCATGGTGCAAGTGAAAAAGTAGAATATAAAGTGGTATATATGTTGCTATTTTGAAATTGTAAGGATACCTAGACAAAAAGATGACAGAAAATATGTCAAACATTTTAAACAACTGATTTAGGGTGGTGGAAGTAAATTTGAATTTGTTCTGTTTATTCTTTTCTCTTTCCTAACATGCATAGATTCTTTTATAATACTAAGACAGTGATTCGTTAATGTATCACAAAAGTGGCAAACTGGGTAGCAAAATGCAATGGAGATGATTTAATAGACCACACTAATTTTTACACACACTTGAAAAGTGTGTTGGAAAGAATGAGCACCCAGAAACAAGAGTTACAGTACACGGGGCAATAAGGAGCCCAAGTTCTTCAGGCTGTTGCTCTATTTACCAAAGTTTGTGACATGCATATGTATCATATATATATGTGATATGTCCAGAACTTTCTGAGGGCCTTTACCCTTATGAAGTCAAAATGAATCATATATTTAACACCCTGATTGTAATGATTTTTTTAAAATTTTAACATGAGAAAGAAAGAAGAAATAAGGTTGTAAATATGTTTCTTAGAGAATGGTTTCTTACTAGCATGTTTTAGCCTCTTTGGTGATTGCTATGTAACAAATATCCAAAGACTTCTGTAGTAGAGAGGCCATCTGTTCCATATAATCAATGCTCCTCTATGTGAGCACTAGGTAATTGCCTTTGGTTAACTACCTTGCATTTCTAATAGTCTGAAGGGGAGAGCTCCAGAGTCTGGGAATCAGACAGTTTAACCACTGTGCCTCATGCAGAGAGCAGACAGCATGTCTTCTACATGGGAGACAGTTTCCTTAAACTACCCATTAGGGGTACCACCACTGACCATCACACGCAGCCGTCCAAGCTCTCAAAACAGAGGCAGAGGCAGAGTAAACATACACAATGCAAGCACCTTGGTCTCTTAGCACTCAGTATGTCATTAGCCCACCATAGAACTGTTTTGATTGAAAGTTTTATTGGTTTTAGGTTTTAGGATCTAGTATTTCTTATTTCAAACAGTAACTTTCCCCCCAAATTAGTACATAAGACCACAGTGCATTTAACTAATTTTATGAAGCTTAGTTTCTTATGTTAAGTTTTAAGAGGAGAAAAGCCTCTCTGAAACAAATCATTGTTAGGACAGGTAAGTAGAGGCCTGCTGGGCAGCAATGCTGACGAGCAAGGCTGGTGTCATCACACATGCTCCAACTAGTCAAAAACCCAATTCTTTAAGAATAATAACTACTGCTATTTTGGGTAAAATCTGAGTTTTTCATTAGAGTAAAACCAGGCTTGACATTTCATAAAGCTTAAATGCAAATAAAAATGATTAATCATATTCATATATATGCGAATTCATACTCAAACCATAATATTAAAAAGGTGTATTATATTTGAGACAAACCAGAGAGTTTTTTTAATTGCCAGAAATTTCATAGAGTAAATTTGTTTATTCAGTAATGCAATTACAAAATAGGAATATTACATTCATAGACGTAAGAGCATAAAATATGGTTTTAAAACAGGGAAACAATGGCATCATTTTTAAGAGCTTCACAGAAATCTTTTAATTTACAGTACTGCTCTTTCAACACTAATAGGATTAATGTGTGGTTTTTCCATGATTAAAAAAAATCACAGTACCTGAGTAGTACATACCTTCAGTGCATATGATAGACATTATTATAAACATTACTTAAGATAATCAGTTACTTAAGCAATTATTTTAGCTCATCTAATACATTTTTCTAAATGCTTTAAGACATAAAAAGCAAATAATTACATATACTTAAGGACAAGATTTTCTGGTATTCAATTATCCAAATACATATTTACCCATTAAATTAGAACTAACTGCTTAATATGTAAAACAAGTTTAAAATCATGGCTCTTGATTAAATACAATCTCCAACCCTCTCATGAGACTTCTAGGTTTCAAAAGTGACTTGAAAAACCTAGCTTGGGGGTGAATCACTAATATACTCTGAAACACAGGACAAAACAAAGAGTTTGCCTCTTTGTTCAAAATTTAAGACATAAATGATATTAACAATATGCATGCATAAGGCCTAATAAAAATGGCATTTCAGGGAAATTATTGCTTAACCTAGAGGGAAAATGTTACTGCTGGATTCCTGCCTGGGGCATAAATCGTGGTCCTGCATTAATAAGTAGGTTTTTGGATTCCCTGGCTTTCAGTGGAATGTCGGAACCTTTTGTGATTCTCACATAGATAATTCAGACAAGCTCTAAAATTTGAGAGGACACTTAACAAAATAAAATTCCCTACTGGATGGTAAATATATTAATTCTACTATCATATAAATAGAACAAATCTGATTTATTTATTGGGCAAGCGCTACCTTTGGACCCATCCAACTTAAATTAAATTCAGCTCTGTGGCAAACAATTCATTTTCTCATTAGGCAATCAATGTTCCCTTCAATAAGGCAATTCCCACTTAGCCTTTGGCCATGGCAGTCATCTTTAACACAAAGTTCCAGCCCTGCCGATCAGGTAGAAGGTATGATTTCCTTAGACAGTGGTTTAAGGAAATCTGCAATACAGATGCATATTAAAGAGAACATAAGTCCTTAAGAAATCTCATGTAATTAATGGAGCCCTCCCCAACAGTGATCCTAGAAACAGACATTTAAATGGAAAAATGAATCTGAGAAGGTATAAAATTCTGCAATGTTTCTCAGATTCTTCATTCTTATTTCCTGAAAGGAAAGGACTCAGAGAAAAAAATAACATTACTGTTTTTTTAAGAAAAGTGGATTGAAAAGTGTTTACATTTTTTAAACTCTTTAAAAAATGTTGATTAATGCTGACCAATAAATAGTAAGACCAATGTATTCTTTTCCTTATGCAAATTAAGAAAGTCAATAAAAGTGCACAGTATATATTATCAGTAAACCAACGAGTGAAGCAGAATATAACACAAAAGAAAAGGACTATTACTTGATCTATGCAGGTTAGTAAAACATTTTTAGTAAGAAAATCTATCATTTTCATTAAAAGTTTTCCATTGTAGACATTCTTATTGAACAAACATATTTAAAATATTATCAGCAATGCCTTCATAATCTCGAGTGCCAGCCACTGCATTTTCTTCACTAGAAATCCTCCTTTCAGTCATCTTTTTTGTCCGAGGGACTCTCTTCATGGTTTTCTGGACTAACTTTATTACTTGCAATAGGAGTTGGCTGGACTTCATCTGGCAATGAAAATACATGGCATGTCTGCAGGTCTAGGTACGTTGTAAATACCTTAGCATATTCTGGATGCTTCAGGGCAAAACTTTTGAATTCCTCTAGGAAAAGAGAAAAATGTTGAGTAAATTGGTATGAATCTTCTTGTTTGCTATGATGCGGATTAACAAATGACCTTAAACATAAAATGACTGCAAAATTCTATTACTCAACTCAAACATTACTGGTGGGAATAGAAATTCTAAGACTTCTTTGGAAGATGGGTTTTCTATTAGCTAGTCAAGTTGAAGATAAGAAATTCCATGACTGATTAATACTATTCTGAGGTGCACAATTTTGAGAAATTTGTGCATATTGTGTTCTGGGAGACATGAATGAGACTGTTCATAGCAACATTATTCATAAAAGGTAAAAAAATGAAAAGAATTCAGATGTTTATCAATGGTAGAGATGGATAGATCAATGACAGCATCTTCATGGAACATAATGCACATTACACAGCAATGACAATCAACAGCCATGTGACAATGATATGCATGAATCTTAAAACCATAACATAGAATGAAAAAAACCCAGATACAAAAGAAAACAGACTCTAAGAGTCTATTTATATAAAGTTCAAAAACTTAGACAAAACTAAAATACAATATTTAAAGATACATAGTTTCGTGGTGAAGTGGTAAGGTAAAAATAAAGCCAAGATTCCTTAAAGAGTGAGGAACGGGCTATGGCTGAGAAGGGTACACAGGGGCTTTGGAGGTTCTAGAAGGGCTCCATTGCTTGGCTTGAATGGTAGCTACACAGGTGTTCACCATATAAAAACTTCAGCATGTCTAGATTTATGTCTTATTCCATTTTCTGTACTTTTGTTAATTTTGGCAATAATTTTTTAAAAATTCTGTTACCCAGGACTGTCTATTGCTGACTTTTAAAATTATTTTAGTCCTTAACTGTGGTAGAGAAAGCTGTAGTCTTAAAATGCTGAGCCCAAGCTTATAATCAATAATGGTTAGGATAGTATATGTAATAGAGGGGTGAACTTCAAAGTACACTGAATTCATCTGTGGCATTATCACAATGAAAATCCCTGTGCTATTAATGTATGCTAACAAACTAATACAAAATAAAGATAATCCATATGACCTCTGAGTAGTGGACTCTTAGATTTAGGATCTGAGACATGTATAGAATGCTTACTAAGTTCACTATCAGAATTTTAATTAATTTATTTTAAGGGCACTGGGGTTTGAACTTAGGGCCTACACCTTGAGCCACTTTACCAGCCCTTTTTCTCGAGATACAGTGTCACGAACTATTTGCCTGGGCTGGCTCTGAACCACAATCCTCCTGATAGCTCTCTCCTGAGTAGCTAGGATTTAGAGGCCTGGGCCACAGGCACCCAGAAAACTATCAGAATTTTAGCCTCAAGCCTCCAGTAAGCTGGAGTTTCTAATCTCCAATGCTGCACTCAATTCTGAAACTTCCCTTCTCTCCTGGGTGAGTGTCTTTCCACATGGAGAAGAGGACGCAGTGATTTCTAAAATAAACTAAGCATGCGAGGTCATTTCCTGAGACGAAGAACTTTAATCTCAAGACTTATATTTTGTTCAAAAGATAAAGATCCTCTGTTGTGATGTCAGTTACATTAAAATGAGTAACTCATTTTGAGGAAGGCTGTAAATAGATTTGAGGCATTCATTTGACAAATTGAAAACCAAGAATGAAAACAATTTAAAGAATGACATTCTTGACACACATCAACACCCACTTTTAAAATAAAATTACACTTAAATACTCAAACATTCCTTTAAACATTGAACTTGTGTAATATCAGGGAACAAGAGACACTCTGAGCAAAAGGTTGAATTTAAAAAACAAAAAAGCAAACTCTCCTAAAACTTGATTACATGGACAGGAAAAATTACGGCCACCTTAGTATTATCTTCATTGAAATAGTTACTACAATTAGTTTTTCAAAAACTGATACTTCAGAGTAATAGAGAATATTACTTATAAGAGGAAAATGGTCACAGCAGAATTAGCACACGTGAATTTATAGATTTATATATCAGTACATATACTTCCCTATTCTATCCTTTCTATATTTAATTAATTCAATAGATTAATAGCCCTAGGTACTTAATTACCTAGAAGAGACTATGGGACAGCCAAAATGAAAGTAATTAAAGACAGAGCAGAAGAAGTATGTGATCTGCTTTCCCCATCCCATAAAGTTAACAGGATGAAACTCTTTGAACACCATAAGGGAAAAGTAATTAAGTAATTAAGGAATGTCCCTCCAGCTTGAGGGGAAAGATGGAAGATAAGTCAGCTAGACTTCTGAGACAACATCAAAGCTAAGGCAGGAAGCAATCACCCACTGCAGGTGTTTCTCAGTGGTACACTGTGAAATACAGGGAAACTAATTCACCATCCTTCAGCCACCATCCAGCAGCTTGTCTTTCTGTGGGGACTGAGCCTTCAGGAGAAAGGACAGTAACTAAAGGATGGATCTGTGACTTTCCCACAGAAGGTCTCTCCTTCCCAAGGTTTGCTATTGGGATGGCATGAGACAATGACGGCCTCTTACACAAACTGCTATGGTGAACAGCAACAAATGGTTTAGTTATTCTTGTTGGTCCCTTGTTCCATCTTCTTCTACTGTAGCTACAACTCAGCTTAACTAACTTGCTCTATGTGCCTAGCCACACCGGCAGCAAGTATAGGAGGCACTAAGGTACAGAGTCAACAGTGCTGGCTCTAAGTCAAACTATCTTGGATTTTTTTTTTTTTTTTTTTTGAGGCAGGGTCTTGCTATGTAGCCCAGGCTGGGATTATAGACATATACCACCAAGCCTAGCGTCTATCTTAGATTTTGAATCCTGGCTTTGACATTCTTTAGCTGGATGATCTTAGGAAAGTTGCTTAAATTCTTTGTATTTAATCCAATAAGAATAATTACAATTATTGCTTTAAAAAAGGAATACAGATTAATAGGCTTGATGTAAAGATTAAATGAGTTTAAGTATGCAAAATATTTAGAAGAGTGCACACCATGTAAGTCCTCAGACTACCGTAACAATAATGCTGTGGACGCCATGACCAGCGTTACTTTTATTCATGTAATTATTTAAGGCAAACACTCCTGTGAGCCTCAGTTCATAGTACAGAGGCTCTCCTTACAAACCAGAAGGCCAAACTGCCCACTCACCATAGGAAATAGAGTCCCCTTGGGCAATTTCCTTGAAGAGAACAGAAACATCAAGGTCAGGCACTCCAAGAGAAGCCTGGAGAATGGTGGAAAACTCTTCTTCTGTTATGTAGCCATCCTCATCGACATCAAAGAGCTGGAGGAAAAATAATAAAACATAAGCGTTCCCTCAGAGCACCAGTGGAACTGAATCATCTTGGAAAATGAACTCTTTCATCATTCAAACGTTTATTGTGCCAGAGGCTAAGAGAGGTGTGTGTGTGCATGTCTGCGTGAGCGTGCAGAAAGATGGTTTCTGCTACTCTCACAACACTCACAGGCGTAGCAGTAGAGAGAGAATTAAAATAGGGCTACACCAATAGAAGTTCAAAGGAACATGGGAGCCCAGTGTGGAATCCTACACAAAGAAGTGCAAGAAGGATTTTCAGAGGAGTCAATATTCGAATTGGGTCTTGGAACATGAAGAGGTGTTTCCAGAACATATAGGGAGTGGCTTGGGACTCAAGTCATGGTGGATACATAAAACCTCACCTATTCCTGTGAGATGGTGATGGAGGGGACAAGAAATGTGAACTGAAGGAGGTATTTGAAGCAGAGTGTGGAGGACTGTTGGGGGCAGGAGACTGATAAGAAAAACCAATTAAATCTGGGATAGATATGGAGGACAGTTAGGAAGGGACAGAATTTATAAGCAGCAAAGATAGAACTTGCACAAGAGGTTGTAGTGATGGGAAGGAAGGAGCCAAAGATGGCCAGTGATGGTTAGTACATTAACCAAGAGAGGAAAAACAGTCAGAAGAACAAATGTCAAATGAGATCAAGAGTTGGACCTGGATAAGTTAAATTTAAATTAGAGGAGCCAGAAGTAAGCAAGAGATTCAGATATCAGCTTAGGGGACTGATGAGGCTTGAAGTGTGAATTCAGGTAAGGACTGACACCATGGGTGCATCCAAGCTTATCTGTGGAAAATGTCCAAAGAAGGTAAAACCTGAGCAGCCCCAGTTGAGATGAGTGTAGGGAAGAGGAGCTGATGGACAACTTAAGAACCAGTCAGACAGGAGAACAGGAAGAAGATGTGTTGTGGAGGCTAAGGGAGGGTTTTCATGTTTTACTTGAAACAGGGGAAGAGGGAAGGTACAGACATATAATGGAGGAGGTGTTCACAGTATAGTTCATCAAAACAGAGAATTCACAATGAAACACCCTTGTATTACTATTGCATGCTAATTCAAAAATAAAATTTAAAAAGTTGGGGAATACATGTTACAAAAGAAAGAAAAAAAACCTCCTGGTAATGCAAAAAATAAAATGAAATGAAAAACAGAGAAAAACAGGCATTGGGTAGGGTATGCTACTCAAGGAATGAATAATAAGCAACTATTGGATAGTGTTTTAACTGTTCTTGTGAGTGGGAGGGAAAAAACCCTAACTTAAAGTTGGGGTACAATGCCCCAGCTGAGAGCACAGCTTTAGTCTCTATTCCATTACTTAGCTCCAGCTGGGATCAGAGACCGCCAGTGAGAAGCGAGGGAGCATCTGCTTTCACACACCAGGCTTTGTGTATACCTTGGACTTCACAGCAACCGCCAGGAGTCAGCCACACCTCTCTCTTCACAGCTCCAACCTTTCTTCTAAGGCCTTCCACTCTGAAGATTGTAGTCCACAGTCCTGCCTCCTGGGGTTTTGGTGGCTTCACTTCTGCCTAAGTCCCCCCCCCACAGTACTTCCTCTACATATGCCCTTTGCCACAGCCTCCCTAGATCCTCCCTTCGTGAAACTCTTCAATTTCCCACTAACTCATCATTCCCAAGAGTTTCCTGGCTACCCAGTCCCTAGATTTCTGGTAAACCCCATGGTCTGGGCTCTGGTACAAAGCTTGACACCCCAGTTTCCTTTGGGGAAATGGTATCTCCCCACTGTGCAGAATACTGCAGAGTCCTAATAAAAACAGCCCGTCTTTCCCAACAAGTATATGGTCCAAACCAAATGGACCCTCCTGGAATGTGAATTATGAACTGAGTTGGAGTTTGCTCATGTTAGCTATAGAACTCAAGGGCAGGCATAGGGCAGGTCCTGTAGCCAGAACCTCTGGACCCACCTGGTTCTGAGTTCTCTCCTGAGCCCACTCCTTGGCCTTACAACTGATTCCACTTTGGTGGCAGTCTGTCTTTGGCTTGCAACTGAGAAAAGTCTGACTAATATTCTACCTCTAGAGGTCACTGTTAAGGTGAAATAAAAGATGGAAAGTTAACTATACGAAGTGCTATCCAAAGAGAAGGATGTGAAAGATCCTATGTAATATAAGAGGTTACTACTAAATGATACTAAATATATATAAAAATATTTCCAAAGTATAGAACATGCCTGAAAAGGAAGGTTAAAAAATACCAATGCAGGCTCACTGTGGTGGTGCACACCTGTAATCCCAGCACTTAGGAGCCAAAAGGCAGGAGAATTATGAGTTTGAGGACACCCTGAGCTACATAGTGAGACCCTGCCTCAAAAACCAAAATAAATAAACAAAAAATAATGAATGTAAAGCATGACCCTTCTCTTATTGAAGAAAGAGTTAACTACAGTTTAAATTCCTCCTTTCTAGCCCTGTCCCATTCTATCCATCCCCAGACCAAGGTCTAGGCTAGATAAAATTCTCACGACTTCTTTGAAAACGGTAATTACTGTGATTAAGAACCAAATTTTCTACCAAGTCTTTCATTGGTAAACCAAAAGTGACTATTTGCTTGACTAACCTTATAATTACACATACAATCCCAAAACAGAAACACAAATATCTGAACTGGAGGAAGTTAGTTATGTGTGTAATTTTAGGCTTTATGATGAGTAAGTCTGTAAAAGCTCAAGGTTTTAAACTTCTGAAAAATTTCTGGCCTTTGCCTTATGACCATCTGCTAAGCATCAAATACTTAGGTTCTTTATCGGCCTAGTTAGCTCAGTTTAAACCAGTGTGAAATAGAAAGGAAACACAGGGATTCTTATGTCACTGAGAGAAGACATGAAAATTCCTGAGGCCATCTCCGGTGGCCTCTAAGACATGGGAAGAAATCTTGGAGGAAGAGGCTTTATACTAGAGGGAAAGAAAGACTTGGTGAAGTCACAGTGGGATGTTTTCAGAGAAAGTCAGGAAGAGATAACTCCTTCCCTGTTTCCAGGGAAGGAGTTCTCATCTCCAGCTGCATGGAGCAAAGGGACCAGGTGGAGGCATGGGCCTCGCTGTACGCAGCTTGGAAAGAGAAGTAGGAAGGTCCAGATTCTGCTTTACTTAGAGAGATGACCCTCCCCCCGTCAGCTAAGAACTCAAAGGAAACATATTAAAGTAATAGATGTGGCACCTTCATTCCCAGAATTAAGCATGCCTTGGAATGTATTCCCTCTTCTTTTGCACCCGTAGGTAGTCAGTGGAGTCGGGGTCTCCACAATTCAAACTTTTAACAAGCTCTTTTCGGGACAGGGATATGGGTTTTACTCATCTGCTCCCAATTTAGGTCCCCGTATTGCTGCAAAAAATACATGGGATACTATGGAAGATGTGCAGGATAGAAACTTGGGTAAATTATATGTGTTGCCCTGACGCCCCCAAGACAAAATAAATTACATCAGCAAAATGCCACTTAAAATTCCTCTGACATAAGCCAGGTGCAGTATTACTTGTGCCTGTAATCCTAGCTACTCAGCAGGCAGAGATGGGGAGGATCGTTGTTTGAGACCAGACTAGGCAAAAAGTTCCCGAGACCCTCATCTCTATCAATAAAAAGTTGGGCATGGCGTCAAACCCCTGTCATTCCAGTTACACAGGAGGCATAAATAAGAGGATTGCGGTCCAGGCTAGTCCCAGAATGAAAACAAGACCATATTTGGAAAATATCTAAAGCACAAAGGGCTGGAGGTGTGGCTCATGTGGTAGAGCACCTGGCTAGCAAGCCTGAGACCCCAATCCAAGCCCGGTACCACTAAAAAATAATTTTAAAAAATATCTCAGACATACAATGAGAAGATAAAGACAGAACAGACCTTCCCAGATAGTGAGTTAGGCTGACTAGCCCCAAGTGTTTATTTCTAAATCTTACTTCAGGGCTTCAAAACAGGGAGGCTGAGAAGACATAACTTTAAGTGAATTTGTTAAATCACCTGCTCTTCCATCTTGATGCTGTTACCTAGGCTGTTTCCATTTTGGCTTAAATGGATGCTTGTGTTTTCTGTCTCTCAGTGGCAATTGACATAATCAGATTATCCTCCTTACACGTACATCACAGGAGACCTATAAACTCGTGTAACACATCTATTGACTTTTCAAATAATGCACTTACAGTCAACACTTGTTTACAGGGCTGACCAAGATGCTGTCAGATGGGTTGACAGTACCTTAAATGCCACCTGGATGATGTCCTCTGTGTTGGCAGGGTTGCACAGGACTGCCAGGCCAATCACATACTCCCGGAAGTCGATGCTGCCATCATGGTTCTGTGGAAGGACAGGAGAAATCAATTAGGAAGTCAATAGTTGGATTATGGCTAATCACACCTCAAGGTGGAATGCAGGCATCCACACTGCTCAGCAGCACGGTCACTGAGCCACCTGCAGAAAAGTTCTAACTGGCCTGAAGCAAGCAGGCAAGGGGCCCACTCAGCCCCAGTTCAAAAGGAAGAAAAGTCTCTTCTGTTTAGAAACAATGATAAACATGTTATCACCGAGGCCACTTATATAGCAGGTACTCCTCCAGCCCCTTTTTCTTTTAGGTTATTTTTAAAAATAGGGTCTTGTGTTTTTGCCCAGAGTCTGGGACCATAGAGAGTTGCTACCATGCCTGGCATATTCCTTGAGGTGGGGTTTCACTAACTTTTGCTGGGATAGCCTCAAACTGTGATCCTCTCACCTCTGAGATTACAGGTGTGAGCCACCATGCCTAAAATCCTCCACTTCTAAGCCAACAAAAATGAAACATGGTAAGAGTATACATGATAGGAGGTACTTCAAGATGGAGATAAAGGAAAGAATTGGTGTTCTAATCCAGACTGACTGAACATAGTTTCCCTACACATTCACTACTCACCTAAACAGGAATCCAGACAGGAGGAAGATGAAGAGGATGAGAGAGCTTGAGACAGTAGAGAAGACAGAAAGTGAGCGAGAAGTGAAGGAAGAGACAACTGAAAAGAGGGAGAGGAGAGAAAAGGAAAATTGAGATACAGAATCAGAGGGAAGAAAGGTGGAGAGAGGGAGGAAGAGGAGGAGAGGGAGACAGAAGGGCAACTGTAAAACAAGCCCTGTGATTAGACTCCAGGTTTTAAAGCAAATCTTCAAGTGATGAATTCCCAGATAAAGTATGAGCTAGTGACAACAAAGCTATTGCAACACAGCCTGACAGACGGACACATAATACTTGGCACCATCAAGAGTGTGGTCTTAAGATTAACTCAAAATGGATCAAGGATCTTGATATCAGACCCCAAACTCTTAAGTTGATACAAGAAAGAGTAGGAAATACTCTGGAGTTAGTAGGTATAGGTAAGAACTTTCTCAGTGGAACCCCAGCAGCACAGCAACTAAGAGATAGCATAGATAAATGGGACCTCATAAAACTAAAAAGCTTCTGTTCATCAAGAGAAATGGTCTCTAAACTGAAGAGAACACCCACAGAGTGGGAGAAAATATTTGCCAACTATACATCAGACAAAGGACTGATAACCAGAATATACAGGGAACTTAAAAAACTAAATTCTCCCAAAACTAATGAACCAATAAAGAAATGGGCACATGAACTAAACAGAAATTTTTCAAAAGAAGAAATTCAAATGGCCAGAAAACACATGAAAAAATGCTCACCATCTCTAGCAATAAAGGAAATGCAAATTAAAACCACGCTAAGATTCCACCTCACCCCTGTTAGAATAGCCATCATCAGCAACACCACCAACAACAGGTGTTGGCGAGGATGCGGGGAAAAAGGAACCCTCTTACACTGTTGGTGGGAATGTAGACTAGTACAACCACTCTGGAAAAAAATTTGGAGCCTACTTAAAAAGCTGGACATCGATCTACTATTTGATCCAGCAATACCACTCTTGGGGATATACCCAAAAGACTGTTACTCCAGAGGCACCTGCACATCCATGTTTATTGCGGCACTATTCACAATAGCCAAGTTATGGAAACAGCCAAGATGCCCCAGCACTGACGAATGGATTAAGAAAATGTGGTATCTATACACAATGGAATTTTATGCAGCCATGAAGAAGAACGAAATGTTATCATTCGCTGGTAAATGGATGGAATTGGAGAACATCATTCTGAGTGAGGTTAGCCTGGCTCAAAAAACCAAAAATTGTATGTTCTCCCTCATATGTGGACATTAGATCAAGGGCAAACACAACAAGGGGATTGGACTATGAGCACATGATAAAAGCGAGAGCACACAAGGGAGGGGTGAGGATAGGTAAGACACCTAAAAAACTAGCTAGCATTTGTTGCCCTTAACGCAGAGAAACTAAAGCAGATACCTTAAAGCAACTGAGGCCAATAGGAAAAGGGGACCAGGAACTAGAGAAAAGGTGAGATCAAAAAGAATTAACCTAGAAGGTAACACCCACGCACAGGAAATCAATGTGAGTCAATGCCCTGTATAGCTATCCTTATCTCAACCAGCAAAAACCCTTGTTCCTTCCTATTATTGCTTATACTCTCTCTACAACAAAATTAGAAATAAGGGCAAAATAGTTTCTGCTGGGTATTGAGGAGGGGAGAGGGAGGGGGCGGAGTGGGTGGTAAGGGAGGGGGTGGGGGCAGGGGGGAGAAATGAACCAAGCCTTGTATGCACATATGAATAATAAAAGAAAAATGAAAAAAAAAAAAGAGTGTGGTCTTCAACTGTGAACAAGGGGCTCCACTTCAGTCACCAAGGTTCCTTAGAGGTAAGGATTGTTTTCTTTGCATTGCAGTGTGTAACCTAGTTGCCTAGCACCTAGATGACTGCTAAAGTACATACTGCCCTTTTCTCATCTGCCCTTACTCACCTGTCTGGGCTCTTAGAAAAATACTTTAAACTTCACTTTAAAACACTATAACAAGGCTGGGCATGGTGGCTCATGTCTATAATCCTAGGTACAGAAGCAGAGATAGAGAATATTGTGGTTTGAGGCCTGCTTGGTCAAAAAATTAGTGAGATTTCATCTCAACCAACAAGCTGGGAGTAGTGTACAAACCTGTTATCCCAGCAATGTTGAGGCATAGTTAGGAGGATCACAGTCTGAGGCCAGCTTTGGCAAACACATGAGACCCTATCTGAAAAATAACTAAGGGAAAAAAGGACTAGGGGCATGGATCAAGAGGTGGAGCACCTGCCCAGCAAGTCTTGAGTTCAAACTCCAGTACTGTGCTCCGGTATTGTGCTCTACCTCTTGAGTCACTCCGTCAGCCCCGTGTGTACATTTTTAAGGGAAAAGCTTTCATCAGCTTCTCAAATAACCAAGACTCAAAAAAAATTGAGAATCACTTTCACCATATTACTTTATCTTCCTGCAGGGAGGAAACGGAGAGGAATAATAATTTAATTTCCTTTTCCCACCAAGAAGGTAGAAACAGAGGTTTTAAGATTTCCCTAAAGTAACAGGGTTTATTCTCAAGACAAAAACTCAGGTCATCTGATTCCGTATCTGTCTGGAAACCAGCCTGTAAGAGGGCATTTTTCTCTCCATCACTCACTTTACTGTGGTATCATTGACATTCAACAGGATGCATGCATGCCATGTGTGTCTGACTGACAAATGGACACACCAAAGGAGCCCACGATCAGTAGCTACCTTTCGTCTCTCCAGAAGTTTCAGAGAAGACAGGCCACCACACTTAATCATTATTTACTATAGACAACCTTACAGGTTGAGGATTTATTGAATCATAGCTGTATTGTTCAACACAATATAAATTTCTTCTGCAGTTGACTTGTTTTTTTTTTTTGGCAGTACCAGGGTTTGAATTCAGGGCCTTGTGCTTGCGGGGCAGGTAGCTCTTACAACTTGAATTGTGCCCCCAGTCCTTATTGTTTTAGTCAGTTTTCAGGTAGACTGTACCTTTCTGCATGATCTGCAGTCTTCTCACCTACAACTCCCATATAGCTAGGATTACAGGTGTGAACAACTACACCCAACTTGTTTCGAGATAGGATCTTGCTAACATTTTTGCCCAGGCTGGCCTCAAACCAATGATCTTCCTAGTTCTGCTTTCCAAGTAGCTGGGATTTGGAGGCATGAGCTACCATTTGGTTTTTTCCACTAAGCAGTTTTGCATTTGGCTTTTTCCACTAAGCAGTTCAGAAGTTTTGAGTAGAAGTTCTGAAAAAGTGGATCTAAAATTATGCATGAGCACTAAAGTTACAATCATAGATTGTCTGTATGATTGGAAACATTCCTTTGAATTTATGTTGTATCTTCCTTGTGAGACATGCAATTTTTACCTATACCACCAACCCTATGTGTAACAGGTCAAGCATCATAACTCAATTTGCAGGTGCAGAAATGGAGAATGGATCCTTATACTATCACCACTAGTCACAGACTAAGGTAACATTCTAGAGCCCTAATTTTCATGAAATATCAGTGGTTTGACTGACATAATTATGGTAAAGCAGACCCTTGATTCAATCACACAAGAATCTGTATTAAGTTTCATTCCAGTAAAGTAAAGGGGAAGACATAGCACAAAGTTATTCTGAGAGATTATCTCATTGGATTAATAAAGTAATACACTGCTAAACTTCCAAATTCAGAATAATCAAAGTTAGAAGGAATCTCAGAAACCATCAGTGTGATTCCTTTGTTTTCTCTGATGAAAAACTAAGATCTACGTTTCATTTCAGGTTCATCAAATTCACTGCTGCCATAACTGCAAATTTAGGTAGTCTGACTGCCAATCACTCAAATCAAAACAAAAAGCTTGATAAAGTCTACTCAAAAACAGATAAAAAATTGTATAGCAGCATATACTCCTTTAGTTTTTATATTTTGAATCATTTTCATGATAAAAACTTATCCTACAAATCTGTGGCTCTTCCCTTTGAGAAACGACTGACTTCCCAGGAAGAATTATGAATTTAATAAAAAACATCTGGACTTGAAATATTTCAGGGCCACATTTCAAAGGAAAGAGACAAGGTGTTTGAAGGACGTCCCTATCCCACTGTTAGCTGTCCCAACCTGGAACTTGGGAACAACCAAGAGCTAGAACCATGGAGTGTCGCTGAGTCACTGCCAAGAGAAAAGGGCCATGTCCCATTCCTGGGGGTCAGAAAGATCACAGAAGAATGGATGTATGGGTCACGGTGAGCCCTCAAACACCACCACACTGGCTTCCAGGGCCAGTGGCAAATTCCAGGCCATTTGTTCATATGCTGTCCACTTAAAATTTCAGGAGGTTTTTCTCAGGCATCAGTTCTCCAAGGATATCTTGAATACATTTTGCAATGTTAACCTCCCAAGAAAAGGGAATATATATATGTATTTTTTTTTTCCTTTTTCTTGTTTGGTGGCACTCAAGGTCTCAATGCTTGCTAGGCAGGCATTCTTACTGCTAAGCCACTCTGCCAGCCCTTTTTTGTGTTGGTTTTTTTTCAAGATAGGGTTTTTGGAACTATTTGCCTGGGCTGGCTTTGAACTATGATCCTCCTGATCTTTGCCTCCTGAGTAGCTAGGATTACAGGCATGGGCCACCGGCACCCATTGGGACTAAATTCTTTTATTAAAATTGATATATATCATCTCTATAAATAAGAGATAACAAATAATTTTTAAACTGTTTACATACAACAGAATTTACTTGTCAGCAACCAACCACAAAATCCTCTTCATCTCTGAAGACACTCTATAAATCCAAAGGAATGTTATTACTAAAATATAGTAAATTCTCCATTATCCAAAAGAGCCAGGGAAGAGGTGGTTTGTTTACTTGGGCATTCTGATTAAGAGTATATTTCTACACACATAAATAAGAATAGTAGCAATTTTCTTGGTATTAAATTGTTCTTAAAATACTTGGTATCAAGTAAGCTTAGTTATTTACTTATTGGCGCTGCTGGGGCTTGAACTCAGGGCCTTGCACTTGCTAGGCAAGCACTCTACCATTTGACTCAGACCCTCCCAGCAAGTAAACACTAGAAAAGGAGTTTTGAAAGTTCTTCAAGATCAACAGACATCAATTCTCAGTACCCTGCATGTGCCTCTACAAGTATTTTTAAGTATCCCAATTTGGAAAGTTATGTAATATTACTGATAAGGTTTTGTAATGTGGCTGCTATGTAAGCCAACTTTTAAAAACACATTTGCTGCTACTCAGAAATCTTTTAAAAGTGATCTTTAAGGTGGCATACAAATTTTGAATATTTTTGGAAGTTTGCTGCTCTTAGAAACAAAGGATACATTTTATTTTCCTGCTTTTACATGTTATAGAATTTAGTGGATTAGGTCAAGATAAAGTTATTTGTAAAAATCATATAGTTTGAAATATAAAAATGTGGATGGTATAGTTTCTCATAGTTTTCCCTTTAATTTACTGCATTGATTATATTATTTAGTGTTAGAAATTGAACAATAATGGGGTGAACGAATCAAAGAACTTCATCCAAAGCTATAGATTTTTACATAGAATTGGATAAATTTTTAAAGTTGTAAATTCATATTTCCACTAGCATTGAAAATGTGCTTTTAAAACATCAAAACTGATGATATTTTAAAACTAAGAAATTGAATCATGTGGTTAGGCTATAGCTTCTACATAAAGCCACAGATTTGTTTTCTTGGAGAAATCTAGAGTGTGGACTGAATTTCCTAGTCTCCATGGGTGACCAAGGTTATTTATACAAACTCAAAAGAGGACAGAGGAGAAACTTGGGTCACTGCAGTATGCTTTTTCATGTGTGTGCTGGAAGAGTCATAAAAGCAGGTCTTCCCTCACCTTGAGGACCAAGGGAAATACTACCTGTCACTCCTAGAGTGACAGGATTATCGTTAACTATTACAAAATACTTACAATGAAGTGTGGAAGCAAATGCAGCCACACACCATCTTTTCCACAACCATAATGTGGAAAGTTACATCACAAAGCTAACATTCTGAATCTTGAAAAGATATCCTGGCAGCTTTCTTGCTGTCCTGGCTGTTCTCCTACACACACCCAATGCCTGACTTATTCTGGGCTTATTCTAAAATATGGAGACTGATATTAATGTGTGTTTGCTGGCTGCAGCTGGTGCTTATGTAACCACACCTGGTCTAAGCAGCTTACCAGAGCAAGTTAAAATATAAGACTCTTGAGAAAAGTGGATGTGATCCTTGTGCGTGGCTCAGGTGAGAATTATATGTGTGTGGTGTTTCAGAAATGTTATAGGATGGTGCTGATGGGGAACAGAGGTCAAATGCCAACCTCCCCCAGTTTCACTAGGGATTTTTAATAGGCATTCGGGGGCTCATAACAGGCCAGTTCTATAGTTACAACTTTCTCCTAAATCAGTCAAAAGAGGAAAGAAGAATTAATCTTTGAACTCAGAAGGACCCTTCAAAATAGCCTGAGAAAGAGTCAGCAGAAGGGAGGGAGCCAGTTAAACAGGCATCAGGTGAACTGAGCACTTGTCAATGCGGCCTCTCTTAATGAGCCTCCTCACACAAGGACCCTGGGTTCTGCCTGCTCAGCCACCCCGACCAAGGGCTATACACAAGAAGGCATGACTACCCCATCATGGGTGGCAGACTCAGGACTCCTCTCCTCTGGCCTCAGTTCTGGCTGAGACTGAGTTTTGTGGAGAAGGCCACAATGAAAAGCAGTGAGGCTGTCACTTTGGCTGCTCCTTAGAATGACCCAGGCAACTTTAGGAATATTCCTCTCTGGGTCCCCCATTTCTAAAGAGGCTTATCCAACTCATTTGGAGTGGGACTAGGGTGCTAGCTGTCCTAAGGGATCCTCCCTGTGATGTTAAATTGCAGTCAGGGCTGAGAGCCACAGCAAGAAGAATCAGCAATATTTGTCACCTTATATTTCACTTAGCTGATTGCTATTCAAGTGCTTTTTAAAAATCTGTTTGCTTTTCCCTGGCCTGCAGTGTCCAAAGATAAGCCAAAGAATTTTCCTTGCTGTAAGCAAGGGCAAGACACAACACGAGCTGGCTAACGTCAGCTGGCACACCTGTGTGGTATGAAGTAAAGGTAGGAGTGACTGTTTTGATTCACTAAGAAGGTCAGAGAGCTTTCTGGACTATGGGTACACCTTTTAGTCCTCCATGCCTGTTGCCTCTTTATAAGCACACCAAAACAAAACAGAACCACTCTAGAACTAAACAAAAACAGAACTAAAGGATTCTAGAATTTTAGACGGTTGCTCTATTATTTAGAAAGAATGCTACCCTCACTTAAAATTGCTTAATTTTACATTTCTGAACCTGTTTCTATATAGTAAATAAGGCTTTCTAGAAAGCACTTTTCTTGTTTTTATGTAAAGACCAGATGTGAAATTATGGGAAAAACAGATTTTGAACTTCCTTCTCACCTTTGCAAAGGAAACAAAAATCTCCTGAGTGCTTTCTTGATTTATCCCAGGATTTAAAAAAATTGATTATTAACAACAGACAACAATAATAAACTTCCACCTCCTTGGAATTCATTCACCAAGAAATACCAACCTTGTGAAGCTGGCTCCATTTGAACCTCCCACATAGAAGTCTACGTAGATCTGGGGTTTCAAAACACTGACATACAAACCACGCAGAACAGTTTTTACAAAAGCTTTGTTTTAATTAAGCAGTGAAGCCTAGCACACAATCAGAAATACACAGGGCCATGGAATTGCTTCTGTGGGGTGGGGCAGGAGCTCCTGTGGCCATCAGGGCAGGGCACTCGGGAGGCTGACCTCCAGGGATGGTCTTGGTCTCCCAGTGCCACTTCAGGAATACATGGTCAGCTGCAGCCATTCTCGGATAGACACTTGAATCAGGCCATCTGCATCTCTATCCAGAGCCTTGAAGGCACGGAACATGGCATCCAGGTGGACCAGGCAGCTGATGAAGTTGTTGAAATCCACACTTCCGTCCTCGTCAGCATACCGGCGGATGATCATTTGGTAAAGTTGTTCATTTAGCTGGAAGCCTGCTGCCTGCAGAGCATCCCGCAGCTGGGAACTTCCCAGGGAGCCAGAATGGTCCCTGTTGTACTGCTTATAAATGCACTGCCACTTCTTGATGTTGTTCCACAGATACTTGAATTCTTCAAAGCCCAGTTTCCCGGTCGTGTCACTGTCCATGACAGATACGATGCTCCGGCAGGTGTCAAGACTGAAGCCATCTGTCTTCAGGTCTTTGTGCTTAGAGAGAACTTTGTTGAGAATATTCATCAGGTCAGTGGCACCCACCTCCATGTCTGGTCCAGCCAGCTGTGCAAATTGTTGTCTAAATCGCCTAACCTCCTCACTTTCTGAGGCCTCCACATTGGTGAAATGCTGGGGAGTGGGAGGTGGTTCTGGGGTGTACTGAGCTGCGGCAGCCTCGCTGATAAGATTAACAAGTCCTCCTACTATCCCTCCAATATTTCCTCCTGCTCTTCCTCCTCTTCTTTGACCTCCTCCTCCAAGAAGGCCTCCGAGGGCTTCTCCAAGGCCTCGATCTGCCCCTTCCAAGATAGCCTTGGCAAGGAACATGCTTTCACTTCTACAGGCAAGGGTGAAAGCTGCCGAAATCTTGCAGATGGTCTGAAGATTGCTGAGATGGAGTCCCAGTAACTCACGTGTGTGGAAGAACTGGCTTTGCTGAACCTGCTCCCACGGCACCACACCCACTGCGTGATGTTTCATCTCCAAGTGAATTTGTCTGAATTCCACTAGGTCCTAGCACCTGTCATCTTTGAGGGCCTCCATGAAACTAGTTTCCACTCCTCTAGACAAATACTCATAAAGTATAATATTAGGACACATTAGAATAATATCTCAAATAGAAAATACGGAACTACACATTTCTATGTGTCATTTCTTTCTTAGCACCTGAAAGACAGTGTGCTTTTTCTGAATGAAAGGAAAGTGACTCAAAGAAATCACGTTTCTTTTCTTTCTTTTTTTTTTTATTTTGGTGATACTTGGGTTTAAACTCAGTATCTTGAGTCACTCCATCATCCTTGTTTCTTTCTGATGGTTTTTTTTGAGATAGGTTCTCTTAAACTATTTGTCCAGGTTGGCTTCCATTTGAGATCCTCCTGATCTCTGCCTCCTGAGTAGCTAAGATTACAGGCGTGAGCCACAGGTGCCGGGCATGTTTCTTTTCTAAAGAATATTTATTGTTGAGGGTAGAACCGAAGAAGTCTTGGGCATTGAAGGATAGTCCCCTGCCTTTAGCAAAGATACTCAAAACCTGATGCTCCCCCCAAAAAAAACTCGGAAGGGGGATTTTTAAGACGTAAGGTCCCCAGACCTCTCCCTTACATGGTCTGATTCTAGAGATCAGCTGTGTGGTCAGTGATCAACATTTTTTTAATCTTTTTGGTAGTGAAACAAAAAATATACAAATTGATAATGCATAGCTCAAAGAATTTCATAAATAGTACAAGAAACAAGAAACTTCACTAGTACCCAGAAGTTTCTCTTCAGCTACTCCCTTCTCCTGAGGGCAACTGATGTAATGCCACACATTCATACAGGACGTACTTTTTTTTTTTACTTAAAAATTTAAAAAAGCATTTAAAACTTGTGATAAAATATATATAACACATTTTACTATCTTAATCATTTAAAGACTACAGTTCTGTAACATTAAATATACTTACGTTGCTGGGCAGCCATTACCACCATCCCTCTTCAGAACTTTTTTTTCATTTCCTCAAATTGAAATTGTGCCATTAAGCTATAACTCCCATTCTCTCCTCCTGAATTAGACTATTTTATGTACCTTATATAAGTGGAGTCACATGGTATTTGTCCTTTTGTGCCTGGTTAGTTCACTTAATACAATGTCTTCCATGTTTAGCCATGTTGCAGCACGTCTCATAACTTCTCTCCTTTCTAAGGGTGAGTAATATTCCAATCGTATTATTAGGCCATGTTCTGTTTTTCCTTTCATCCATCAGCGGACACTTGTGTTGTTTCCCCTTTTGGCTATGGTAGACAACGCTGCTGCAAACATGGACAGACGTTTGTTTAAATCCTTGATTTCAATTCTTTTGGAGTGTACATAGAGGTTGAATTGCTGGATCATATCATAATTCTATCTTACAACTGAGAGAAACTGCTGTACTGTTTTCCACACTGACTGCACCACTTTACATTCCCACAAGGCTCTTGATTATTCCACATCCTCACCAATGCCTGTTATTTTTCTCACAGATACAATGCTCTGGCAGGTTTTTGTGTTTGTTGTTTAATAGCCATCCTAATGGGTGTAAGTGGTATTTCAATGTGGTTTTGGCTTATATTTTTCCAACAGTTGGTAAGATGGAACATCTTTCATGTGCTTACTGGCCACTGGTAGATCTGCTTAGGAAAAATGTTTATTCAAATTCCTTGATCATTTTTTTAACAATTTTAAAAATCAGGCCGGGCACTGATGGTTCACACCTATTATCTTAGGAGCATCGTGGTTCAAAGCCAGCCCCCAGGCAAATGGTTCATGAGACCCTAACACGAAAAAACTTATGACTAAAAAAGGGCTGGCGAAGTGGTTCAAGTGTTAAGAGCACCTGCCAGACAAGTGAGAGGTTGAATTCAACCCCAGTGCTGCTTTCTTCTTTTGGCTGTTGAATTGTAGACATTCCTTGAATATTCTAATCCTTTATCATATACATGATTTCTCCCATAATATGGATTACATTTCCACTTTGTTGTTAGTGTCCTTTAATGCACAAAAGTTTTAAATTTTGATGTAGTCTGATTTATCTTATTTCTCTTTTGTTGCCTGTGCCTTTGGTATTGTATCTAAAAAAACTTGTTAAGAAATCCAGTATGATTCACAATAGTCAAGCTCTGGAATGCCCCACAACTGATGAATGGATCATGAAATTATGGTATACATATACAATGGAGTATTACTCAGCCACAAGGAACAATGACATGGGATCTGAAGGTAACTGGATGTAATTGGAAGACATAATATTAAGTTTAGTTAGCCAGGATCAGAAACACAAAAGATGCATGTTTTCTTTCATATGTAGACGATAGATCCAAAGATAGACATATACACAAAAACAAGCATGATCACATACAAACTCAGTGTACTTTATGGAACTCAGGGAAAGAAAGAAAGGGAAAAAGAATGACAGGGCATCAGTAATATTACATAACATAAGATGTGAAGGTAGAGGATATAAGGATGAATATTGAAAACTTTTGAAAAATGGAGAGTGGTAGGTAAAGGGGTAAGGGAGAATAATGGAAGTGGTTGAACTGACAAAGTAAAGCACATCCACAGTGGTTGTACATTGAGACACCCCTTTGAACATCAACTTAAATATTAATCGTGAAAACCAGGAGAGGAAAACAGGCACAGTGTGTGTGTGTTGAGGGGGGGCACTAGTGTAAGAGGAAGGATGAAGGAAGGAGATTAAGTGACAGTATATGGTTGATGGACTTCATAAACCTATATGAAACAGAACTAAAAAAAACTCTTGCAATTACTTTAAGTGGGGTAGGAAGGGGGCTGAGGGGGAGAGATGATAGGGGAAATGTAAATAATATTCAAGTCTAATTGGAATTGTCACTACAAATCCCCCATATAATGAATATATCCTAACAAAAATTATAATTAAAAAAAAGAAATCCAGTAGCATTTCTCATATGCGTTCATCTAACGGATTGTTAGTGTCCGCACAATGCTTAGTTAGGTCTGTGATCCAGTCTGAGTTAATGAGTTTGGAGTAAGGTAAGGACCCGGCTTCCTTCTTTTGCAGATGAATGTAATTTCCCAGTACCACGTTTTGCAGAGACTGTCCTTTCCTCACTGATTAGTTTTTGCATCCTTGTTTAAAAGCACATGACTATACACAGAAGCGTTTATTTCTGGGCTCTCTATTCCATTCCATTGGTTTATATATCTGTCCTTATGCCAGTACCACATTATTTTGGTTATCATAGATTTTTAATCAGTTTTGAAATAAGGAAATGTGAGACCTCCAACTTTGTTCTTTTCAAGATTGTCTGGCTTATTCAGGGTTTCTTAAGATTGATTTTTCTATTTCTGTAAAAAATACTGTTGGGATCTTGATAAGGACTGCATTGAATTTGTAGAACATTTTTGGTAGTATGTACATCTTAGTAATATTGTCTGCTAATCTTCTAATTCATATGCATATTTATTTTTATTGCCTAACTGTTCTGGCTAGGACTTCCAATACTCTGTTGAACCAAAATGGGGAACGCACACGTTAATCCTGTTCTTTATCTTAGAGGAAAGGCTTTCAGTCTCCTATCATCAACTATGATGTTAGCTGAGGGCTCTTCATATATGCTTATTATGTTGAGGCACATGCTTTTATTGAAATGATATTGAATTTTGTCAAATGATTTTTCTGCATCGTTTGAGATGATAGTATATTTTCCCTTCCTCTTGGTAATAGCACATTGATTTTCATATATCAAACTATCCTTGTACTCCAAGAATAAATCTTATTTTGATCATGGTGAATAATCTTTTTGATGTGTGCTATTGACTTCTGTTTGCCAGTATTTTGTTGAGGGCTTTTATATCAATATTCATATGGCATAATGGTCTGTAGATTTCTTTTCTTGTAGTATCTTTATCTGACTATAGTATTAGTATAGTATTAGTATAGTATTAGGGTAAAGTTGGCCACATAGAATGAGTTAGGAAGTGTTCCGTATTTTGAAGGAATTTGAGAAGGATTGGTGTTAAGTGTTTGAATGTTTGATAGAATTCACAAGTAAAGCCATCTGGTCCTGGGCTTGTCTTTGCTGCAAAGTTTTTGACTACAGATTCAATCTGTTTTGTAGAGATGATCTTTTCAAATTTTCTATTTCTTCAAGATTGAGTTGTGGCAGCTTTGTGTTTCTAGGAGTTTGTCCATTTCAACTAGGCTATCCAATTTGATAGCATAAAGTTGTTCATAGTACTCACTTATAATTCTGTTTCTAAAGTTGGTCATTATGCCTCCTCTTCCATTTCTGATTTTTTGTCTGGCTTCTATGTCTGGCTTTTTGCCTCAACATTACATTTGTGAGATTTGATTTTATACTTTAAATAAGCATCTTCAGAAGTTGGTCAAAGGCAGTCACCAACAGCACATGACAAATCATACCTTCGATACTAGGTAGAGTTAGAGTTCAAGTCCTCCAGGGGGGTCTTTGGAAGTTCTGTTAGTGAGCTCAGGGAAAGGTGGACAGGACTTCATGACTTAGTTATTATGTCACTTAGTGTTTGTGGGAGTCCCAATTTCAAATCTAAAAAATGCTGATATAGTATCTCTCCTGACTTCTTCAAAATGTTGCAATGTGATTTATTATGTATCAGGATGGACTTAGCTCTGAGCTGAAAATATAAAGGTAAATAGAATAGGATTGCTGTGTACAAGGATAAAGTATATACACAGTAAAATATCAGTAATTATAAGCTGATGTCTGTGTTCACACTTCTACTACTCACTTGTATATAATATGCTTTGGTATCTAGGTTTTATAAAACTCCTCTGAAAGACACAAAAGTATTCCAGATAAGAAACAACAAGTTAAGTTACTTATTTAAGATCATGCAGTTAATACATTGTATTGTATTATAAAACTAGTATGGCTGCCAAAATGGGAGCAATGCATTCTGCTGAAGCAAAGGAAAGGAGAACATTTACCTGCATAAGAGAGAATGTATAGGCCTTACTACAGGCTGAGTCAGACTGAGAGCTAAAGGAAATTAGATATTCAAAAGATAGTGAAAAGTATGATGTGATGAGAGTCTATTTATGGGAGTGATAGCAAATAAAAAGAGATTAATAAAACAGAATGGAATTGGAAAGGGCTTTGAACTGCCACAAAACAGTCTAACTTCTCAGGTTATAGCAGAACTACTGACAGCTCACATATAAAGTCAAAAGAAGATTAGATGAGAAATTAATTTGGAAACTGTTGAATTCTAGAATTGACTAATGAATGTTCTAGCTATTATTTGTGTGAGTACAGTAACTAGGGAACATTGCTCTCTTTAGGATATGGAAGAATGTCCTATCTCCTTTTGCCACATCTTATGGTTTGCATGAAACTCTCCAATGACTGGCTTTCTATCTCATGGGCACAATGAAATGGCTTCTGTGAATACCAAAGGATGAATGTCTTCCTAATCCACATAGAAGAAGTACTACCAAAGGGCTGCCTTCCTTTTAGAATGGCAAGGAGCCATCTAGCCTCAGACAGAGTTAAACCCGTTCACATAAACTTTTCTAAGAGGAAGTCACATGGGCTCAGTTTTTATAATATTGCAAATTAATTTGATAGCATTCACTACCATAGCCAAGGTGCCTCCTTATGGACATCTGAAATGGTCTTTTACTACAGCTTAAGTCAACTCCTCTCATTTATTTTCTGTAATGAAGGAGGACATTTGGCTAGCAGTTTCTCATAAGCCATCACAGAATAAAAGACTGTTATTGGATTAACAAGTCTTTTCTTCTCTGGTCTATTTAATCCCTGATGGTTACTTGTAAACTCATTGATAGTAAACTTAGCTGTTGTCTGGGTGGGAACTCTATTGTCTAGACCTGGAATAAAAAGGGTAAGAGAAGAGGCCGCACTTCCTAAATGTAAAATTTAACCCGAATGTAAAAAATAACCCGAAGAGTTATTGAACTTGAAAAGTAAATAATGACACATAAATATTACTAGCAATATTACTCATAGCAGTCCAAAGTGAAAGCAACCAACCTATGAATGGAAAACAAAGTGTGATATATCCATATGAAGAAATATCATTTCAGCCACAAAGAAGGAATTACTGATATATGCCACATGGATGAACTTCAAAACATTATCTAAGTGAAAGAAGCCAGACATAAGAAACCATATGTTATAATATTCCATTTATAGGAAATGTCCAGAAAAGAAAAGTTTATAGTGACAGAAAGTAAATTAGTATTTGTCCAGAGCTGGAAGATAGTAGGTGACAGAAACATGCAGTTAATGATCCAAAGAATCACACTGGGTTGATAGAAATAATCTAAAACCGATGGATAGTGAAGGTCGCACAGCTCGGTAAGTTCATCAGAAAAAAAAAAATCACTGAATTGCATACTTGAAATGAGTGAGTTATATGAAGGTAAAATATGCCTCAAAAAGTTATTTTTTTTTAACAAGTCATCAATGACAGTTCATAGTAAAAGAACATCAAGCTAAGAATTTTAGCCCTAGTCCTGCAATAAATCAGCCATGTGGCTATGGACAGTAGCCCCTTTCTGGGGCTAGCAGCCTTCTGCAAATGAAGAGGACTGGCATTTAATATGAAAGTCCTTTTAATTTTACATTCGGAGGTCTAGATTTTCATGTGCCATGAAACAGTGAGAGCAGTATCATTCTTTTACATTGAGTTCAGTTTCTTTCTGGTGCCTTAGCTTCTCTATGCTATATATTAATTTAATTACCTAGATCTTAAGTCTGACTCCATAAAATTTAAAGATATGCTTATTTACCTTTATCCCACTTGTACATATTGTCTAGTGTTCAAAAGTATTCCTGATTGCAGCCTATCAGGTATATTTCTCCTCCAAATGGAATTCCATGTGGGGGGTGAACCTGGTCAAGCCTAACACAGAAGGACTCACAACTCCTACTGTGGGCAAAGCCTTTCTGTCAAGCGGCTTTCACATAACTGAAACATGATTTGGACCAGACCTTCCTAATTTGTTGATAAGAATGTCATGTTGGATGAAATCGAAAGCCTTTCTAAAGTCCACAAAGATAAATATCTATTTTTTCCTTATCATTTTGGACTGTCACTGTCACGGGGGAAATTAAATTGGTCTGACACAATTTGTTCCTTACAAAGCTCAGTGCTTTACTTCCTCTTGCTCTTGGAGATGGCCAGTCATTGTTCACTTCCTCTAGTAAAAAAGTCAAGTTTGAATTGTTGCAGTCTCCTTTCTCTGTCCTCTATTTACCTGTAAGGTGTACATGCATTGAGAAACCAAAAGTCAAGCACAGAATTCCCATGTCTAAACAGATATTTCTAGTGTGATAACACTTAGACAGAGAAATGCTGTGGTGGACTACCTTGAAGAGCTAAATCAACCAGAGAACTGAAGAGAAAAAGGCTCAGCTACCAAGCTTTCAGGTCAACCGAACAGAAACGTTCATCTGTACCACCTAGAAAGTTCCAGCCTTTTGGCTGATGGAATGGCTCAAGTGGTAAGAGTGCTTGCCTAATAAGCATGAGGCCCTGAGTTCAAACACCTGTACCGCCAAAAAGAAAGAGAAAGTTCCAGCCTTTTTCTGCAAATAGTATCACACAAATTATAGAATGAATTTCACATAGCAAATCCTGGCTAACAGGGATTAGAATCAACATCAATTCTTTTCACATGGACTATGAAATACTGTGTTACTTATCACAATTGAACTTGAAACTTACAAGGACAAAAGATTTTACAGTTTATTACTAATCACTTCAGCCACCAAAGTGTCCTGTCCTAATTTTCAGTATGAGCAAAAATCTGCACAGATAGCACCCTATCTCCTCAACAGGAAAGGGCAGGCAGGGATGCTTGTTATTATTGGCACTCAAGACTTACACTTGAGCTAACACCAAGAACAGGGCAGACAGGAAGAACCTGGGGTAAAGAAACGCATTCATTTCACATGATGAAACAGTAATGAAAGATCTACAGAAACTGACAATAGCCAAAAAGGCTGGGGTGCCAAAGTGCTAAAGTACACACAAACCTTTCCTGTGTAATATTTAAACAAAGGACATAGTATTACCAGAAGAACTCAGTACTAGATAGCAAAAGTAGAAAAAATAACGCTTGTCAAGATTTTTTTAACAGAATGGAACTACCTAAATTTTACTATGCAATGGTCTATTATAGATAGTATTGGTACAAAGAAGAGACACAGAGTTTGTGCCACACTAGAACTGTGGAATTAGAATTTAATCTCCCTCATTCTTTTCCTCTCATCTGCAAAGACAGATGGCACCACTACTTAGAAATGTGGGAGGGTATTAGCAAGAGGTAGACAAACTAGTCAAAATTAAAGATTCACAGTGACCAGATGTGGAGTAGCCTACAAATTAGTGATTGCCCCTCTCAGCACTGACTGACATCTTCAATCCAGTCCTTAAACCTCCCAGCATGTTTTGCTTTCATCAGTTTAGGACACAGAGGGATCAGCAAGCAACAGCTAGTAGGCCAAATCCAGAATGGTGCCTGTTCTGTAAATAAAGTTTTAATGCAGTCAGCCATGTCCATTCATCTATAGATTGTCTATGGTTGCTTTAGACCTACAATGGTAGAGATGAATGTTTGCAACAGGGATCAAATGGTCTGCAGAGTTTAAAAAAAAAAATATATATATATATATTGAACCTGACCCTTCATGGAAAAACTTGGCTTACTCTGGAATCCATATTGTTGTGGTAACAATGTCAGATGGTCACATTAAGCTGGATGTATCATGAGATGCAGTGTGGAAGAGATAAAGATGTAGGAAGACCCACTAGTAATAAGAGAGAAAAGGCAACCAACATTGTATGTTGGAACACTAACCATAAAAACTAGGTGATTGCTGGAATACTTGAGGACTGTCTCTTAGCTACGTAGAATTCTGCTGTACAGACACCATATGAGTCTGCTCAACAACACATGCTTGAGGAGGATGAAATGGGGAGGGACATTGTTACAGACACTGCAAAGCATTGCTGTAACTGTAAAATGACTGCCTGGTAATTATTTCTGATTTAGCCAGTACTATTGCTTAATCTCATTAAATGCCTTTAAATTCCTTCAAATGTGCTAGCAAAAAATCCAGTACTTAATTTGAGTTATGAATATAAAAAATACTGAGAAGTCACTGTCTTAAGCCATTGTTTCAGCTTTTAACTCAAATGTATCTGGACATTGGACATTGAGCTAATCCCCAATTAACCTCTAATCTGGAGAATTCAGTACATATTCATGAAAAAGAAGCTAAGTTAAGCCCAAAGCCAAAACTGACTCTCTCATTTCTCTCTCAGAGATGGGAACCTTCCCAAAGGAAATCATTACAAACTAGTATACGATGACATACTTTAGGTCACGAATGCCATATTTTGGTTGAACTTTCAAATTGTCTGCCACCAAATATCTACAATCTAAAGAACACACTACAGGGAAATAACAGCATATTTTTAGGACAATTTGAGGCAAAAATGATTATGCAGCTTTTGGAGAACAGTCAAAAATGTAGCTAGGAAAAAAGAGTAAGGGAATGGTAGATAGATACTCAGGTCTTATCTTCATCCTCAAAATTCTAACAATGGTCTTGGACTTGGGGAAAGACTTGGAAGGGGAAAGGGAGTTCTACACTACAAGAATTTGTAGCTACTGAAAGAGTACAAGAACATCCTGTCCTTTCTCTTTCCCACCCTTCCTTCCACACCTCCACCCTCACTAACAACTGAATTTACCAAGATAGGAGGGAAACAAACTGTGGAGTCCTGGTGAGCTTCCTCCCATCAAGCACTCCCCAGCTAAATCACTTAACTAGACTGAGAAAACAGGCCTGACATGGAAGTGGGTATGTGCGTGAGGTGTGGCCAAAATGGCATAATGCAGCTTTTCAAAACGAAGAAAATGTTCACAGGCACAGACATGCAGGTGTGTTAACAAAAGAGAGGGAGGGAGGGAGGGGTGATAGGAGGGAGGGGAGAAGGGAAAGGGAAAGAGAGAGAGATAGACACAGAGAAACAGTGAGATATCAAATGCATTAGTCATTAATTTTCCAGACGATTTTTTTCGATCTTCCAATATGTCAAAGATCAAAAGAAATGCACTTTATAGATGAGCTTATGGTTTCTATCTAAAGCTAAGTCACATCCTTCAAAGAAGTGAGGAAAACCCCCAGTTACAAATGCTATGTGAGCCTGCTGGCTGGAGCAGTCAATCCATGGAGAAATGCGATTGACACAACAGGCCACAGCTCCCAGCCTCCCAGCTGCCTGGGGCTAACTGTCTCCTCCAGTTCCCAGTGAGTCAACCTGGCTACCATGGGCTATTTTAATCCTTGCTTTACGCTCCCTTCCCCACTCCCAAATCTTCCTTATTGAAAAGTGCCATAGAAACTTTGGGGCTGTTGGTAGTTATCATCAATCATCAAAAGACAGAACTGTGTCCTAACAATTCTATAATGGCTAGCTATGACAGTTTGGCACCTGACAGGCAGGGCAACTGCTCTAGATGCTATTCTTCATTTTGATTTTAAAATCCTGGTGAATATTATCTAAGTTGTGCTATAAATTTCCCTCTTTGTTCCTGTTTCATGTTTCTTTAAGTTCCCCATCTCCTGTCCTTATTTGTTTGTCCCACCCATGTTCTTTCTGTATTGGTTTTAGATACAGAGAAATTTTACTTAAAATTAGTTGGAAGGCTTCTTGAGCCATGGTGAAATTTGTTGTAGAAATCTCACAGAAAGGCTAATAATTATAAGAGTGAAAAGGTCCCTCTAATTTTCCAACTCGCACAGTTATATCCAATAATTTATTTCTCCCTCTCCTTAAATCTTTATTACACTTTATAGTAATACCATGACACTGACACATTATTATTTCATGTAGGAGGATAAATTATTTCTATGCTGTAAAGCCAGCCCACAAGAGAGGCCCAGGCACAGCACATAGAAGAAGGTTGCTTAACTATATCATGCTAAAGAATGGTTCATCAGAATCATTCTTTAGGAACAACAGTGTACTCCAGCAAAAAAGAATAAAAGCTCTGCCTTGCCTGTCATTAAGCTATAACCTCTTTGCAAAATATCTTTTCCTGGTTGTCACAGAGAACTGGACTTCCTGCCACCAGCCAAGAGGGAATAAGCCCAGTTTAGCCTATCTCTCCCAACACAACTGAACACACATCTTAGAACAAAATACAAAAAGCAACTACCTCTGGACAAAATTCTCTGTAGATCTGAAGATGGTAGGACATCCTTAAATTGTTAAAAGAATAGACAAATCTGAATTTATATGCAACAAAAATATTCCTCAGGAATAAATGTTAAATATTTTACTATTATATCTTTAGATAAAGTAATCTTTAGATAAGGAAAAACACAGAGATCACACTCAGAAGTATTTTCTCTAAATTAAATTAAAGATTACATTTACACAAAAAACTATACATGAATGCTTATGTTACAACTATATTCACATTGGACACAAATCAAATGCTTCTTAACTGAGGAATAGATAAATTAATGATGGTACATCCATACACTGGAATCCTACTCAGTAATAAAAGGGAAAAAATTATTGATACAAACACCACAAGTGAATCTCAAAATCCATTATGCTATGTGAAAGAAACCAGAATCAAGACTATAATACTACATGATTCCATCTATAAGGCATCTGGAAAATGCAAAACTACAGGGATGGAGAACAGATGAGTGACTGCCAGGGACTAGCGCTGGGGGAAGGGCTTGGCTACAAAAGGGTAGCTAGCGATAGAGATCTATTTTCTTCACAATTGCTGTCTTGAATGTCATGATAGCTGCACACCCCCATGCATTTGCTAGAACTCACAGAACTATAGCCAAAAGGGTGCATTTTCCTAGTAATTCCATACACTGAAAAATAAATTTAAAAAGGAACTTGAAATCTTGATACATTTTTCTTAAGGAAACATTTTGATAATTCACTTATTTAATTATATATACTTACGTATTCACAAGCAGCAAAGAGTTTAAAAAGTACAACATTTGAAAATAAAATCTCTTTAGTCTTCACACATTTGTGGGAAGGCCAGAAACCTTCAGAATAGAATGCTACCACTCATGTCATCAAGCCACACACACTTTAAAATTCTTGCCAATTATGTAAACATTTCCAATTCCATGTTACAGATGTGGCTATGTGGTCACAACATGTATTAGTTCCTAGTTAAAATAAATGGACACTATCATTAATGTAGCAACACATAGGCAATTATTATTAACATCATACTAGGGTGAAAAGTATTTCAAATGTCTGCTACACTGATTTATGCTCTGTAGGCACTGACAGAGTGAAATGTTAAAGATTAAATTTTAACATACCCTGTCAAAGAGTGCAAAGAGCTGTCTCAAGACATCTGAAACAGGTAACTTTAAGTACTCTGCAAATTCTTCGATTCCAATTCTTCCTCCTTTTGAAGAACTTGCAATTGATGCATATTCATCCAAATGCTTACGAATACCATCCCAATCTAATCTAAACAGAGAATTATAAATATACGTTATTAGCTCTTTCCAATTCACACGGATGTTTGATGAACATTGTTATATTTAACTTGTCTCAGAGGAATTTATTTTATATATCTGAAAAGGAGATGAAAATGAGGACTTAAAGTACATATTGAACGTGTGTGCAAGCATTTAATTTTAAAAGCACATTAATATAACTGATGAATACCCCAACTATCTGACAGAAAGAAAGTGACCAAGAAGAAGAGCAATGTGACAGAATAATGAATGACTCATGAGAAAAAAATGAGAAAGCAAATTTAACCTAAACATTATTTAGTAAGTCAATATTCCTTATCAACTTGTTACAAAAGAAACTATAAATCTTGCTTTCAAAGAGCTTTTCAGCTGATAATTCATATTTCACAACATGTTGTAATAGAGATATTAGACCATACACACTTCCTCTAATATTAGTTATAAAAAATCAAGATGATAGAATGCTGGAAGGTTTACTGCAGCTTACATCATCTCCTGTCTTTGCCTTACAGTATTAAACCAGTGATCTAACTCCCTTCTATAGCCAATTTCAGTGACTAGCTACACTTTTCAAATCTGTGGAATACTGTAGATAGAATACTAAAACAAAAGCAAAACATTTTTGTCATCAAGAAGATACAAATAATATTTCTATACCATCTATCAAAATAATATATTTTAGCATTGAATGTTAATCCAGTAACCCATTCTTCCTAGGGAGAAAGGTCTGTTAAATCAACAAATTCTGCAAATTCCTCAAAGGGATGAGAACAGAAAACCCAGGAGGCGGGGGAGCGAGTGTGAGTGTTACAGTTTTTATACATATAAGGTAGCTGAAAGGGAATGTTGGAAATGGCTTAAACTAGATCATAAAAACACAAAGGGGAGTTTTTGTCTTTGGGAAAAAAAATTAAAAAGGTACCGGAAAAAAAGTAGACATAGGGCAAGTATTTAAAGCTCAGTGATGGTCAGAATGGCTACCCTACAAATTTTTTACACGTGAAGTTCTGACCATCAGTATCATGTAATTATGCTAACCCTCTTGTAAAAAGGTGGCAGGCCTGGCCAACGACTCTGAGCCATTTTCGAGTAAGAAGGGCATCTGTGCGGATCATGTCGACCACCCCTTGTGACCAACGCATGCACTGATCTCTGAGTTAACTGCTCTCAAAAAATGAAACTAGATGAATAAAATGGAAGATAAATTCACATCCTGGCTGTCCTAAAAAACACCCTACAGTCCTAGAGCTAAGCACTAATACAGCAAGAGAACATAAGAGATTCTTTTGACACCTTTATGAAAGTGTAGTAACTTGAAAATACACTTACTTCAATTTCCGGCTAATTTTAGTAAATTCCACCAACCCAGCTTCCATAGGCAATGTTAGCTGGCCTGCTGAAATCATCAGTCTGCAATCCTCATAGGTGTGGTCTGTTACTGGGATTCCTAGAGCTCTGCAAAGAGTTAAGAAGAAAAAAATTCAATTCTTGACAAAAAGTAATGATTTTTCATCAGGCCTGAACTGGTCAACAAATAACAGAACAGAAACCTACCTCGCTACTTCTTCCCAGACTTACTATGATCCAAGTGAAATTCCTTCTGTGCTTTAACTAGAACAACAGTAACAATTTAACTTGAGTTTCATAGAAAGTAACCAGAAGCAGGTCCATGACTTAGGGGAGTCAGTCACCAGCCGAGGGCCTGACGGTGCAGGAACCTAAGCGTCACTCTTACCAGCACATAGGAAGAGTTTCCTCACAGGGTGTTGGAAGGGCAAATAAGAATGGCCTGGGGAAGTACCATTTAAACAGGTAAACGTCATTTGCACGCACTGTGAGCGAACCTTCCACCCAAACCACTGCCATCTGCGTTTTTAAAAAAATGTTTAAAATCTTTTATGACTAGAGTCTTCTTCTTGCTATACAGTAATTCTCTAAAACTACTGAACCAAATTGATACTAAGCCAACATTTCTTCCAACTTAATACCCTCTACCTTCAAAGTTCAGCATTACTCCTACTATCTACTTCTCTACTGCTCAGAAATTGAATTCTGGTGAACTAGATTTGGAAAAAATATATTTTAATAGGAAATGAAAAAAAAACCATGCTAAGTACCAAAAAGAAAGCTATGTAACACATGAAATGATTTCCTAAAGATTCTTCTTCACAAAATGTTATTAACAAGTATTCCGAGGAAATCATAAATTTATGTCCTCAACTATACTTGACTTTGTTGAATTATTGCTATGGACCCTGGATTTTTTCTGCATAAAACATCTGAGCTGTTTTGGATTGATATTTTAGTGTAAGCATATTTAAGATGGACAACAAACCTTGAAGATATTTCAGGAATTATAATAATAAATGGGACAGCATAACAGTTACAAGTTTGGGTTTTGCAGCAGGAAGTGTGTGATGTGAGTAACAGTGAGGTCACTACCAAGTATGGTTTGGGGCCCCTGAGTTACTTTCTGACCAACTTCTTGTTTTGTTTGGTTTTCGTGGCACTGGGGTTTGAACTCAGGTCCTCCCCCTTGGCAGACAGGCACTCTACCACTTAAGCCACTGTGCCAGCCCTCTGCGTCCTTTCTTACCTCACAGAGTGGCTGTGAGGATGGCGTCAGCACAAGAACAGGGCCTGACATTACTTGGTTAGCATTTATTAGTAGCACCACCATTACCTTACTTCTCCTTTGCTCTTTAGCATTTTCGAATGCCTTGCTTATATACTTTCTACTTGAGTCCCTCAGTAATCAAAACTACAAGAAAGGCAAGGCAGTAACTTTAATTCCCATCTCACATGTGAGGAGAAGGAGCTGTGGAGGGAACTTGTTCAAGTCTGTGCAGCTAACTAAGGTTTTTCTTACTCTTTATGCAAGACCATTATTACCCCTTCCCCAGTTCTGAGAGGGGCTGCCTAAACAAATCCCTTCTCTATTATTAACCACATTTTGGGAAGTCAAAACATCAAATATAAATTCTCTTAGTTCCTAATATGAATTTCATAACTTTTGGACATAAGGTGACACAGACCTACAAAATCTGCTTTAACATTATGAAAGAAACAATATAAAGCCCATTTTGTAGCTAGTCTAGAAACCAGGTAAATAAGCACACCTAAAGAACACTTAGTAGTAAAGTTTTGGTTGATAAACATTTATTCTACTTTTTGAAAATAAATTTATTCTGCTGTGAATTAAGATATATATGTGTATGTACATATGTATGTCAGAATTACATATGTAATTTACAACTATATTATATAATTATACTATATATAATTACATATTATATATAATTCATTGTAATGACTATAATTATGTAATATATAATTATATAATATTAATGTATAGCATATAATTATTATGTATAATTATATTATCCATGATCTCACATGTATTATATAATTACAATTATACAATATATATCATTTCATATATATATGCACATATATATGAAAACTAGCTATATGACCAAATTAAAGTATGAAGAGAAATTCAGAGTTCCTGCTGAAATTTTGCTGAGAAGAGAAAGCACTCAGGCCCATTAGCTCCAAAGCTGCTCTCAGGGATGACAGGGAGGTGGTGCCTGGAGAGTGGGTACACATCTGGACAGCCCTGAGACTGCCTGGGCGGTGGCACAGTATAACACATTCTTTCACTGCAAGACAGGGGTGATTTATCTGGCTAGAATATTGGCCAGTTAAAACTCCCTTAAGTGCAGGAAATATATGCCTTATGTCTTGTAGTTTTTAAATACTAAATCTACAGCCATTCCTTCAGAGAGGGAACTTTCCCCTTTTCTGTACATCTTTTCCCCCTGCACACTTTTTCCTTCTTGGTGCCAGAATCATTAATGCCTATGAAGCATCATTGTTGGGCAGCTATGTGGAGGCTGAAGAGAGCATGACAAGGCTTTGTGTGACAGTGACAGGTGCCACCTGTGGAAGGCACCAACTGGTCTCCTCTGGTTATCATACCCTACACCATCTTTCTGGTCAAAATGCATTTATTATGTTAGTTTGGAGTTGCAGCTGGGAAAATATTTATGGATTATTTTATTCATTGTGTCCTGGGCACATTATTTTACTTAACAAAACAGGCTGGGGAATGAGGCACTCAGGAAAAGAAAAAAAATGTAGACTTAAAGTTATGTTAAGTGATATTTACCAAGAATTTTCAAGTTACTTATTGGTTATAATCTCATACAGACACTTACTCTGCCATTAAGTTCCGGACTCTACTGGCGAAAAGGACAGGGTCATGTTTTTCTTCATCATTTGGCACTTGCACAGGCATGAACTGAAAGACAAACAGAACCATCAACAGCAATCCCTAGTCCTCAGACATTAAATCTAAATAAATTAATCTGTGAATGGTCTATCACTACATCCAGTCCTTTGCCTTTCTAGAGCATGGGTTACATGACGGAATGAAGAGAAAGAACCCTGGGTGTGAGCTCGGAGGTTGGAACCCAAGTCCTGGGTCTGCCTGTTAACTTTGTGGAACTGTCGTGTCTCCTCACCTCTATCGGGAGGGCACTGGTCACCCATGTCCTGCTGCTGTGGTGTTGAGATGGGCTGACATCTGGGATTCTGGAAGTTGTAAAGCTGTGGCATCAACATTGTCTTCTCACAGCTGAATTTCCCCACTTCTACCCCCATGTGGAAAGTGTGCCTTCCTTTCTTTGTCTTTTATCTTCCCTATCCACTCCAATGCCAACCATATTTTGGCAATTTGAACTTTATGTTTTGTACTTCTGCTTTAAAAAAGCCTTCAGTACTAGCTTTCAAGCTTTTTGCTTTGTTACTTTTAGTTTCATTTTAGTCTCCACCTGCTATTCTGTGATGCCACATTTGTACTGTTCTTGCTTGTTTTGTTTTGGTTTCACCAGGCTGGCCTTGATCCCCCGGCTTCCATCTCCCAAGTACTAGGATTACTGGAGAGCCCCACCATACCTGCTCTATTCTTTTTATTCATGGTTTTCTAAGATTGACAAAGTTTTGGTGCCATATTCAAGTTTTTGCATATTTTGAGCACTTGCTATATTCTAGGCAGGATTAATAGGACCCCCTGCTCTAAAGATCCACATTTTAATAGGATAAACCAATACATCAATAACTCACTAAGTATCATTACCTCTACTATTTCAATTATAGGTAGGACTTAAAGGCTTAATTCACTTACCCAATATCGTACAAGTCACATGACACAGATTTAGCCCAAGGTTATTGTCCCCACTAAGCCATTCCTTCTGGAGTGGGAGAGTGAGAAGTACAAGATGACTTATTTTTGCCAGGGGAAAGCAAATGAAGCCAAAGCAGGAGGTGATGCCTGTGATACCTGAGGAAATGGCACCCACAGAGGAATGAATTTTGTAGAGGGTGCTTTACAGAAGAGCCAGTATTGACTGTGGCTTTTTAAGGACAAGTGTGATTTTGCCGATAGTTACTGTTTATTGAATTATAACCATGTAGCATGTGCCAAGTACCCTGCTAGGTGTTTTATATGCATCATTTCATTTAATTAATTATCTCTCTACTTTTTATTATAAAGAATTATGGTTCACGGGTCCAGGCATGGTGGTACCGGTACATGCTCATAACCCCAGCTAACTCAGGAGGTGGAAATCATGAGGAAAGCAGTTCTATTGCAAAAAGTTAGCAATACTCCCATCTCAACAAACAAGCCAGCAATAGGGGTGTATGTCTATAATTACAGCTATGAAGGAGGTGTAGGTAAGAGGACTGAGGTCCAAAGCTGGCAAAATATGAGACCTCATCTGAAAAATAACCAAAACAAAAAGGGGCTGGGGGTGTGGCTCAACCCTGTAATGGTCCCATGAGAGACCCTGAGAGCTAGAATTGGAGCAAGGATGCAGGGCACAGCTGGGATGAAAGAGGCATCTTTAAGGTAAAATGTTTCAAACTTGTCATGTGTCATTCCACTTTTCCCAATTATTTCATTAACTTCTCCAAGGAGCAGTAGCACACTGCAGAAAGAGCACTCGACCTGGGCTCACTGTGTGACTCCAGGAAAGTCATCGTGCCTTCATGAGTCTCCTGTTTAGCAGGTCCTTCTCCTGACAACTGAAAACCCCACTAGAAGACCCTCTCACCCTCCCAGTTGGAATTCCATGGCAACTCTATTAGCATCTTTATTCTTAATGCTGGAAAAATAAGGTAGGCCACCAGAGGTCCCCACATCACTTCAGTATCCAGAACACACTGTAAATATGTCTTCCTAAAAGTTCCCTGCATCCTGCGATAGTAAAATTCCTTGTTTGCATAGCACGAAACTCAAGGAAAGAAGCAGTATGTTGAAATCAATGTCCATAAAATCTCTAACAAACATTTTAAGAAAGTAAGGCTTTAAATTGCCAAATAATTCATTAAAAAAAAGCCAATGACTATTTAAAATACATTTGATTTATAGGTCATAAAAGCACATACTGAAAACTCTGAAAATTAAATTGCTGCTACACTGCTAACCAAACAGAATACAATGAACCACAGGTTTAGTTTCAATTAGTGCAGGTGATATTTCCCATAAAATGACTTTCAATAACTCATATTGGTGAATAAGATGCCTCTTATTTTTGAGGAAATAAATTCCACTGAGCATATAAAATAATTAAAAGCCCACATTTGACTCCCTTGGGCCTCCTGAGGAGCAACTTAGTGTGAATTTGAACAATCCCCTCTCCTAGGATAGGACATGGCCTCTACAATACGTTTCCTTTCTGTACAGTCACCCAAGGCTCACAGAATGAACACAGCCTTTATCTGGAAAGGAAAACCAATCAAAGAGAGGGAACATGACCATCATTATCTATGGTGGTCTCAACACACATTTAAATGCCCCTGGGACTTCAGGACCATTTTTCTTTCCATCTTTACAGTCTCTCCTTGTCCTTCACACTCACACAGATGGCCCGTATGCCATCTTGATTTCCCAGTCCCTTCAACTGGCCACAGACACTGTTCTCAATGCCACCTCAGCATGGAAACCAATGTGTGATGTTAACCTCTTCCTCTGACAAATTCTCCAGTCACTTTTTCCTCGTTGTGCAGGAGGGTTTACATCTCCTCTAATCTGCTCTAGCATAGGCTATGACAATTCAACAGCCATGCCACGTAGAAACCGACTCATTCCTCTTTATCCGCTCCCTCTGACAACATCTGCCTGCCCATCTACACTTGAGCAGACTATATGGCTTTTCTGTCAACTAGAATCTCTCACTTCTGCCACACCCACGGCATGGCGGGATGCTAAAGGCAGTTACACCTGCTCCATGCTTTCAAGTTGCAATTCTTCATTTACCTCTTTCCACCTGGCCCAAAGGTACATCACTTTCAACTTCAGAAAACAGCTTGTGGGAACTACTGTTCCCTTCCCACTGCTCCTGAGGCTGGTCCCACAGCTGCATCCCTTCCCCATCTCAAATGCTCTCCACACCCTCATCATACCCTGCAACCCTGTCCCAGGCAAGGACATTTTCCCCAACTAGCATCTCATTTGTGCTTTTGTTCAGTTCCCCACCTCTTCTTGGTCTTACCCTGACACAAGATAGTCAAAACTCCTCAATCTGCCACTTAACCAGAGCTAGTCCTCTCCATCAACACTCAGCACCACTGAAACTAGGCTGCTCACTGTTTCTTTGCACTCAATAATGAGGAGGAGGAGGAAGACTGATGAGTGAGGATGTTCTCGTTTATCTTTTCTTTTTTCTCATAATAGAAATTTTAAATCAGTCTTAACAAATGTCCAGTTCTAGTTGTTCCTATGGTTCTTCATTTCAACCTTCATAGAGAGAAAATGCAAAAGAAGGAAGAGATTTATGGACATTTGCTGCTTCCTTCCCAGAAGAAGAGAAGCATCCAGGTGAAGCAGGAAGTCAAAGCTAATGTTTAAATTAGGCATTACTTTTCTCATTTGCCAAAGAGAACTCAGGCTTAGAAGGGCTTAAGTAATTTCCTTAAAGAAATACTCTTTTAATAATAATCCATTTCTCTACTAGTACTTAAAATTCCAAAAGAAATTAGCTTTGTTAGAGCAAGTATGAATATGGTGTGTGTGTGTGTGTGTGTGTGTGTGTGTGTAGTCATGAGAGGCAGGATTTCTAAATGACCTGTTTTGAATTCAAAACTACAATTTTAATGTGTTTTGATATTTAAATAAATTATGTAAGTGCATAGCTATGTGCCACGTAACAATGTTTTGATCAATGATGGATCACATGTTCAATGGTGGTTCCAGAAAACTATCTGAGAATTTCCTGTTGCCTACAAAGTGTTCATATTTCAAACTAAGAATTATATTACAAGAGTCAAAAAATTACTGCAATCTAAGGTTCATTTATCACTAAAGAAATAAGTGTATTTTTTATAAATTGAATGTGACATAAGTGCAGAGTGTTCATGAATGTCACAGGAGCACATGGTCCTGTGTGAAGCTTCATGTCCCTGCCACTCACTCACTGGTCACACAGGGCAGCTGCAACTGGCACACAGGATTCATGGCATCTTCATGTACAGGTAACCATTTGTCATCTTTTATACTTAAATTTTACTGTATCTTTTCTATGCTTGCATAATTTCCACACACAAATATTTACCATTGTGTTATAAATGCCTGTAGTACTCAGTTACAGTAACATGCTGTACAGCCTAGCGGGTAGCAAGCTAGACCATCTTGGTTTGTGTAAGTACACTCTATGGTGTTTGCTAATGACAGAATTGCCTAACGAGGCCTTCTCTGAACACATCCCCATTAAGCAAGGCATGGCTATACTTGAGCCTTCCCTAAGTAACTGACTTTTTGAAGACTCGTTACTCGTTACCATTACAATTCTTTCCTAAATCAGATGTTCTTTCTAAGTTAGAAAAAAATCCATTTATATTACTGAAGGCAAACTGACCACCATAAACTATCTTAGGTTTAATGCTAACCACTATAAAAATCACTGTAAGTTTATGAAGGAGCTTCCTAAAGAAATATATACCTATCTGCCTATAGATGAATCATTTTTCTGTATCTACAATGTGCTAGATGGCGTCTAAAGTCAACATGCATTGAATACACACTGATACACAGCTTATGAAGAAGGATAGTGACCCAGTAGTCAGTGTGAAGGTCTATTTCCTTTCAAACACGAGTCTCTGCCCACATGGTGTTGTCTGTCTGATTTACCAATTGTTCTGTCATGAAATACATATTCTGTGATATTTCTTACTAGCTGTCTTATACCCTAAATTATATCCTTATATCCTATACCCTAAATTATATGCTTATAAGGACACACTCATGAAGAGCTGACTGATAAATGTGATGACAAGAAGACACTTTAGAAACATCCATTGTACCACATCATGACTTAAAGAATAATTTTCAGTAGAACCACTCTGTAGGCAAACATGTCTCCACCACTGTTCAAGGATACCAGGAACCAATTCCATAGGGCATGAAAGATGGAACTTACATTTTGAAAAATCTGAGTCACCAAGGTTTTGGTGATTAAAGAGTTTGGTAATCATTCCTGATGGAGAATTGTAAAACTAAAAGCTATAGCAGTTGGATACTGAGATGTCCTGTGACCCCATAACTAAGAGTACCTAAAAGGGCACTTGAACAATCCACTCAAAGCTCACTTCAAACACAGTAGGGTTTATACCATATTCTTGGATAAAACATCTTGAATTAGGCTTACCCAGTATTCAAGAAGTTCTAAGAACATGTTTACAATAACCACAAGGATGCCCATCAATTTTAAAGTAAAAGAAGAAAAGAGGGGTGTCTCAGAGACAAGACCCAGAATTTTGGATTCTGAACCAGGGTATGGATATACATGTTTTAGTTACATTCAAATAGTGGAGAATTAAAATATTCAAATTCATAAAGCAGTTAGAACTGGACATGGTGGCAGACACCTGCAATCTCAGCTACTTGGGAGGCCAGGGGAGGAGGATTGCAAGTTTGAGGTCAGTGTGAGTAACTTAGTGAGACACTATCTTAAAATATAGTAAAAAGGGCTGCGGGTGTAGATCAGTGGTAGAGTAATTATCTATCATGTGTGAGGCCTGGGTTCAATCCCCAGTGCTGCAAAAATTAAAATAAATAAAATAAAATGGGAGTTGCATGGATGAAAGACAGCATCATAAATCTAAAATAAGAATACTAAATTTAAAGTCCATACATTCCACTGTCTAACTCTGCACCACAATTCTAATAAACCAAATCCCCACTGATTTTTTAAACAGACTGAGAACCATTCTGTTTGTGAAGTTGTAGAACAAAGAATACATTCTTTTCCTTGCCAGAAAGTATTATTCAAAGAGGTCTCAGAACCAGCTGGAAAAATGCAAATACTCTAAGTTCGAAAATAAAAAAAGAAAGCAAGCAAGCCATGACACAGGAAGGAAAGGTGGTGATAGCAGTAATGCACAGAGTGAGGTACTTACACACCACACCTCTGTTGTAATGGAGTTTGACCACAGAAACATGGGCTAAGCAAAAAGGTACAGAGCTGTATGCACGCCACATCTGTGGCTTGATCTAGTTTTAGCTGAAAAGGAGTCAATCTAGAGGAAAGGATAGTGTGTGTGTGTGTGATAGCGTCCAAATTTTCAGAGGAGAGACAATATGGCTGTTTTAAGTATGGGTTTTGTTGGGGGTTTTTTGTTTGGTTTTGTTTTTTTAGAAGAGGAAGACAGGGCTAGACTATCTGCGTAGCCATTAAAGAAGGAAAAACAGCGCTCAGGGTACTTAGGAATAACGCGATACAGGACTTCCTAATATTTAATCTACAGAAAAATCTTCCAGGAGCCATACAGAGACAACAGAGTTTAATTCATAATCCTAGCTACACAGGAGGATCACAATTTGGGGCCACCATGGACAAAGGTTAGTGAGACCCTATCTCAAAAACAAGCTGGGTATGATAGTTCTCAGCTACTTGAGAGGCAGAGGTAGAAAGATCTTGGTCTGAGACTGCCCATACAAAAGCATGAGACCCTATCTGAAAAACAAACTTAAAGCAAAAGGGACAGGGGTGCTAGGAACCAGTGCCTCACACCTGTAATCTTAGTTACTTGGAAGGCTGAGATTGGGAGGACTGAGGTTCGAGACCAGCTTAGGCAAATAGTTCATGAGATCCTATCTTCAAAATAACCAAAGCAAAATGGACGCTCAAGTGAAGAGTGCATGTTTGCAAAGTACAAAAAACAAAAAAACAAAACAAAAAAACCCCTCAAGAGTTCAAACTTCAGTTCTGCCAAAAAAAACCCCAAAAGGCTAGGGCTGTGGCTCAAGTGGCAGAGCACTTGCCTAGCAAGCACAAGGCCCCAAGTTCAATCCCCAGTACCACCAGGAAAAATAGGAAATCTGATTCATCGGATTGACTTTGTTCACCCTGGCACTTCCTGAACTTGTAGAATGCAGATTAGTTTGTTTTTTTGTGTATGCCTATAAGTATATCCCAAGAGCTAGTGTTGTGCTGTGTCTTATGGTCATGCTGATAGATGCCATGCTGGTTTTAAAAGTGGGCGTAGAATAAAACCAACAGATATGTTCAAGGCAGGCTGGCAACATGCCAATCTCAAGAAAATGTTCACTGAATTGAAACCCATTTTAAAATCTAACTTACTCTCCTGTATCACTCAATACTGTTGACAACCTCTAAATAGCTGAACAGCTAAGCTACCTGAGAAAGCAAAAGAGTATTCATGTGACTTTAACTACAGAGCCCTGCCATTTAGAGACCAGGCCCCATCCTGAACTCTGCATTACACATGACATTTTGAGATTGTCATTACATAATCTATAGATGCAACTAGAACATCCAGGCAAAAGTCTTGGGACCCAGTATTCTAACCTTAATTCTACAGTCACTACCTGCGGCTATCACTTGGTATCAGGAACCAACTTCAGAGTCTTAAAAAATCTGACCCAAATTTTCAAAATGTTCTAATTACTCCCTCCCTCCCACCTGCCACTGTGACTCAAACAGAAAGACTCCATTCTGTGAACAACGATATGAACTACCCCCAGGCACAACTTTCTCAGCTCCCCCTGTGCACAGTGAGTCCCTAAGTGAGTGCTTTGACCTCTGTGTCTCTCCCCAGAGCCCTCGTGGTCACCTCTCAGCTGTCACAGAAGCTAGTCTTGAAGGAACTGTGGGGCTCCGCGGGCTACCTCCAGCTCCTTTAGTTAGGGTATGAACATGTATCATTCAGCTTAGCAGAGGTCAGCATCATGGATGGGAACACAGGATACAAATCCGGCCAGCTGGGGTGGCTACATGTTGGAAGTTCCCAGAAGCTACAGGCATTTGCTAATGTGATTCCAAGGACTTAATTTGACAGCATGGATTTAGACAATGTATAAAAGATCGGGACTCATATTAAAGATAGTGGACCCTCTACACTAGAAATTCAGGGCTGGCAGAGCGGCTCAAGTGGTACAGCACTTGCCTACCTCAGTTCTATCAAAATAAATAAATAAAATATAAACTAGAAATTCAAAATTAAAGGAAAACCCAAATCTCAAGTCCCAAGGCTACATGGGAATGACTTACCTCAACTTCTACCTTTGTGAAGGGCTGGCAGAAAGTAAGTGCACAGAGCTGGAGGCTGAAAGGAAAAAAGAGAGGCTGTTCTTACCTGGTAATACCAGCATTGCTACCATTACTCCACAAGCCTCTCTTTGCACATAGGCATCCCTACACCACACTTCACATATATTTTGCATTTATAAATGAGACACCACAACTGTAACACTTCAGTGACTTAGACAACTATTCCTGCTATTCCAAAATTAATGAAGACCAAGCATGGTGGCTTATGTCTGCAATCCTAGCTACTTGGGAGGCAGAGATCAGGAGGATCGAGATTCAGGGCAAAAAGTTAGCCATCTCAACCAATGGCTAGTATGAATCTGTCATCCCACCTGTGAGGGTAAGAACAAGTAGCAGGATCACGTTCCAGGCCAGCGTGGCATAAAGCACGATCCTACCTCAAAAATAACCAAAGCAGAAAGGGCTGAGGGCATGGCTGAATTGACAGAGTAAGCACAAGTCCCTGAGTTCAAACCCCACTACTGCAAAATAAATAGATAAGTGAAATCACTGAACGCAACACCAAAGTGCATCGCACTTGTGAGTCATAGCCACAACTCAATGAACGAAACCCTGTATTTGTAGTTTCCTTGACAACACACACTCACTTACAAGCCTATGTCCCTAGAGAAACTGACCCGAAGGCTGTTTTAAGGTACATAAATGTGTTGATAGGAAAAATCCTGAGTAGAACACCATAAGAATTTTTTTAAAAATCAGTGGGCCTCTCCTTAAAAGTAGAAACTTTATCAAAAGTGTCTCATATTAATATTTTTGTTGTAGGGAAATGTTCTGAAAAGTTCAAATGCTAATGTACAGCTTTTTAGAAGGTAGTTAGTTGACCCTCTAAGATAGGTTTTGAAATAGATGTTCCTACTTGCAGCTTTCAGCATGTATGCAGACTGTCAGGATAGGATTTCTGTAGGATTGTCAGTTTAGCCTCATTAGACAGTTGACCCAGAAATCAGGCAGAGTGGATTAGACCATATGTTTAAGAACAAACCTGGCAATCTTTTAAAATTCTTTTTTGCTATTAAGAAATTAAAATGTGGTTTTCTGTAAAAATTACCTGAAAGGATTTGCTAAAGGAAGTTAGGAGTTTAAATAAAGAATTTAGTTAAAAGAAGGTATTTAGGAAGTAGAGTTAGCACTTCTACAATTAATTATAACTTGTTACTGTGATCATTCTGAAGCCTTCCATATAAAAGGGAAAAAATATTTTCCTATCTACAAACTCCAAACCATATAAATCCACATTACCTACTACAAAGTAAAATTTTTAATTATTTAAATGGAGCTTTAGAATTCTAGTATTTGAATGAATACACATTCTGTTAAATAATATGAAAAGTAAAATCATCCAAAAGATCTCATAAAACTTGTTCACCCTACAGGCAAACCAAACACCTCCTACACAGATTAGAAAACAGTTTTCCCACAGCTTCCCCTTCTCTAAACTTATTCCCTGAGTCTCTTCTTCCTTAGGATATCTGCTTTGGAGTAACATCTCTTTCCTAAATCTGTACCTAAAGTAGCACTTGGAGCAAGGACAACTGGGAAACCATTGATTTTGCATAGACATAGTGCTGACGATAGCCTTATCAGAAGACAAAGTTAGAAGTGAGATTGGCCACAGGTAAGTGTGAGGTGGGCACATGGACCAAACAAAACCGTGCCTTTCAAAGACTTTGTGTTTGTTTATAAGTCCTAGGAAATCTCTGAATCTTGAAATGGTTCTTTTTTTCCTTTCATTATTAAATTCACTCTCCAATTTTCTTTTCCTGTTTATCACACTTTCCAGGCTAGAAGGCTAGATTAGCAAATTACTCTATTTTCTACCCCTGATCCTCCTTCCAGAAAGCTTTCTTTTATTTGAGCTTCACAGCCACCAGGACTGTTGCATAACCAAAAACAAAGCTATACTGATCACACAATAAACCTGTCACCATCTCTACAGGGAACTTGGTCTGTAAGGGCCGGAAGGATGACACATATCAGGAAATACAAATATGTACCCGCCCAAGTTTTAGGTACTTCTCTTTCTAAAATCTTTCATACTACTTGTTTCTCCCACTACTTTCTTGTATAAAAGCTGAAAACCAGCAATTCAAAAGCAGTAGTGGCATGAAACGTATTCTAGTCTGATAAACAACTTGACTTTTAAAGAGTTAAAGATAACGTATTATCTATATACCTTTGCAATTTGTTCTTTATTTCTGGTGTTCTTTGGTTAACTTCAACTACCAAGAACTAAAGCACAATAGAAACGAATGTTCTATACATGTACATGTCTATTCCCCAGGCCCATAAGTATCTACTTTGATTTAAATTTATTATTTCAAAGCAATTTATACACACACCCAAAAAAGGAGAACTGTGAAATCCTTGTTTTTCTTGAGTTGGTGAGATCATGTGCAATTATGCAAAGAACCCCATGGTGTGCTTGAAGCAAATGATGATTTCCTTTCAAGTGTTTCCAGGTAGTTGTCACCTATCCATCAGCAATGGGATTTGAACTCTGTGCTTAAGAGTATGAACACTGGACAAGCCCCTGTGGAAAGTCCTCAAAGCCAGGGGCTTCATTTGGTTCTCATAGGCTCAAGCTTTTCTAGGGGGAACTAAACAAAAGATCCTGAAATACATAGTCTACGTGTTCTGTTTCCTTTAAAGGCCATTGCACTTTAGCTTGTTCGAAAGTGAAACTGTATTCCTCTTCTCCTAAGGGCTTATAGAAACTGCTGATCTCTAGACTTTTGAAATCCAAGAACAGAACTGAAATCTTGGTTAGCTATTTTCTCAACACATGTCAGACATATCTCAACTATTTCAGGCCATAAAACTAAATGTGTCTGAACTGTTTAAACCAGTGTCATAAAGTACATCAGCTAATGCTAAATCTGCCATGGAAATGAACGTGCAAAATTCAAGTTAGGTATGATGCAGGCTAGGTCTCTGGAATGCTTCTTACACACTGGTACACAAAAATCATTTCAACATGATAGCTAACTAGAACTGCCCAAGTGGGAGTCACCTGGGGTTAGTATGCAATACAGTGACACTCTATAGAGATTCAGTCACAAGATTTAAGGCTCTGATTGGAACCTCCACTGTTACAAAATAAGAAGAAACAAATAGCCTTTCTTTTTGTTCACTACAATAAAATTAGCATAAACTAAAATAGACATAAATGACTTACAATGTATATCCTTGCCATGTCCAGGTCACAGTGTCCTTCAATAAGAAAAGTATTTAAACTATTAGAGGGAAAATATTAAATACAACAATAACCTTATTTTAATGATAGAATTCTGTGCATTTTTTCTGAAATTAGAAGGAATACATTGAAAAAGTGAAATAAGCACATTATTATCAAAGTATTGTGAACTGATCTATGACTTCCTGGATTATATAACTACACAGCAAAGATTCATCTTTCTACATCACTATCTTTCTGTGGAACAAGTTGTTCTGAGGTTTTAAAGAACTCTTGTATATGCTCAGATGCTTTTCTTCCAGTATGAACAAATCTGGAAAATTAATGTGCTTACAAAAAATAACTAAACAGAATTCAGGACTGGGGATGGAGATGCATGGCTGTAATCTCACTATTTGGGAGGTGGAGACAAGAGGATTGTGGTTTGAGGCCATCCTGGGTAAAGTTAGTGGGAGACTAACCCTATCTGGGAAACAAACTAAAAGGGGTGTGGGAGTTGATTCAAGTGTTAAATCACCTCATCAGTGACATCAAAAAAAATTTTTTAAAGAAAAATAAACAATTCACCAGTTCTCAAAAAAAAGGTTATTTGAGAGAAGATTAAGGTAGTAAATAATGAAAGAATTTGAATACTTAAATTCAAACCTATAGGCAGAAGTATGAGAAAAAGTTTAATAGATATTAATTCATTTCTAACTAGATATCAAAGGTTGAGAAATCAGCCACTGAATAGAAAGTTGAACTGATCAGGAACACTTAATTATTTTAAAATAACATAAATATTTAATAATTTTATCCTGCCTTTTATATAAATTCTCTTGTAAAGAAAGTCTACCCAGAATCAAACTATCTCCCCAAAAAATCTTTCTTTGGGGGAAATGGTGGTTATATCCAATGTCCAGAGGTCAAGAGTGCCCAGCTTAAGCAGAAGAGGACTATTTCGTGTGCTGACTCTGGACTTGATCTAGGATGCTAAGTTCTTTCAGGTATTTTCTTACTTAGTTTAGCTTCTGGCCAAGGGTCACACAGTAAGTACTAAGCCAGTAATTAAAGTTCAAGCCTCTCTCAAGTTGATCCTGCTATTTCAATCCTTCTCTAGCTCTGAATCAGAAAATGTGTCCTTCCAGGCTTAATGAAAATCGTTGAGTACTACCATGCAGTATAATCAGACCCAAATAAAAAAAAGATAGTAAAGGCTAGTCCTGAGGCTTAATAACAAACAGTATCTAAAATTGGTATCACAAATATGTGCTTATCTTGAAACATTTTAAAAACTAGACAACAAGCAGAACGAATCTGCCCAACTACCACCTTTTACCTAGTCATACCCTTATTCAAACATTAGAAGGAGTCCTAATGAATGTGTGCTATTTGGAATATTTAAATTCCCCCCATAGTGAAATCCTGTGCTCACCAGTGTGTTGGGGTATCTGAGGAGGATAGGCTGCACTGGTACTCCTGGAATGAAAGCTCCTAGACCATTTCAGAACAAGAATAATTAAGAAAAATTAATTATAAATAGTATAGTATGAATATAATTATAGTTTAAGAATACATAACAGAGACTATTTGCGTGAGGTATTTAGCAAAATGAGAAACTTACTAAATTAAGATTTAAGCAAAATATTAAATACTGTGCCTAAGCCACTTAAACATTTTTATCTACTTGTTTTCATTTCCAAATATCTATTGTTCAATAAGATTTTTTAACCTAAGGGCAAAATCAATACAAAGAGAAAGTCAGCCTATTGAGATGAAACCAAATGCTTGAAGCAAAACTACCACACTTGCTAGAGTGAGTGGTAACTTCAGCCTTGAGCACTCTAGCAGCCAATCCACAACCATCTTGAGGTACTATAAGTTATGATGAATGCTGCATTCAGAATTTCTTTCCTAACCTTAAAAGGGGAGAGAAACTTTGGAAGGTATTTGAAGACATTATAAATGATAATGAAATAGGGTTTCTACTTCATGACACAGACTCCCCAGCCCCTGTGAGGTTTCCTTGGAGGAAAAGAAAAATGTTGGTGGTTTCTGCTCAAACACACACACACACACACACACACACACACACACACACAGAGAGAGAGAGAGAGAGAGAGAGAGAGAGAGAGAGAGAGAGAGAATACTACAAAGTACAAAGGAGATATTACACCAAAAAAAGAAAGCAAAGGAATTAAGTTTTGTGGAATCACAACATTAAAAACTTTTATCAGAATAGAAATGTTCAGAGCAAACTAGTTATTTTGTGTGTTGCTAGCTAATCATTTGAGAAATCTTCCATATTACTTTGTTACAATACTTAATTTAATTTGTCTCACCTGGTTTAAAAGTAATCAAACAGGAACGATTAGTACAAGTACCTTCTGGGAAAACTAGTATCTTGGGAGAAAAGGAATAGATTTAATATTTCAGTCTAATTAATTGATTACCTCTTTATTCACTTTCTTATGACTTCAACAAACAGCTATAAGGCTTAAAAAACAAAAATGAAATAAAAGGATAACACTTGATTGTAATGAAAGTTAGGATTAGATTATTCAATTTTTCTTCAGAAGTACAGTTTGACCATTAAGATAATTAGAAAATAGAGTTAAGCTTTGAATAGACAATATACTTCATTTACAAAATATGTTACATTTGTTTCTTAATGATATTTTAACTAATGATATGAATAAATTTAAAAGAAGACATAGAGTAGTATAAGTCATGATCAAGGTATACATTAGGTACACTGTATTGAATTCCTCCTGCTGCTATACATCAATTTTTGCATTAATTGATACTTACTCCTATAACTTATGGTTCAGAGATGTCTTGAGGACAAAGAAGGAAGTGTGACAATGTGCTTTAAGCTCACCTCAACTGACACATGGATACAACTTAATATCTTGGGATTTCTGATTGATTGATTGGTTGGAGGAAGTGTTTTAGTTTTTAATGCACTGCTTCATGTTTTCTACCTGAAGCATATGCAGTATGGTTAGTTTCTCCACTAACTAAATAAGATGGGTAACAGCTTGGTTTTCTGACGCTTTTAAAATTTAGTCACGAATAAGTTACTAAGCACATAAAATAAAAACAAAGGTCCTGCACTCACAGCAGTCAGCAATGTATTTTACAATTATAGGGGAAACATTATTGGGTGAAATTGTTATAATTACAGGTTATTTGTAAAATACAAATTATGAATAGGTGTTAATTCCATCTGCCAATTTAAAATATGGGTTTCTGATGACAACCAATACAATAGCAAATGTGTTTTATTTAGCAGAAATCCTATAGCTACTTAATAACATGGAATAAGTAGAGTGAATCATAAAATCTCAGAGATGAAAGTGGCATTAAAAGTGATGTACAAACTCTCATGTTTGAATTCTTTCTCCAATATCCCCACCAACTAGTTGCTCAATTAATGTCTGAAAATTCTAGGAAAGGATTCTAAATCAGACCTATAAATCTCTGAACAGACAGAAAGTTATTCTACAAGATAAGTAAAATGATGTGAAATCTACCTGTTATGTCTCACTTACTAATCCTAGATACATTTCTTGAATCCCAAAAGTCAAACCCTTATTCCAAATGCCTCCTCTTTGTAACCATTTTTTAAGTCATTCCTCTCATATCTTGATTTCTAAAACCTCCTGGTCCTTTTATCCCTCTTGGTACTTTAACATCTACAGTGGTCAGATCACTGTAGAACCCTTCGTTTGCTGGACAGCACTTGTCTTCATGGGTGACGAGGGAGAGACACTTGTTAGAATTATGCCTGGCTTATCATGCAATAAATATTTCCCTCCTTTTCCCTGAACAGGCTCTCCAGGCAAGTGGATGGTGAGATGGTAAAGTTGGATTTTGACATGTCTCTGAACTGAAAAGCTTTAATAAATATACTTTGCAAAAGATTAAAGACCTTAATCACTTTTTCAGCAAACTCATCGTATAGTTGAGGACAGTTGAACTTTAGAGTCTCATATTATATGATATATTCATATTATTTAATGGTAATTAAAAACAGAGGTATAGAATCACTTTTTATAGTACAAAGTAAAACTTGGTTCAAAGAGTCTGATGAATAAAAACAAACGACACCTTTCAATCCATGGACTATCTTGTGGGGAAGAGGATTTCTTAATACTCACTAGTTCATTAATCCACTGTGCTAAAGACACTTAGTATAGGTATCTGCAGATGTTGCTCTTTGTGAATCTGCATGAGTAAGTCTACAGAAGTATAATAACTGTCATATATACAAACGACCATCTGCTGTGTTTTACCTGGGGCCATTCCCCTCCTGAGGTTGCTCGCCTTATGATTTCATTTATTGTGTTTTTTCGGGAATCTGGATCTACACGAGACACCAGCACTGGTTGCACAGCCCGTAACAGTCCTTTAAAACAAAAAGTCAAAACCAAGTCACTTTTTGGCTACCATGGCAATAATACAAGGTAAATTAAAATGATAGCAAGTCAAAGAGAGTAAGTTAAAACACATTCCAAATCAAAGTTTACTAGAATTTAGATTTTAACTTCAGAAGGATATTACCCCATATATGGATATTTACCCCTAAAATCATTACATTGATTTAACAGAAATAAACAGCAAGAATATGAAAAGAAGCATTTACAAGTTTCTCCCAAAGGTCTTCTTCCTTGATTGACATTAACCCTTTGGAATATACTACAAGATTATCTTGCTTGATTTTAGGAATACCTTGAAAATTGATTATATGAATTCATATTACACATTAGTAGGGAACAATTATTACTCAATTTAGTAAACATTTTTAGTGCAACAGCCTTCTAAATAGATAGCTTTGTAGTACATGCAAAATAAACCTCAATTTACCAAAAATCTGTCGCTACACAATTTTTCAGGAAAAAGTCCCATTACACCAAGCAGTGTAGTTACACCTTGAAGAAAGAGAAGTGTCTTAGTTGAATGACAAAGCTGCAAGAACTGCTATTATTTCTCCAGAGCAGCCATGCAACATCCAGCAACTTTCACACTCACACTCTCATCACCTGATGTTTGTGATAGCCTTGGGACGACGGGAGCAGTTACTTGGAGACTGACTCCTTAGGGAGGCACCGAAGCATCTGGTAGGAAAAACATTTCCTTTGCTTCAGTATTTTTATGGCAGGAAGCATTGACTGTTTCACATCGTAATTTTCAAAGACTTACACACAGGTCCCTCATGGAGATTTGGGGGCAAAAGTGAAGAAAACAGAGTAAGGAGAGAAGACTCAGGACATCTATCAGACTAATATCCTGAAAAGAAACTCTTCAAATAGCATGTAACCTGTGTTTTCACAGACTCTTTGGTTAAATTCTCTCAAAAAAAGAAAGAACAGGAAAAATCAATTGTGTTGAACATATGCAAACTAGCCACACATAAGGACAGAAAGGGATGATGGTATGGTGACAAGTTTTAAGTACAATGATGAGGCCACAGATAAGGGGAAGTGTCTAATTTTTTTCATAAATTCATTTTTTCCATATAGTAGCTCATTACAATACAAGGAAATGTGTTTAAAATGTTTTAAGAATGTTTATCAAAACACCATACACGATTCTTTTAATTTAAAACATGCACACAAGCGTATTTTAAATGCTGCAAGTACTTACTGCCAATCAGAGGCGCCTGGGCGTTCTCATTTCGGGACACCAGAGAAGGTAACCCAGCTATCACACAGGCAATTCCATCAAAGAATGTTGAATGAGGAGCAACAACAAAAATTGGCGCTTCCAAAGGACTTGCGACCTTTCCTTTCATGGTAACTAGAAATCCCATCGAAAAGAACATGGCTTGACCCAGAAACTTCAAAGCTGGTTGAGTAATTTTCCTTTAAAAATAAATATACAAAAGACATAATTAGCTTTGCTAATCGAAGCTAGCAGCAGGGCTTTGCGCTACAATGCAGCAAGAAAAACAAAACATGTCAATTTCCTTTTAAAATATAAACTAAGGAGAATGATAGCTAACACATGGAGTTCTTTCTGCTAGACACTAGGTACTATTTTAACTGCTTTACACACATTATTGGCTGAATCCTCAGCCTAATCTTAAGAAGTAGGTATGATTTATTATATCCTCATTTTGCAGATGAGAACACTGAGGCACAGAGAGGTAATTTGCCCACGGATGTGTGGATAATAAATGGTTCCATTACTATGTGACACTAGAGTGATGAAAGTGAATTCTCAACACACATCCTACACTGAGACCAGCCAAGTCAGCATGGTCATCAGTCATGCTGAAATCTACATCTGTGTAATGAACACGCTGCTCTCTCCCCCAACACGTTTAGAAGGCTGTGCTGAATTATCTTAGGATTAATTTTTAGAAGTCTTATGTATATTGCTACAGTTCTCAGGCATTATCAAAACTCCTCAGCAGTAAACTTGTCATCTCACTTCCATGGAACAGAGCTGTACTTAAGCAATTCCAGAAATGTAGTTGTTTACTTTTTTAAAAAGATTTTAACAGATTCAGTACTGGGAGGGGTGACTCAAGTGGTAGAGCACCTGCCCTGAGTTCAAACCCCAGTCCGGTAAAAAAAAAAAAAAAAAAAGAAAGAAAAGCATAGATTCTATCAGTAAAGATTAATTAATTAATCGAGCTGTACCAGGAACTGTGCAGGAAATGTTATTAAAAAAAAAAAGTAAGCCAGACACTGGTGGCTCATGCCTGTAATTCTCACTACTTGGGAGGTTGAGATTGGGAGGGTCAGAGTTCAAGGCTAGCCCAGGTAGATGGTTCAAGAAACCCTCATCTCCAAAGTGAGAAGCAAAATGAACTGGAGGCATGGCTTAAGTACTAGAGCACCTGCTTTGCAAGCACAAAGTCCTGATTTCAAACCCCAGTCCCACCAAAAAAAAAAAAAAAAAAAAAAAGTAAGGAAAATCCAGCAGTCTCTGACTTTATAAGCTCAAAACCCAAATGATAGGGAAACAGAAAACATAATCCTAGCTATTTAGACTCCTCAACTGGATATCTCAGTATGTGAATAAACACACAGTTATTCAGGAAAAGGAAAATAAAATGTGTGCAGCCATTTGCCAGTGTCTGTGGGGAATTGGTTCCAGAAACTCTGGCAGGTAAATCTCGGATACTCAAGTCTTCATATATCATGAGGCAGCATTTGCACATAACCTATGTGTATTTTCTTACAGGCTTGCAATCATCTAGATTACACACGCTACCTAAAACACTGTAAATGCTATGTAAATAGGTGTTATATGTATTTTTTAGGGAATAAGAACAAAGAAATGTCTGTCCATGTTCAATTCAGATGTAATTTTTCTGAATATCTTTGATCTACAGTAGGTTGAATCTGTGTATCCTGCGCTGTGGAGAGCTGGCTCTATATCACCCACTAGGTACCTCAGAAGAGCTTAAAAAATGGGCTCCCCCAGGTTCACAAAGACAAATGTCACATGTTTTCTCTCAAATGCAGAATCTAGATTTAAAAATTAAAAAAAAAAAGACATGAAAGTAGAGGGGGATTGTTTAGGAAGAGGAAGGGAACCATCAAGAAGGTGAGGGAAGACAAGAGAGGGGAAGGGGGGTGGATAAATCAAAGTACATTACAAACATATATGAAAATGTCATAATGAAACCCATTGTTTTGTACAATTTATATATGCTAATAAAAATTTTTAAATCCAGTTTTAAAATGGGCTTCCTATCTCATTCTCTCAACATTCTTGTAATAATATGTGTTATTAGCAGCTGGCCTCCGAGGAACTTTCACAAGAAGGAGAAGTGAGACGTAGTAGACCAAAGCACTTTCTCAGAGGGCTCAGGGAAGTGACTGTGCCCTTTAGTTTAGAGTTGAGATCTCTCTTCTTATAGAAATACAGAATGCACTCTTTCACACAGTTCTACACCTCTTATTTTTGATCAGCAGTGATGCAGCTTCTCATAAGTACATTTCAAAGTACCCCATATTCAGAGCCATAAGCATTTCTATTTAAATGTTTTAAAAATTGCCTAAAAGTCTGCTGCCACATAATGGCTTCAACACTACCTGCTTGAAAGAAGACAGAGGTACTGGTTTAATTGACAAAAGCAAAACTTTCTTTCCTCAACCAAAAACAATAAAAATACAAAAAAGAAAACTGTCTTTTCTAACATTTATTATATTCATTTTCTGAATTCTTAGGCTATTCCTCCCATCATCCTAAGCCACTAATAACGGAATATTTTATACAAATATTTTGTACAAAGAAATGCAAGCCCATGAAAAACATCCCTTGAAGTGTTGTTTTATACCACACAACCTTGAGTTACAAAGCAGAAGTATGGTTTGCAAGGACTGCTTTCTCTGGGGCATTGCCAGCATTGGGTTCATTTCCACTTCAAACCAGCCTCATGTTTGATATGGACATTTGTTCCCTAGAACATGAACTGAGCAGCAAACTGCATTTTTCCTTAAAAGTTTCTAGAACAGTGTTTCTCAAAAAATTTGGAGGACATATCCATATTTGAGATTTAGATGAAAGCAGCACAACTTGCATACAGAAAAAAATAACAGCATGATTTCAGTGGAATCTGTGTGGAATCCACAGAGGACACACTAAACCTTACTACCAAGACAGACAGACAGCAACAATTTGATTCTGCCCAACAGGAATGACTTCTATCAGTAGTTCTGTTCACTCTTGACCATTCTGATTGATACCACTATGACTGGATAGTGGTTGAGAAGCCTTAGTGCTAACATTTGAGAGCACTAGGCTATAATGATTAAAAATTACATTGTAGGTCAAGTGGGAGAGCACTTGCCTAGAGCAAGTATGAGGCCCTGAGTTCAATACCCAGTACCACCAAAAAAAAAAAAAATCACTAAAGCAATTAACAAAAATAATATAATTGATCCACTTCATTATAACACTGCAGAAAACAAAAGGTTACTTTTGGGGCACAAAAGCCAATGTGAAAGCCAAGGAAAAGCAAAAGAAACCAAAGTATTTGGTAACTGCAAATCTTTCAGAACCAGGGTGTATCATTTTGCTGCAATGAACTCAGAAATCCTTTAACATTAGGAAATTATAACTAAAACAGAAGATTATCAGAATGTACTCATGCAGTAATTTCTACATAAATTAAGACCTGTTTCATCTGACCAAAAAAAATTAAAATTGAGTAGGGAGCAGCTAAAGCTACTGCTCACTGATGAAATCATGGTAAAATACTTTCAAAATCTTGATTTACCTAATATTTGGACACAATCATTTCTTACCTCCTCCAGTCGCTTATTGGGTGGGTCAGCTTTTCAGGGCAGCATGCAGTGGAAAGGGCAGCAAATGGCCATGCCAGTAATAAAATCAGTGCAACCAATAACACACGAATTGGGAGCAGGATAATTCCAAGAAGGAAAATCTGGAAGTCAAAGTTAATAAAATGGGTAAATGGATGTCATTTTAATATGTCACTATCAAGCAGAAACATGTAACTTTCTCTTGGGAAGTTATATGCTATTCATGCATCACAAGGATGAGTTGGGATACCTTGTACCAGAAAAGGGTTTAAACACAAAGAAAAAAATAAGGCATGACCTCTGACCTCACAAAGCCTACTACATGCAAAAGAAACAGTAAAGAAAACCACAGGACTACCTGATCTGTACATCAATGAGAGGAACAGAAGATGCTGGGGGAACAAGAAAAAGGCTTGCCTGGCTTTTTAGCCAGGAAAAGCTTCCTGGAGGAGTTGTGGCCAGAATGGTCTTGCAAAATAAGCAGGTGCCGTCAGGGAAAGAGGGGCAATTGCTTTATGAGAGATAGAGGTAGAAACAAGAGCGTGAACGAAGATATTTGAGTGTGCGAAAGTAAGTGCCTGCTTTATCTACCTTCCAGCCCTCTGTAACTAATGAGATGGAAGAGGAAACAAAAAACAAATCAGAATGAAAAGCACATAAGTAAGAACAACAAATAATTTATGAGTGCTTACTATGTACCAGGCTCTGTAAGCATGCGGCATGCAGTGGTTCACTTGGTTATTACAATCTTAAATTATTTTACAAAAATAAAGAGTGGCACAGACAGATAAACTAAGTTCCTTAATATGATCACATAGTTAGTAAGGGTCAGAACCAAAACCTGAACCCAGTTTGATTATACAGTCTTAGGTCTTAATCTTTATTCAATACTGCCTTTAAGTGAAATAAGCAGCCCTATGTCTAGTAAGTTTTCTTTTTTCTATAAACCAATTATACTATTCAAAGAGTGCCATCCTTCCTCTGCCTCTACTGAACATCAAAATAACTAAAAAAATGCCAAAATGTTCTAGTTATCTTATCTCAGCCACTATCTTAATTACTGTTGTTTTAAAAAACAAAAACAAAAACAAAAAACCTTGAAATCTGGTAGTGCATATCTTCTTTTTCTTCTTTAACATTTTTGAAGATTATTTTAGATCCTTTGTATTTCCATATAAATTTTAGACTTAATTTGTCAGTTTCAACACACACACATAAGCCTATTGAGATTTTATTGCAATTTCTATGAAACTTTAGTCAATTTAGAAAGAATTACAATACTAATAATATTGATCCTTCCAAATATGGTAAGCCTTTATTTCTAGAAGCAATATTTTGTTATTTCCAGTGAGGTGGGTTTACACACTTTTGATTAAAATATATTCCTAAGTATTGATATCATTTTATTGCTACTGTGCATAGAATTATTTCATTTCACTTTGCAATTATTTGCTACTAGGATATACTTAAAATTGATCTTGTTTTGATCTTGTAACCTGTGACCTAGGCAAGTTCACTTCCTAGTTCTAGTAGTTAATTGTTTTGTAAATTCCTTAGGAAGTTCTTCATATACAATCATATACAGTCACCTATGAATGAAAACAGGTATACTTTTTTCTTTCTAATCTAAAGCCTTTAATTTCTTTTTCTTATCAAAGTGCATTGTCTGGCTCTCCCAATACAATGTTAAGTAGATGTGGTGAACAAGAATTTTGCCTTGCTCCCAACATTTGGGAAAGCAGTTTCAATATTTTACCGTTAAGTTAACTCAAGTATGTCATAGTTGCCCTGTATCAGATTGAGAGTTCTCTTTCATGCTTGTTTTACTGAAAAACCTTTTTTTTTATCATTAGTGAGTGTTAAATTTTGTTAAGTGAGTTAACTAAATTACTGAGATGATCATATACTTTTTACCATTGGTTTTGCTAAAGTGGTGAATTACATTGAAATTGAAATCTGTGTATGTTAAATCAACCTTGTATTTCTGGCATAAACCAAACTTGGATGAGATACATTATCCTTTCCATATGTTACTGTATTGACCTGGTGGTTTTTGATAAGGGTTTTTACATCAACGATCATGAGGGACATTGGTCAATAACTTTCTTGAAATGTCTTTTTCAGATTTTAATGTCAAGGTAATGTTAGTCACATAAAACTAGTTGGAAATTTAACCATTTTTCTTTACTTTTTGAAAGACATTGTGTGTGTTTATCGTATTACTAAAAGTTTGACAATTTACAAGTGAAATAATCTTGGCAAGAAGTTTTTTTTTTAATATGTGTATCTGAAAGATGTGTGATGTGTGTGTGTTTGTGTAAGGGTGTGACGTGTATTAAAATTTTAAATTCTATTATAATAGTCTGTTCATATTTTCTAGCTCTTGTACTGATTTTGATACATTTGATGCATTCCCATATGTTAATAATACTCTCTTATTAGCCATTTATGTAATATGTGCTCTTTTGTTCCTGAAACTAGTAATTTGTACTTTCTTGTTGTATTGGTCTTTGTAGGAATTTATTAATTTTGCTAATCTATTTCTACTCTATTAATTTATCAACCAAATGTTTGACTTTATTGATTTTTCTGTGATTTGTTTTCTATTTGGTTGATTATTGCTCTTAGACTTGTTTCCTTTTTTTACACTTACTTTGTGTTTAATTTGTTACTCTTCTAGCTTTTGAAGGTAAAAGCTCAAATTGTTAGTTTAAAATCTTTTCTTTTAAAGTATTTAAAAGTATTAATTTACCTCTAAGCATTGCTTTAATTGTATCCCACAATTTTGATATGGTGCAGTTTCATTTTACATTTACTTCAAAACATTTTTTAAATTTCACTTTGGAGTTCCTGTGTGACCCATGGACTTTTCTGGGCTTTTTTGTGTATGGTGGGAGGGTGAGGCAGTTCTGGAGATTGAACTCAAGGCCTTGAACATGGTAGGGAAAAACTCTACCACTTGAGACACAACTCCAGCCCTTTTGTTTTTATTTTAAGATAGGGACTCTAACTTTTGCCCAGGCTGGTCTTGAACTCACAATCCTCTTGCCTCTACCTCCCAAGTAGCTGGAATTATAGGCATGTACCACCATGCCCAGCTTACCTAGGAACTATTTTGAAGTATATAGTTTGATTTCTAAATATGTGGGATTTTTTTTCAGTTATCTTTCTGTTATTGATTCCTAATATAATGTATTGAAGTCAGAAACATACTCTGTAGAATTTCAATGTTTCAAAATTCATTGAGATTTCTTTACAGCCTAGCATTTGATTTATTTTGGTAAGCATACTATGTGTACTTGAAAAGAAAGTATTCAGCAGTTGCTGGGGAAAGTGTTCTACAAATGCCAGTTCAAGCAAGGTGGCTACCCGTGTTGTTCAAATTTTCTATCCACTTTAATATTAATCTTTGGTCAAATTGTCCTGTCTTACTATGAAAGGAGTGTTATTATCCTCAATTATCCTTATTTAATGCTCTCAATTTTGCTTCATATTTTCAAAGTTGTGACACCAGGTACATAAACATTAAGTGTTGTTAAGTTTTTCTATTCCACTGGTCCTTTTATTTTATGAAATGTCCCTTTTTATACCTGATATTACAATGTCTTGAATTTCACTTTATCTGCTATGAATAGTCATATCAGCATTTTACACTTAACTATTTTCCTGATGTATCTTCTTCCTTCTTATCTGAGTATTTGTATTGAAAGTGCTGGGTCTTAATTCTTTTGTCCATCTGATAATCCTGCCTTTAAATTAAGAGTGGTTAGTTTTTATATACTTAATGAAATTATTGATGTATTTGGGTATAGGCTTTCAGTTATACTATTTCTTTTCTTCAAGACATCAGTTTTATAATTCTCTGTTTCTCCTTCTCTGCTTTCTTTGGGGTTAATGTTTTTTCTTTTTCTTTCTTTTTTTTTTTTTGGTGGTACTTGGGGTTGAACTTAGGGCTTCATGCTTACTACACAAGTGCTCTTACTTGAGCCACACTTGCCAGCCATTTTTGTGTTGGGTATTTCTGAGATAGGGGCTTGTGAACTATTTGCCCGGACTGGTCTCAAACAGCAATCCTCCTGATCTCTGCCTCCCAAGTAGCTAGGTTACAGGCATGAGCTACCCATGCCTAGCTGGGTTCATGTTTTCTTTCCTTCTTTTTTTTTTTTTTTTGAGACAAGGTCTTGCTATATAGCCTAAACTATCCTTGAATTTGCTATGTAGCCTAGGCTGGCCTCAAACTCACAATCTTCCTGCCACACCCTTCCAAGTACTGGGGTAGGCATCACCATGCCTGGCGTGTTTTCTTTAGTGTTTCATTTAAATTCCTGTAATGGCTCTTTATCTATATCTTCTTGTAATTTCAGTCAGCAGTTGCTCTAGGGTTACAAAATGTGTATTTGACATATGATGACCTGCTAAGAACTAATGCTGTATCACTTCACACACAGTATAAGAAAAACAGCACAATCCCCCCTCCCTTCTTTCAGTACTGACATCATGCTTTACATCTACATATATGTAAACTCAAGAAAATGTACTATTTTTGTACTAAATGGTTATATTTTAATCCTTTGCTTACACTAAGATGAAGGAAAAGGATTTTTTTCATGTTTCCCGTCTCCAGTGTTCTTCATTCCTTCCTGTGTACTCAAGCCTCAATCTAATGTCATTTTCCTATAACTTGAAAGTTTTTCTATCTTTATCATTTCTTATTTGTATTTGTCTGACAAAAAATTCTCTCCATTTTTTTCTTACATGAAAATATCTTCATTTTCTTTTAATTTCTGAAGAATATTAACACTGGATATAGAATTCTGAATGGATAGTTAGCTTGGATTGTCTTCATAAACCTGCAAATATTGTTCCCATTCTGCATGTTATCCTTTCAATTTCTTGATAGCATATTTGAAACACAAAGCTCTTAATTTTGATATAGTACCGTTTATCTGTTTTCATTTTGGTTGCTTATAGTTTTGTTGCATATGTAGGAAACCACTGCCTATTCCAAGGTCAGGAAGATTTATACCATTCTTCTCTCCAAGAATTTTTTAATTTTATAAAATATAAATTATGTAATTTATAATTATGCAATTTATAATTTTAACCCTTATATTTAGAACTTTCACTAACTGTGGTACTTTTTACATATTGTGCCAGGGGAAGACCCAATGTCAATGTCTTGCATATGTCAATCCATTCATCCCTAACCATCTGTTGAAATGACAAGCCTTTCCCCACTGAGTTGCCTGGTGCCCTTGTGGAAAATCAGTGGCCATAATGGATGGGTTTACTGGACCCAGTTCTAGTCCACTGGTCTATATACTTAGTGACTTTCATGAACTAATTCTGTGAAGTTTGTATTTTTTGTCATGTGTGGCTACTAAGGCATCTGATCAGTTAGCTTAGTAGTCAGTTAATGAAGAGATTTCCTTAAATGCTTGGAACCAATAAGTTTCCCAGTGCTTGCAAAGAGTTTTTATGCACATGTGCAGCATACCTTCAATATTCAGCCAGTGGAGTTCACAATTCTGTCTTAGCCCTAGATTCTTAAATCTTATCAGAGCATGCATACAGCCCTATGCATGCCAGTGGCCTTCTGGATCTCCAGGGATATGTGAATGCTTTTCAAAGTCCCTATGGATATCTCCTCCCCTGATTCTTTCTTTAAGATTTTGGGTTGGCTTGCTGCTTTTCTCTTACTTACTGTCTTAGGAGCTGAGATGTTAAGCTACAGTCAGATGCTTCTGACTGTTTTTAAAAACACCCTTGAGAAAAGGCTGCCTGTACTGCTTGAGCTCCAGTGCAGGTCCAATAAAGACAGCCTTTCAAGTGCAATCCTCCAGGCAGCCACTAGAGAGGTCAAATAATGGCATTTCTCTTTGAAAGCATCCCAACCCCATTCTTCCTCTTCTAGTAGCTGCCTTGTTGCTGGTTTTCACTATAACCACAAACTGTTGGTTTTTAAGGTCACCTCAGAGCTGAAGAGGAAGAAGGAGAAAAAGTTAAGTCAACTTGTCAAAAAAAACTTACCATTCTTACCAAGAGTGGACACTTTTTCTTGAACAGGTACTCCCTGACTGAATCTTTGGTTAATTTTCACAGCTGTAGCAACATTGATTCTATTATTTTTATAATTTTTGCCATGGTCTTCATTGCTTTTGGGAGATAATTTTCAGAAGCCCTTACTCCACTATTTTTGTTGATGCTCATCTCAGCTGTCTTCTATTCTGTTTTTTAGACTGAATAATTTCTGGAGATCTATCTTCAAGTTCACCAATCCTTTCCTCTACCATCTGTTGGGAGTTATTAAGCCCACAAGCGAATTTTTCATTCTAGATACACTTTCAGTGTTAGAATGCCATGCAATTCTCCTTCATAGTCTCTATTTCTCTGAAGATCTTCCTACAACCATTTACTTATTATGACCCTTTCAGTCCTTCAGCATGTTTTCAAGTGCTACTTCAAAGCATCCATCTAGAAAGTTCGACATAGGGTCATTTAGGGTCTATTTTTATAGACCTGCTTCTATAAGTCATTAGGTCTACATTTTCTCTGAATTTCTGGTATTGTTTCCATATTGCCCATTGTGAATGACAGATTGCAGATATGTGGATTCTGTTTCTCTGAAGAGCATTGAGTGTTTTGTTTTGTTTTGTTCCCTAAGCGGGTAGGTAAATTTGTGGCTGATTACCTCCACTTTTTGGAGGCTTGGCTTTATATTTTGCTAGGGAAAAGTTTTGGCAATCTGCCTTTCTCTTAGACTGAAGCACTAGTCCTAAGACATAGCTTTTCTCCTAAGGCACTGCCTTTGAGGGGTTTTAATGTACACCTGAGGTATTTACCAGGCAGTTCTTACTGGTGTGACTGTAACTGTGTTTTCCCTGTGGTGCACAACGTCCCCTCAGCTTCTCCTCCTTCTAGTTGCAGGTTTCCTTAGGACCTTGGAGGCTCTTTTGTAAATACACAACTCAGAGATCAGCCAGGACTTGAGAGAAAGTTGTATGCCAATCTGGGGGTCCCTTATCTTTAGCTTCCTACTTTCTGGGATTGCCTCCCTCAATTTTCAGCCACTCTGATGGCTCTGATCTCTGCACTCTGACACAGCACACTATAAGGCAGAGACTGTCTAGCAATCTTCAACCATGGTGTCAAGAGGGGACTCTCAGCCAAAAAGAAGGGTGGAGAGACATAGCACAATACATTATTGTATTGATAATACAAGGAACAAATCCCCCTCCAGTTTCTGTCCTTTTTTTCTTCTTCTTCTTCTCCATGGTGCCTTTATACAGGTTTTTAATGTTTTGACCAGGGTTTTCCATTGCTATCTCTGGGAAGCTTTGTCTGATTTAAAGTAATCAATCATTTCCAAACCCAAATCACCCTATTACAATCATTTGAGAGCTGGCTTATAAATATAGTAAAAGTTGCTACCACTCTACATCCTATCAAATAAACATGCTAAGGTAAGACAGGCAGGAACTTTAGAACTATTACATAGATGGTATCTTGGATCAGGAGATTTTCTTGAAGTTTTGTGTAGATGGTAATGCACTCTTTGTCTGTAGTGGTGGTGTGATGGTGAATCGAGGAACACTACTGTGGAGAAGACAAGATAACTAAAGTTCCCATGTCACTCGCAGATCATTGGTTGAGACTCTTCTAAAAGGTCTCATTGCAAGGAAGACCACAAAATAATCTTGCCTGCCAGAAAGATCCATAGTACAGACCCTGAGGAAAGTTGGAATGAGGTTAATTCACATAAGTTTCACTTATATCCACACTCAGCAACCAGTGGGGATTTTAATTGACCAAGTTGTCAAATACTGATTTTTTTCTGCGCCATTTTCAAGGTTTGCACCAAATAATGGTACTTACCATGAAATCAATTTTAAGGTAGCTCTTTGACAAATTAAAAGGACTCTCCATCATATTTCCATTGGGTAATATGTCATCTCTGTTAAGAAGTCTTCTTTCAGGGTTAGTCCCTGGCTCTCCTTCACATTGCTTACTAAGACATGTAATTATATATTTTTGTACTTGTTTTTTAACTACTCAGTAAAATTTAAGTTTAGATAGAAAGGGGTCTATTTCTCTGTTCACTGATGTATTTCCAGAGACTAGTATATTAGTATGCTATAATATATACTACATTAGTATGCTTTTTTTTGGAGGTACTGGGGTTTGCAGGGCCTCACTCTTGCTAGGCAGGCACTCTACTGCTTGAGCCATGACTTCAGCCCTTCTTTGTGTTGGGTATTTTCTAGATATGGTCTCACAAACTATTTGCCTGGGCTGGCAAACTGCAATCTTCCCGATCTCCGCCTCCTGAGTAGTTGGAATTACAGGTGTGAGTGACTGCTCCCTGCTTCAACAATATTTTTTATATGACTAAATGACCCCACAATTACAATCACTAGTTTCAAAACAATGCTCCAAAAAAAAATAGGCTACATTTTTTTCCTGTGCCACAGAGTAGTAGATACTTAAATACTCAAAAACAAAAACAAAAAACTGGCAAAGTTAAACAGCCCTATAGTGAGGTGCAAAAGTGACAGCTATCCTTAAGCAAGGCATTGATCATCATTTAAGATTAAATTTAGTCTGAATTAGTTAATATCTAAGTCATATTTAAGTGAGAGTACATCTATATTTTAAACTGGATGATACAGGATACTGTTTTTCAGCAGTGACTATTCAAATTACCCCTTCACTCAGACCATTCAAGTCAATGAAATATCTTGGGTATTTCTGGTTAATATGTATTAAAGTGTCAGCATTCCTCCTTCTCTGCATCTTCTCTTCTCACACCCCCTCAAATCATCTGATCCCCCAGATATCCTCAGTTCTCAGATCTGCATCTCTGCCCCTTTCGGACTCATGGCCCTTCAAAAGCCTTCTCCTCACAGATTCCAAGCTCTCTGCTTCCCATTCAATCCAAGCAACAAATTTTAACAACAGTAAACAATTTGCGTACAAGTAGCACAACTATCAATATTAATATCAGCACATGATACAAGGTTCTCACACTCTTACACATCATCTTGCTTAATTTTAACCCTCATTAGAGGCGTTATCATTTCAACTTAATAGATGAGGAAATTTAATAGATAAGTAGTTCACAAAGGTTAAGTGTCTCAGCCAAAATCACACAACTGATAAATGGCCAGGTTTTTTAAGGGTGGACTCATTAGTTGATAGATCATTTCTTTCCATTGTATGCAGCTCTCATAGAGTTCTTTGAAAGAACTTTCTAAGCAATAACAGGTCAGGTGATTTTTTTAAAAATACAGTCATTTACTGTAGGTGCAATACAAATATTTATAAATATTCCACTTGGATTGTCCCTCCAAAATATGAAGCCATAAATAACCAATGGACATACTTTCATTTCAATATAACTCATTTGACTAAATTTAATCTTGAATGACAGTTAATGTATTTAGAAGTGTTTCCGATGTTGCAAGATACAGAGAACATCTATACATTTAAAGACACAAAGATCAACGTTTTAAACGTTTAGTTTTGTGAAGATGAGGTATTTCCTCACCTCTTCCTCTTCCTCTGCCAGATCTTCTTCAACCAGACATCTACCATCATGCTATCTACCATCCCATGCTTCTTAGCTCAGCCTAATATGCCCTCACTGTAGAGAACAAGAGTCAGCACTGCATTAAAAAGCCTGCAACAATGACCAATACTTCAACCCTAAAGAATGAAAACTTTGAGGACTGGAAGACATCAGAATCATTTTTCCCCCTGCAGAACCCACAGGACAAATGCAGTTTGCATGCCCTATCTTGTTCTCCTATCACTAACTTCACCAAAGAGGAAGCCTGAAGAGTAAGTGTGACTGTTCATGGTAAAACCAGCTCTTTACAAGATAAAGAAAACTTCCTTTGTGAGAACATAGCCTTTTTTTTTAACAGTGGAAAGCGATCTGGGCCACCTGTCATCCTTGAATCTAGGAAACGAATTGCATGAAGGCTAATCAAGATCAAAATCTGTTGCGCATCTTAAGCTGACTCTCAGTCCTCTCTTCTCTTGAATGCTGATTTCCCAGCCTGGATGCCCCTGCCCAGGAGATCATTCCAGCCTTACCTGTTCAAAACGCACACCTGGCTCTCTGCCTCCTCCCATCCCAGGCTGGCTCCTCTCCCTCCCTGAGGCCAAGAAACACCCCAAACCCACTCTCCTACCTCGGCCATACTCCCACAAACTCAAGTCAAAGTTCCCGTGGGCTCTGTCCTCCTCGCAGACCCGGCTTCCCTGCGTCTTCTCTTCTCGCACCCCTCAGATCACCTGCTGCCCCAAGTGCCCTCCATCCTCAGACCCGCATCTCGGCCCCTGGCAGACTCACGGCTCCTCACCTGCACCCGCTTGGCCGTACCGATCCGCGTCTGCTGCACGAAGGGGTTGGGCACAGGCGGCGGGAAGAAGGACGCCTGGCGCGGTACCATGGGTGGCCGCAGCCCCGCGTCCCCGACGCCCGCCCCTGGCACTGTAGCCGCCACCGCCGCCGCCTCGGCGCACCTGTTCATGGCCCAGCCGCGCGTGGGACCCGAGCGAAGCGAGCAACGCGGAGCGCACAGCCCAGCGCGGCAGGGCAGCCACAGCCCAGCCCAGCTGAGTCCCAACCCGGGCGTTCTGAGCGCGCGCCAGTTACCCAACAGCCCACCGCAGTGGCCCCGCCCCTAGGCTCTGGGCACGCCCACAGCTGTAGCCACACCTTCTGTCCGTGGCCCCTCCCCTTGACTCCCATAGCTCCGCCCCCATGCTGTCCTTTGGAGCAAAGACCCCTGAAGGTTGCCTCGGTATTCCTCACGCTCCAATGATACACCGTAGGCAGGGATCCCTGCTATAAGGTCAGTGAATAGACTTTCACTCTATTTTACTGGTTCTGTGACACTTGCCAAATTACTTCTGTCCATGAGCCTCAAGTTCAAAGTTCTTCCTTTGAAATGGGGATAAAGGAAGATAACCAGAATTTGGATCCAGCAGTACCAGGAGTACTTCCCCTGGGCTGTTCCATTAAGCGAATGAATATATCTAGGGTTGGGTTTTGTCTGTCTGTGTTTGATTTCTGGTGTGCATTTTGTTTCTGTGTAACCTGTTCACAGGTAACAGCTGAAAGAGAGCTAACATAGAAATTGGTAAAAGGAATGGAATATGTCCCACTGAAAGCATACGACTGACAGCAGGAAAATGGTTTACAGGAAAACTGAGGTGCTATTTTATTAGAAAAGGCGAAACCAACAGTTGGCTTCCACTGCAGATGAGGGACCTGAGCCAGAAAAGGGAAGTGATTTGGACAGAAGTTCCATTTTACCCTGAGGAAGTACACAGGCCTGTCTGGACTTATAAGGAAGAGGGGGTGAGACGGGGTGCCCCAGGACCTGAGGACTGAGAGTTAAAGCAAGTAGGAATGGTAAACTCATTGCTACTGACCCACTCTGTTCACAGCAGGTGGGAGGCCACAAGGAGATTCAGTCTGGGCCCTGGGATAGATGTTCCTCCAAACTTCTCCACTATAGCTTAGCAGAATCTTTGAACCCTACCAGACAGATATGCTGCCTTGAGTTAGGCATAACTCACTTGGCCTCTCAGAACTTGTTGCCTCATCTAGGAGAGGTAGATTATTGCTACCATAGGACTGTGGTAAGGATTAAATCATAATGCCTAATGCATGTGTAATGTCACAGACCAGCACTTTAAGAATAGCAATGGTGAGGAGCAGCTAAGTTTTCCTCAATGTAACAAAGAACCTCCAATAGCTACATCATAGTTATGATATAAGCTTCCCTACCTGGCCTAGGGAATCTTTAAGTAGGACTGCAACATACCTTCAAGGACTGTGTGCCCTTGGGTACCTAGCCAGACACCTGTAGAAAGGCTATCAGTACAGGGTCCTAAGAACCAAAACCAGTGTGGGCAGGTCTTGGGAGGAGAAAAGATGGCTCAGGCAATCCCAGAGAGTCAGGTCCTCCCCTCACCCCTTTCCCACTAGTCCTACCAGGAAAAAATCCCAGGCCTTAAATTTGCTTGGCAAATTTCTGTATAGGAAGGAGGAGAGGTAGGGAGTCTGGCAGGAAGAAGCTTACCATTGACAAGGGCTGTGTTTAGAAAGCAAGCACATTATTCCTCCCAGGAGTGTTTACTCAGGGAGGCTTGGGTGGAGGGTCACACTGCTGATTGGGAAGCAGGCTGAAGGCTAAAGTTCCTCTTGTATGGCATCCTTTGACTTTGACTCCAGTTCTGTTACAAAACAGCTCTAGGACCCTGGGCAAACCACTTCTCTCTGGGTCTAGTTTCCTTATCACTAGGATTCAACCAATTCACGTAAGGGGGTTATAAAGGTTAAGTAAGCAATGCACAGAAAGCATCTGGCATACAGTAAACACCATTAGAAAGGGGTCAGAGTTGTGTAATTGTTAGCAGTACCAACATTAGAACTCCTGTCACTGCCCATGAAATGAAACGGAGGACCCAGCCAGGTGCCACACCTTTCATCCAAACTACACCAGAGACTAAAGTGGATACAGGCCAGCCCTGGCACAAAGTTAGAGAGACTCCCATCTTAACAGAAAAAGCTGGCGAGTGCCTGTTATCCCAGTTACTGTGAGAGCATAAAATAGGAGGGTCATGGTCCAGGCTAGTCCCAGGGAAAATAGGCCTATTTCTAAAATAACCAGTGCAAAAGGGCCAGAAGTATGGCTCAAGCAGTAGAGTGCCCCTAGCAAGTGTGAAGCCGAGTTCAAACCCCAGTACTGCCGAAACATTTTTAAAAACCCAAGACTCCAAGAAAGCAAATCTTGACCAGACCCCAAAAAAGAAAGCTTGCCGTAGCCAGGCTTTTCCTCACACGGATTGGAGGGACCTGCAGCTCTGTAGCTGTTTATTTTGGCAGCTCTGACCTTTCCAGCAGACATGTATACCCTGCAGAGAGCAGAGATTTGCTCTTTTTAAGCTTCCTCTTCTAGATGGGGCTCTGGTCCCTGCAAAAACAGATGCAAACACTGCCACTCAATTGGTGTCTTTATTTATACTGTTGCCATTTCCCATGGGGAACTGTTGACAGGAGAGGTGGAAAGGGCTGAGCGAGAGGCCACAGTATAGTTTTCCTCCATCCAGTGGAGGAAACGAACGGGTTGGACATTCTAAGTACAGCGAACCAGGGCACTATCGCTATGCAGGCTGAAATGCATTGTGCAGTGACTTCAGACAACCTGAGTCCTTCTGTCAGAAAATGCAATATAGTGGAAAGATAAAAGAAAAAAATCCCAAAGTGCACGCAGAGCAAATTGCTAATGAAGGGAGGGTTCTAAGGCAGCCAGCAGTGAGAAGCCAGGTGTCTCTGAATACCACCTAGCTATGTCTCTATCCCACTGCCCCCTGCTAGGCTGTTGGGCCACCAGTGCCCTGTTGAGACGATCTCTGTTGGCTCTGAGGGTGCTGTGAGCCACAGAAGGTTGTGGAGGGAGAAGAGTGTGGCAGCACCAGGGCAGCCCAAAGCAGGGCTGCACTGAGAATATCAAAGCAGCTCTTTGTGGGGAGGAAAGGAAAGGGACACCTGGGAGGGGTACAATCAGCACCTTTCTTTGGACACAGGGAAGAGCCACTCTGGAATCTTAAATTACCAGGTGAGGATGAGAATGCTGATTAACAGAGCTGAGGGTAGGGCTGCCAGGCCTTTCTTCGTCCTTCCCGGGCGCTCAAGGCCTGGCTGTCAGATGGGATGGAGAGGAAGGGCCATGGAAGCCGGGCCAGCTCAGCAGCCCAACCAGTCCGATTTGATGCTTCCAAACTTCACACTCTTCAGGCTTTGGTTCTCCAGTTTCAGGTAATAAGCACCCTTGAAGAAGTAGCTGTGACCTGGGGCAGAGAAGAAAGAGAGGCTATGACCACCCTATCCTGACATTCTGGCACGAGGAAGGTTCCTGGGAACAAGACATGTGTCTGCCTAACACATGGAGGGAGCTTTGAAACCAGAGAAGACCTCTTTGGGGCTAGACAAAGGGAAATGGCTATGAAGTCAGATCTCCTCTGTTTGCTCATCGCTAAGACAGAGATAAAGACACCAACCTCTTAAGGCTTGTGATAAGATTAACTTAGGTAAACACACTATTCCTGATAACAGTGACAGCTCTCCACTCAGCACAGGCACCAAGCCAAACACTTTCCAGACCCTGTGGTGGAAACAAGGAGGCTTCTCGTCCTATCAGGTCTAGAAGAAGTCTAGAAGACTTTTATTTGGCTCACATGATTTTTTGTTTTATTTGGTCTTGAATTCCAAAGAAGTTGCCAACATGGAAACATCTGGAAACATCAAATAAATATAAAGATTTCTGACTTCTTTTTAAAACAACTGGAATGTGTAAAAACATTAGGCCTGGATTGATTCTTCAGGTCAGCAATCACCAGAGGCTAGGAAGCAACTCCTCCATTAGGGAGCCATGTGCTCTGTCTTACCACAGGTGCCTCCATTCCCTACTGTCTCCCTGTCTGGTCTCCTAGAGGCTTTGGACTCTGAATTTCTCCTAACATTTACTTCATTAAAAACCCTGGCATGAAGTAGGTGTTTGGTTGATGATAATCCTATCACCTGATTATATACTACTTATCCTTTTTTTTTATCTTTTATTATCTGGCATATGTAAGACCTTTAGCCACTGGAGTTCAGAGCTTACGTGTTTAACAGATGGTAAGGGCTCAAAAAATGTTTATGGAATTGAATTAACATCTCTAAGAAATGAAATTGACCTCACTTCCAGTGCCCTCCAGAGCTCCCAGAAGTCTCCCCAAGAACATGGATTTTAAACTCCAAATTCTATCCCCTTTGCTGATACTGGTGGTGTTTTAGTCTACAATGGAGCACACAGCTGAGTGGAAGATCTTTGCCACGTGAGCGACAAAGCGTGACAAAGTTTGCCTTGTCTCAAATGGAGCCATCCTTCTGCTAATGGGAAGAGGTCATAGGCCTCCAGCAAAACCCAGAAGGGCTTGAATCAAACCCCGGACTGAATCCAGGGAACCAGGCTATGTTCCTCACCCCCTGCAGGCCTCCTGCCCCTCCTCTGCCCTGGCTCCAGGCCCTGTAGCTGTGAGGGGCCTCTCTAGGTCTTACTGCCTGGAGCCTGGCCGGGGGTGGGCGGGGAGCAGGGGCCAGGAGGGCTGGATGCCTTGCCAGTGCTGGGCTGAAGGGGCCAGTTTGTTTTCCCAGGGCAATGCTTGCCCTGCACAATGAGGGAGTGTGTGCTGGCTGGGGGTGGGGACTCCTAGAAAGTGGAAGGGGCCTGGGTAGCTCACCACTGCCCTGCAGGTCCATGACAGCATCCAGGTTATCGGGGATGGCATTCCAGGCCTCTTCAATGAGCTTGGGAAAGCCGGGATCCATTTTCTTCTTTACCTCATTGTATCTGAAAGAGACATGGCATATCAGCTGGACCTCTCTGAAGGCCATCTCTCCCCCATCCTGGTGGGGAGGGCCCAGATGATGGCCCTGGGTATGCCTGGGAAACTAGACCTAGCCCTTCAGGGAGGCAGTAGGCAGTAGTGGAAGGGTCTAGAGTGAGACCGGAGTCTGAATCCAAACACCACTGGGCAGTTTCATAAAAACAATCCTGTGACCCCTGCCCACGTGAAAAGTGTCCATCTCCACGTCTGGTACTTAGTCTACATTTGGGAAATGTTTGCTCCTCACAAACTTTTTTTTTTTAACAGTACTGGGGTTTGAACTGTGGGCTTCCAACTTGCTAGGTAGGTGCTTGAACCATGCCTCCAGCCATTTTTGCTGGAGGATATAGGGTCTTGCTTTTTGCCCTTGTGGGCCTGGACCATGATCCTATTTTATGCTTCCTACCATTGCTGGGATTCATCACCACTCCCAGCTTTTTTCCATGGAGATTGAGCTCTTGCAAACTTTTTTGCCCAGGCTGGTCTAGAACCATGATTTTCTTCAACCTCAGCCTCCTGCATAGCTTGGGATGGCAGGTATGAGCCACTCCGTCTAGCTATTGGTTGAGATGGGGGGTGGGTCACATGAACTTTTTGCTCAGGCTGACCTTGACTCACAACCCTCCTAACCTTAGCTTCCCAAGTCCCTAGGATTACTCACAGGAGCCATCGGCACCTGGCCTTCCAAACTTGGATCCTTGCTGCTATCTGAGAGACACTGGGCCAGGAGCCCAGGGACAAGGACCTGCCCCACAGTTTTTGACTGCATAGTTTGAACGAACTGTGGCTTTTTCATCTGTCAGGTGGACGTTACAAGCCGTGTCTGAGAGATGACAATGGCTGGGAGAGGGAAGTTACATGGCAATGTGGCAGGTATGAGCACCCGGCCTGTGAGTCACAGGGAGGACCACGCTACTCAGTCCTGGCTGCAGCTGTCAGGACATGTAGGTAGCCTGGGCACTGCTTTTAATTCAAGCAATTAGGCATTGTTGGCATTAGTTGGCTTGTTCTCCCTGACTAGTAACACCTCTGCCATTTTTAATGTTTTGGAGAACTTTTTATCTTTTAACTTAATTTTGCTGTACTGGGGATTGAACTCAGGGCTTCACCCCTGATAGGCAAGTGCTCTACCCCTTGATTCATGCCCCCAGCCCTTTGCTTTCTTTTTTTTTTTAGTTTGTTTTGCAGATAGGGTCTTCCGCTAACTTTTGTCCGGGCCTGCCTTGGGCTGAGATGTTCCTACTTCTACCTCCCCTATAGTGAGGATTACAGGCGTGTGCCATCATGCCAAGGGAGAACTTTTTAAGTGCTGCTGTTATTTCAATTCCTTTGCTTCTCCAATGTCTCTCAGCTTATTCCTTATGTTATAAATATTTAATGAGCTCCCATTATGTGCCTATGGATATCTCAATAAACAAGATCAAACTCATCCTTGTGCAGTGAATTTTCTAGACAGATCTGTTTGAATCCTGGTAAAAGCCAAGCTTCCTTTGTGCTGCCTCCTTGTTGGCTCTCTTCCCCAAAGTCAGTCCTACCACCATCACCATGGACTCCCAACAACAGCTCCCTTCTACAGGGATCTCCCCCAGCAGATTAGCACCCCATGAACTGCCAGGAAAGCCCTCCTAACCCCAGTTCATTAGACCACTTCTTGTAAAAAAAAAAAAAAAAATCTGCTTCTTCATGGCAGGGGTTACCCAAACCAAGTCCCCTGGCTTTAAATCCCAGCCCCCTCATCTGTCACCTCCAGAGACCCCTCAAAGGACATCACTAGGGTTACGATGGCTCACACATATGTTGCACTCATTTCTTTTCTCAGGCTACCCCCAGCAGATAGGGCAGGGAAGAATCAAGCTCACTATAGAGATGAGAAAACTAAGGCTCAGAGAAGTGAACTAATTTCCAAGTTCTTGTCATCCAGGAAGAACCGTGTTTGGGCATGAGAAGACTGCTCTGAAGAAGACTGAATTTCTTCCCTCCCCGGCTGTCCCCACCATCTTAACCAGTTTGCCCACAGGCTAGCACACTGTTTTGAAAGGTGTCACGGAAATTTCTCATCTGCAGCTATTTGGAGGTGCAGGAGAGCAGGTGTAAAGAACATGGACATCTGTGTCCTAGATTTTCTACGTGTGTCTCTGACAACCTTGGTATCCTTAATCTGGAAAATGGAGCTGATGGTATCTACCTTAAAAGAGAAATCCAGGCAGTGTAAGCAGCCTCAGCCCGGGGCTGACACAGGCTTGTCAGGACAGCCACCATTAAATGATTCAGATGTGTTTGAGTCTCTTTCCCCCACTCCAGGGTGAGGAGTGACTGCTTCTCGACCACTGTCTTCCCAGCAAGTAGCTCAGTGCCAGTCCAAAGGAGAGTTTAAAGATACATTAGTGGCTCTGTTCTTGCATGTGTACATACACAGGATGTGTGGAAGTAACTGTAAAAGTCCTTCCATGGTTCTCTGCCTTTCACTGTCCACCATCCTCAGATTTGGAGACTCAGAGCACCTATGAGACTGAGATGCCATTAGCTGTATGTGAACATGCCTGGGAAAGTTCTGGAGCACATGGGTAGAAGGTCCACTCAGTGGTTTCCTGGCTGACTGTTTTCCTTCTTGAGGCTGGAGAGATCAATCAGCTTAGCTCGCTAAGTACCTTAGCAGTGTGTCCAGAATTCCACCCTGACACAGGCAGGCCTAGGACACAAGCAGCTTCTGAATCAGGTCGGCAGGGTCAGGGTGGTGAGAGGAGGGAAGGGGAGGAGACAGAACCTCGGAGGAGGCAGGATTGTTGGGGACAACAGAGGAAGGCCTCGGGGAGTGCCCTTTAATTGGTTCCTCGGTAGGGCCCTAATGGAGTGGCAGATGCAGAAGGAACATGGGGATGCTAGGAGGGGGAGATGGAAATACACCCCCTTTCCCGCTGACCAAATGACCCAGAGGGTACAGTGGAGGGGCACTCGGGGGGAGGAGAATAGAAGTGTGCCAACACACTTGTATCTAAACAACTTGTCCAAGTTATTTAGTTCTTTGGGCCTCAGCTTCCTAGTTTGGGAAGTGTGAGAATTGAGACGCTTCTCACCAACTGCTCCCAGATGTTGGACTCCCTGGCTCCTTAGCCTGACCTTGGCCTCTGGACCTTTCTTTTTAGATGTCTGGGGAGAGCTATCTGTTTCCCAACCTCCCCATCCCTCAATGGCAGTCTGTACCCAAAGCCACTGGGCCCACTGCTGCCATGGGACCTGGTTTAGATGCTGACTTCTGTGGGCGGTGGCTGTGCCCATCTGTCTTCAAATCTTTCCCTCTGCCAGCCTGGCCTCCACCACTTCCTTCTCTGGAACTCCCTACACCACATACAGTATAGCAAAGTCCAGCCTGCTCCCTGGGAGCCAGAATGCCACAGTTCAGAGCCCAACCTATCACTGCTTGGCTGTGTGACTTTAAGCTAGTCACTTAACCTTTCTGCAACCAAACATCCACACCTACAAAACAGGAAGAAGAAGAAGAAGAATCTGATGCACCGCACAGAACCTTTAGAATAGTGTCGGGCACACAGTGTCCTCAGTAGCAGCCATACTATCTGTATCTTTATCATCCCCCCTCTTCAGTGAGTCACCCTAGAAAGTGTGGTGCAATCAGAAGACAACTGAGGAGGAAAGGACAGTCTGGCCAAATGTGTACCAGTAACTGGCACAAGGAAGGCTCATCTTGTAGTAAGTTCCCAGAGGGGCTCAGCCTGGCAGAGAGAGATCAGAGAGGAGGTATTCACAGCCCACCAACCTCTGAACTTGACCAAAGTGGCATCAAGCCATAATGTGCCTTGTTCTATGCAGCTAGTTGGGTTGCTGTCCTGCCCAGTCTCCCTTACCTCCAGAATCTGAATCCAGCGAAGATGTATGTCTTCTTGTTCTTGCTCCAGTTAAAGGCAGCATCCACTCGCTGAACATCTGGGGGCAGCCCAAGGCTGGTCAGTGGCTTAGGGTACCCTCGCTCCAGGGTACTGGCAGAATAGACCCAGTACTCATTCCCTGGGTGGAAGAGGAGCAGAAAGTATGTTGGCAGCCGTGCCTTGTCCCTTCCGTCACCTGTCTGGCACAGGAGCTTACTGCAGCCATTGTCAACAGGGCCCAGCTTCTTGTTGGCACCTGGGTTCAGTGCCCAAAGTCAGGCCTCACATACTGAGTTGTGTAAGCTGATTATAAAAAGTGCCAGGTCCAAGAGGTGAGTGGGGGTGTAAGATGCAGCTCTCGCAAGTGTCATGCCTGCTGTAAAGGGGTACCTCTTCCTAATTTGTACAAAGCTGCTCTGAGAGTCAGCAGCTGCCCTGGCCAGGACCTATGGTCACCATGAGATAGAGGAGAAGGAAGCCAGGTGGGTGGGACAGTAAGTCCCACATCTTGGCTGAGCCTTAGCAACACTAAGAAGCCTTCTTGAGCCCTTTAGCCCCCACTGCAGCCCACACTGCATGCCCTCTTCACAGCCTAGGGGTCGGGCTCCCTGAGTATTCTGTGGGTAGAGGAGGGCAGAGGCTGAATGCCAAGAGCCCAATAAAGGGCAGCACATAGTAGGTACTCAAATAAATGTTGAATGAGCAGGGTTTCCCAAACTCCAGCCACACGCACCCTGTATGAGTGGTGGTTTTTTCCACTTCTAGAGACTCCTAATAATATTTCAAGCTTTGTATTTTGCTTTGTGTGAATTCATTTCAAAATCTTTAAAAATAAATTTCTTTGAAAAATTTACCTCGGTTGTCTAAATACACATAGTGAACAGTCCATTTCTAATGCAGTTTGAAATGTCATCCTATCACAATTAGCTACCTGTGTTAAAGTAAGTTTATGTTAAAAATTAAAATGAAAACCAACGAAGTTATTAAAAATTCTAACTAAAGCAATGGCCAAAGGCTCCAGCATTGGAAAGATGTTAGGGACATTAGCATTAAAATGAGATTTTTTTTCCCTTCTAGAAAAGGAATCAGAGGGTTGAAAAAGAACTCAAAGAAAAGGAAATGATCCCTCTGTGGGCTGAGCTATTCAATGCTGAGTTTCTGGACCAATCTCCCACATGAAGCCCACGATTTAGGAAATGATGTTCAAAGACTGGATCCCTCGAGAAGACAGAGCACCCCCAGGTGGCCGAGACTGTGGTTTGACGGAGGCGTGGGCCTGACCAGGCAGAACGACACCCAGTGGAGCTAAGGGTAAGCAGGACCTGCCCACACACCTGCAAAGAACACAGTCTTCTCCTCTTGTGGGGCTTCGTACACAGCATCGATCTTTTCTGGGAGCTCAGGCCAGAATGTGGCCACCAGCAGAGGTCCTGTAAGCTTGTCACCTGGTGTTACTGTCCGCCAAAAGAACCTGGGGACAGGAAGGGGACACAGGAAATCACACCTTCAGACGTCCTGCAGCTCTAACCACGTATGCCTCCTTAAACCCACTCAGAAACATCCAGCAATGAGTCTATGATCGGAGGGGGAGGTGAGAACAAGAGAAGCTTGAAGAAGACTAGAGAATAGGCAGAGTTGTCTCTGCAAGACACCAGAAGTGACCCCTGTGCTCCCCACCTCCAACTCCTCCAGCAAGCCTTCCCTGACTACGTCTATCTACACTGTATTCATCTTCCTCTAAACCTAGCAAAAGCTTCAATACTGAGTGTCTGGAGCAACAGTTTGCCATCTTCTCTCTCTTGTTTGACTAGATGCCAGTTGAGACAGGAGCTGATGACACTCTGAAGCACTTCCTGGACTGGAATGGAATGAATCCATGCAGTTTGGCAAGAGTAACAGCAACCACTTATTGAGGGTCCACTAAGCACCAATCACTATATGTCTTACAAAATTCAATCCTCACATAGTATAATATGCACTCATGATGATCCACCCAGCATTTATTGTCTATGTCCCTTTCCTTTCATCCTTCCTCTGAGGACTCCACATTTATGACCCACCTTCACCACCGCCACCACCAGCCCCTGCCACCCACCCCCATCCTCATTCTAGGAATAGAGAGATGCTGATTAGTCTAAGCCACTGATTCACAAAGTGTGGTCCCCACACCAGCAGCACTGGTATTACCTGGGCACTTGTTAGAAATACAAATCCACCTGAGACCTATAGAGCAGACTCTGGGCTTGTGGTTGAGAATCTGTCTAAACAAGCCTTCAGAAGGCTTAGAATCTGTCTAATGTGTGCCAAAATTTACTGGCTTAGCAGTCCTTGGCCTGTGTCTTACACTGACATGACAAGATTGAGCAGATAGACTGGTATCTCACACCTGGGGACCTCCCTCCCTCTCCCTCTCTCCTTCCCTTTTCTTCTCTCTTCCTCTCCTCCTTCCTTCATTCTCTTAACTTTCTTGCTCTCCCCTCTCTCTCTTTTTCTCCTGCTGGATGTGAGAAATCTGTAATCCCAATTGCCACTGGCGGTCATCTTGTGGCCACGAGGTGACCCAGTCTTAGCATAGTCAATGCAAAGGATGACAGTGGACATAGACATAAAGCCACTGACTGTCCTCTGGCCCTGGAAACAGCCTTATGCTTGGACTGTACCATGAAGGAGCAATTTCTCTCCACTGTTTAAGCTGGCTTAAGTTTTGGGCAAGGGTAGGGGGTGTCTATTACTTGCAGCAAAATATCCGAGTACAGGAAGGTGTCACCATCCTTATTTGAGCTTCATCCAAATGAAGCTCAGAGAGTTTATGGTATTACCAGGATTCAACTCCAGATCTGACTCTAAAATCCAAATTAATCTTCCTACAGTACTGTCTTTCTCATTCTCCCAGTACCTATCACCAATATTTGAACAGGGTCAGTGTTTATTTACTGATTAACTCACTGAGTCCATTAAATACTCCTCAAAGTCGTTTTGAAACAAAGTGTGATGTGGCAGACCAGAAATGGCTCTGGCCCAGGCCTTGGCTGAGCACCTTCCTGTCCACACTTCTGACATCTGCACGTGTGATATGGGCTTCCTTGGTGGGAAATGTCCCGGCTGAGGACACTGCTAGAGGTAGGCCTCCTCTTATTTCTTCAGCATCACTGTGAGGGGGCAGCAGAGCAGCACCAACTTCTGCTCTAAACATGCTGGTTTAGACACCTGAGGCCTAAGGGGACCTGACTTTGTCACTGCCTTTTGAGTGTCATTGTGCTCTGCCTTTCCTGCCATCTCCCCACTGGCCAGCAGAGCGCCTGAGGGACAGAGCACATACACCCAGCAGCTGGCCCTGTGCCTGGAGCAGAGGAGGCCCTTCCCAAATTCAGGGAACATCCTTTAGCTACCCTGGGCACCCTGTTCTTCTCTGTGTAAACCTGGAATTTTCCCATCTTCACGGCTGCTTTGTTTCCAACCCACCTCCCCTGTCACCATCATTAGAATCTTGCATCACCCCTTAAAGGCCCTGTTGAAAGGCTGCCTCCTCTGGGAAGGCTGGGACATGTGCACAGAAGCGTTTTGCTAATGCCTGTGCAGTCACATTTCTTTCATTTCATGTGTATATTATCGCCAGTTCTCTATGCCTGTCTCCCCAGACGTTAATGTGCATCAGAATCATGGGGGAATTTGCTAAGATACAAATTCCTGGGGTTGCCTCCAGGGATTCCAGTCAAAGGGCTTGGGACAGGGAATGTAACTCACACTTTTCCCACTCACATTCTAGTTCTGGTATAGGAAACCCATGCACCTGTCTTCGAGAACATTGATATAGACATGGCAGACCTTCTGTCCCCAGCATGCTATATTCCTTGCCCCAGCTACAAAAGCCTGGCAAAGTGGTTGGCATAATAGATGCCAAATAATGGCTTGTCAATAATAATAGTTAATAGGATTGCATACACTTACTCTGTGTCAGGCATTGCTGTAAGCACTAAGCTCCTCTAATCCTTACAACTGCTCTATTTGATGGGTTGGAATTGCCCCATTTTAGAGATGAAGAAACTGAGGTACAAAAAAGATACTTGGTTGACTTCCTGATGACCATGCACCATACACAGCAGGTTCAGTATTCTAACACCAGAGTGCATTTTCTCAACTCTTTGACGAATGAATGTGTAGATATGTCAACGGACGGAAGGACAATGGATTGTGGACAGACATTTAATGGAAAATGGATGGACGGATGACGAGTGAACAGGTGCATAGATGATGGACAGAAGAATGTAGGTATAGATGGATGGATGGATGGATGGACGTATTAAATAATGCTGGCCATTACCCAGGGGTCTAGGGCACAAAGGTGACTCTCAGCTCTTCCTTAGTCAAATGAGTGGGGCCTTTATCTCTAGCATGAAGGACACTGATCCCCTCTACACTTGGTCACTTGCTACCCACACCTGGAGCAAAATTTGGCCATTTGGGGTTCCAGGAGACAAGAAATAGTAGATTGGTTTATTTTTCCCCAGTTCTGTCCTCCATCCTACTTTAGACTCATACATCCTTTTGTGCTGACATGTGACACTGCAGTCCATCCTTTAGAGTCAGTGTTGGGCTTGGCCACATGGTTTTCTTCAGCCAATGGAATGTTCTCAGACATGATATGAGTGGAAGTGTTAAATCTGCTTGTGTGGCTTGCTTTGGCCTCTTAAGCCCTGCCATTTGCCATGGATATCCACTAACCCTGGGAGAATGAATGACCTGCACAGCATGTCTGTTGTCCCACTGCAGCCAGAAACCTAGACATATAAGAGACCCGAAAAGTATGACAGAGCCAAAAAAAATGTGGGTATTGTCAGTCACTGAGATCTCTGCCTCCTATAGCCCAGCAGAGTCCTCAGCAAAGGGTAGGAGCAACAGGGAAGGGACAGAGAACAAAGAAGGACAAGATGGGACTGCACTCACCGGTCCTTGAAGAGGAAGATCTCCCCACGGATCTGAGTGATGCCATCAAAGACAATGTCATGTTTGCAAAGCTCTGGAGTGACAGGTCCCAGTGTGGGGGTGGGGCCGGTGCCAGCATCAGTATCAACATCAGGGGAGGGCCCTGGAGGTAGGGACACCTGCCTTAGACTCTCCCTAGCTCCAAGGTTCTCCTACAAGACAGGGCCCCAGGACAGCCCACCCAACCTGCTAAGGTCAAAAGGAAGTCTTCTGTGTGAGTGTAAGCCCAGAACAGAAAGAGGACTCTGGAAGGGGAGTGAAGAGAAACCAGAATCTTGTAGTGTTTGTTGCTGTGTAACATTCTTCACTGACATCCCCTGAATCAGTCCTCTGTATATCCCCAGTACACTGAGGCCCAGAAAGATCAAAGGACTTGGGCAAGGATTCAACCCAAAGTCCAGGTTCTTCTGCCCACAAGAGACAGGGCAGACAGGGGGTCACTTGTGTGGCTAGTCCCAGGGGTGTGGTATTCCTTCTAGGGTTAATTCCTTCTTCTCCTCATGATAAACAGTCACATTTGAGAAAACTGTGTCCAGGGAGGTGAAGATTTGCTCAGTTCTTATAGGGGATAAGTGGCAGAGGCAGAACTCAAACCTGGGACCTCTCATTTAGAATCATGGCTTCTTTCCCAGGTTGGGCCTCCCCAAGTATCCTCCCTCAAACCCACTTTCACTATTTTGCCTAGTCTTGGAACCATCAGGATCATTACATAATTACTTTCTCTTCTTTCTCTTTTAAGAAATGGACTGACTTTTTACACTCCAGCCTCACTGTAAGTACAATCAAGAAGCAGAGACTACATTACAGGCTCTATTACATATTAAAATAGAAGCATGCTCTGTTCAGGTGTAGTGGCTCACAACTGTAATCCTAGCTACTTAGGAGATGAAGATCAGGAGGATGGGGATTCAAGTTTGAGACCATCCCAACCAATAAAAAGCTGGGCATGGTGGCACCTGCCCATCATTCTAGCTACTGGAAAGCATAAATAGAGGATTGAAGGCCAGGTCAGCCCAGGCATAAACACAAACCCTATAAGAAAAATAACTAAAGCAAGAAGGGCTTCGGGGAAAGAGAGTGGTTGCTTAAGTAGCAGAGCACCTGCCTAGTAACGGTGAGGCCTTGAGTTCAAACCTCCAGTACCACAAAAAAATTAAAATAAAATAATGTTATGAAAACTAGAAACTTTCATTCCACTACCATCAAGGTCATTCCACGCCACAGAAAATCCTGCTCTGTCACCTCACTGTCTTGCATCTTAATCCCCACCTGGTTGCTTAAACCTGGGGGATGTTGAGCCAGAAAGGTTGCTTTTTTCAGGCCTAAGTTATCTAGCCTAGAAAATGGACCACCCTAGAAATGGGGCGCTAACCACTAGTGATGTTTAGAAAGGACAGGGCTGTCCAACCTGGGACCACATCATCATTCCTGTCTCCTGCCCTTGTCTCTAGGAGCCCTGGCTAGAAGGGACTTGGCTGGTGCCCAATCTGTGGGCTTCCCTCCCAGCTGCACCACACCCCCAGACCTTCCCAGACTCCTCCGAGCTTCGGTTTACCATAGAGCTCTTGAATGCCCTTGACGTCATCCTGGGACAGCCGGAAGTTCTTGGTGTAGGTATAAATGGGCGCCATCAGGGCCCCAGGATCTTGCGAGTGCTCCAGCCCCATGGCGTGGCCGAACTCATGGGCTGCCACAAGGAACAGGCTGTAGCCTGAGGGTCACAGCAGTTGAAAGACAAGAAAGAAAGAAGACTAGAGTCAGGACCTTGTCCCAGTGAGGGAGACTTTGGAACATCCCCAGGATTAGGCCAAAAACCCTAGAACTGGCACATAACTGCTTTTCCCTTGTCCTGAGAATCCTGGGGTTAATGGAAGTAAGTCTATTGCTTTTAAGAGGGTGGGTCAAAGTCCTCTTGCTCCTTCTTGGCATAGGCTGTACGTATAAGGGAGAAGGACAAGAAGCATCCAAAAAAAAAAAAATTCTCTACTTAAAGTCCCATTTGCTATAAAAAATCATGTCTATAAATAGGTATAAATCCTGCTTTTCAGGGTCACCAAAGAGGTAGGGGAGTGGGAATAGGCTGGTCCCATGGCTCCACCATTACCCTAGGGAAAGCAGTAAAAACCATTCCCACTTGGTCCAGGCTCAGCCACAGAAAGTACGAAAATCCTATATCACACCCTACTGTGGGATGAATTACATCTCCCATCCAAAAAACAGCAAAAGGTATGTCAAGTCCTAACCCTGGGTACCTGTGAATGTGACCTTATTTGGAAATAGGATCTTTGCAGATATAATTAAGATATTACACTGGAGTAGACTGGGTCTTAATCCAATATGGCTCACATCTTTCTAAACAGACACAGAGACAGGCATAGACACAAGGGAGAAGGCCACAGGGGCTGAGAAAGGAGTGACCCAGCCTTCAGAAGAAACTGGGCCCTAACTAACTGGTATCTCCGAAAGAAGGGAGATATGAGTTTATGGCGCTTTGTCCTGGAAGCTAGAGGACTCTAGTATTCATCAGATGAGTCACAAACCATTCATGAGGATGGAGAGAGAGAATCCCACCTTTGAGCAGAAGCATGGCACAGAGTATGTAAAGCCCGAATACATCCTACCACGGCATTTGGCCAGTCTCTGGCCTTCACCAAGTTCCATCTCATTGTGAGTACAAAGAATAAAAATAGCATAAAAGAGAAGTTGACTCAATTCTGGCAGGCACTGGACCAGCTCCCTCACCTGGCCACTGAGAGCCATCATGGATCTTTGAGCCCAAAGTCTCCAGTTGGGCAGGTCTCAGGTGCTATGTCTGCCAAGGTGGGTGGGTGTCTGGGGTGCAGTGTCTGTGCTGGCAGTTAGCAAGGTCTCTGGCCCAGTGTGTGGAGGAGGTGTCCATTATCCTTGCACAAAGGCTAGGGCCTCATACCTTGGTCAGGGCAGAAGCCCCACTTCCGGTCATCATCAAAGCTGGTCGTGGTTGCACACCACTTCTTGCCATCACTGCGGCCGGAAGTTGTGCAGCTGTCGTACTTTTTGCCCAGGAAGGTGAAGGAGAAGACACAGGGGGCACCTTCCGAATTCCCACCCACAGTGGACATAGCTGTGGGGGAAGGGATGTAGGTCAAGGGGCAGCAAAGGGTTCAAGGCAACCAGGAAACAATAACATGATGCTGACTTTAACAACCCACATTCATTCCGTACTTGCTCTGTCCCACGCACTGAATCAAATGCTTTCTACACATCTCACCACCACCCTCAGTAACCTGCATGTGCAGTAGAGACGGCATGCTACCCCCAAGTTGTGAATGGGGAAACTGAGGCTTGGAGAAATCAGAGAAGATACTGTTAGTAAGTACAAGAGTAGAAACTCACTCTGGCAGCCTAAGCCACTGTTAAAACTCCAGTGATGGGGGCAAAAGGGCAGACACAAAAGAGGTTGGGTGAGGTTGATGGTCCCCACACACCATCCTGAGGAAGGGAGGCTAAGGGTGGTTAAGCGGGTGTCTGTCAGACAGCAGGGTGCTGGACTTTGTGGACAGGGAAGGCAATGACACCCACCTGTCTCAGGACAGAAGCCGTACTTCTTGTCACGGTCATAGTCCTCGGTGGTGCCACACCAGCGGTAGCCATCTGTGCGGCCCTCGGTGGTGCAGCTGTTGTAGGAGGTGCCCTGGAACCGGAATGGGAACTTGCAGGGCTGTCCGTCTGCATTGCCACCCATGGTGAACAGAGCTAGGATTGGGGACAGAGGGAAGATGCCATTGAGAGAGAGCCGGTTGGCCACCTACCTGCCATCACCAGTCAAGCTGTTGCACTGTTAAAGTATTAAAATAATCTCTACTAGTTGGTAAAGAGCCACTTGTCTAAGCTTCCAGAGAGGACTCCTGCCTCCCAGCCCACCTAAGCCCTCCCCTAGGACCTAGTGAACTCTACCATGACATAGTTAATGTCTGACACAGAACCCTGCCCCAGCCCCACATGGCGCTCCACTGTCTGGCCAATACACACACAAATGAGATTGCTGAATATATACGTCATCCATGGTAAGCACATGCACAGGAGTCTCTCCATTTCACAGATGAGGAAACTGAGGCACAGAGAAAGCTGGCCTGGAACTGCTAATGGTCACATAAATGAAGCAAAAAGGGTTGTAAGTGGAAACTACAAATCAGACTCATATCAACCTCTCCCTGGAACTCTGTCATACACCACATACACGCACGCATGCATGGGTGCACACAAGCACACATGCACACACATGCAGATACAAGTACAGTGTACATGCACAAAGAAAGCTTCACTCCTTTCAACCCCACTCCCTTTCCTAGACAGCCTGGGTCCCTGCAGGAGGAAGAGGGGAGGAGGAGTAGGGAAGGGCAGGTGGTATCTCTGGGAACCTTCTAATACACATTCTAGGCTCCCCCTAGGACGTCGTTAGGGCAGGGCCATGACTGGAGAGAGAGTTGGGGAAGGGGCCTGGTCTCAGGATCCAGCCTGTCGGTCTTGGAATCTCCTGCTCCCCGTCCCCTCCTCCACCCCAAAGCTACAAAATGATGTGTCTCTGGAATTGCCAACTAGCAAAACCACAAGTGCGTAACAAGGACCATCTGTGCACAACTGAGCCAGAGGTGACCTCACCAGCCCCCATTAACTCTACCATGGCCAGAATGGAGCCCAGACCATGGGCTCAGAGCCCCAAACCTCACTGCTCAGCTCTCCCCCAAACAAGAGATGGTGCCCTGGAATGCCAGGAACAGTGGGACTACAAAAGAGGTAAAACTGAGTCCAGACTTGTAAGAGTGGGGAAAGGTAAAGTGTTAACTTCAACTGAGGCCAGACTCCCCCTACGGCCTCCCATCAGCTGCCACCCGGGAAGCCTGTCCTCTGGGATCCCCATCCTGGATGCACCGAGGATGGGGAAGAGCAGACACTGACTCAGCAGTCAGGAGGAGCTGGATAAGGAGAAACAGACGGCTGCCCAGCCCCAGTCATGTGGTGCTTGCGTGATGGTGTGCGTACTTGCACCTGGCCAAAGACCAAATTAATGGCCAATGCAGGGGACAACCTTTCCAAACTTACGACATCAGCGATTTCTCTATCACACACTGTTTCTCCATCAAACACTATTCCGATCATGGGGGCTGACTCACAGAAGGGTTAATGGTACCTGATTCCTTACTGGGAAATGCAAGATGCAGGAAATATTTTTATTAAAAACTTCTGACTTAGCCGGGCACTGGTGGCTCACGCCTGCAATCCTAGATACTCAGGAGGCAGGGATCAGGAGGATTGCTGTTTGAAGCCAGCCTGAGCAAATAGTTCACAAGACCCTATCTCAAAAATACCCTTCACAAAAAAAGGGCTGGTGGAGTGGTTCAAGGTGTAGGCCCTGAGATTAAGCCCTAATACCAAAAAAAAAAAAAAAAACCTTCTGACTTATTGATGGCTAATGGCTTGACTTCTTACTCAATACAAAGGTTAGCTTCAGTAATTAAAATACAAACAGGGCGTGGATGTAGCTCAGTGGTACAGCATTTGCCTAGCATGCATGAGGCTCTGGGTTCATCCCCAGCACCAAGAAGAAAGTATAAATAGGAAGACAATTAACAAACTCTGTTTTTCCCCTTGTCACCAAGGTTGGTGACCTGTGTTCAGTTATAATGAGGACAGAGATTCACAAACATACAATTATAACCAAAGAGAGGAAAGGTCTTCAGTTTACAGAGATTGAAGAGTCTTTAGGGGATGGGGAAGACGTTAATACTTAAAAAAACTTTTATATTTTCTCTCATTTTCCTCAAATTTTCTGGGCTTTTGATTTCTAGATAATCATGACATATGACAACTTGATTGAGAAGGAAGCCCTTGTACTATTTTGCTAAAGATTTATGATGATGAGTTGTTGGGGATTTTTTAAAAAGGCTTGAGTGTATATGTCAGTATCCTGATCACTTTTAAATAACTCTCCTCCTAGATGGCAGAACTCTCTGAAAAAAATTGTTTCAAGCACTGACAAACACACATGCAAATACCAAGAGGTATCTGTCACAACACAGGGATAGATTCAATCTAGACAGTCCACTGAGGAACAGAAGACGAGCCATGAAAGGCAGATGGCATAGCTGACATGCCCACACTCACTAGCATCGTTGGCATCAGGACCAGCACAGAAGGAATGACTCTAGGGTTGGAATCTCCAGCCAGGCCTGTACCATCTTGAGTTGAATCCTGCTTCACTGTCCCACTGCTAGGCTTTCCAGCCATTCCCAAGCTTCTCCTGCCCTTGAACCCTCAGTTTTGGTTGGAGTATAGGAAGTGATCCTACAGAGAGCCACTAGGCATATCAACAGTTCTCAGTTCATTCTCATGTATGCTAAAAAAAATGCTTAGCACATTCAACCCATGATTTCACAAATATTACTGCTAATGGTTAGACTTAAAAAGTTAAAGTGATTTAAATAAACAAGAAATAAGTAAATATGATCAAGCACCACCCAGCAGTGTATAGGTCAACAACAGACCATGGCCATCTTGGTTCGAATAAGGACACTGTGTTCACACAGGGATGATCCACATTTTTCAGGACGTCACTAAGCAATTCATGGCAGTCACAGTAGAATAGTGATGGCTCCAATCAGGATAGTAGACTGGGCACTGGGAGGCGTGCTAGCCTGAGAAGTACAGACAGTGTGGACACAGCAGGAGCCCATGGAGGCTGGAGGAAAAGGTGGAAAGTTGGAGGGAGGGTGATGCTCACCTTCGTGGGGACAGAAGCCGTACTTGCCATCCTTGTCGAAGTTGTAAGTGGTAGAGCACCAGAGGAAGCCATCGCTGCGGCCTGAGTCGGTGCAGCTGTTGTACTCCTGGCCATTGAACAGGAAGGGGAACTTGCAGTATTCACCATCAGCATTCCCGTACTTCACACGGACCACTGCAGGTGGCACAGAAGGTGGCTCCTATATTTCCAGGCCTTTTTCTTCAGAGACCAGGATACAGGCTCACCCAGGGGAGTGACTCTCCTTCCCCTCCCATCACCCTGGTCCCATTAGAGCAGATGGAAGGGCTTAATTCTGCTGGGAAGGGAAGCCATGGTCCTTGCTGCTGGGGACAGGGAGGAGTGAGGAGGATTGGAGAGTCCTGGGACATGCAGAGGGTCACTTTCTTACCTTGTCCTTCTCCTAGAGTCCATAGCTCATCATCATCAAAGTGGGAGTCTCCCCCAATGCCAGTACCCGGGGCGAAGGCATGAGCCAGGAGCCCATCTTTGCCATCGAACGGGTACCCATCTCCATGCTCTGAAACCACACTGCGTCTCAGCTTCCAGCTGCCCAGCTGGTGCCTGAAACCCATCCACACCCCAAGCCCACCTAGCTTCTGTCACCTTCCCCTGTCTCACTGGGGTGGTCTGGGGCAGGGAACTCAGAGGCAGGGGAGATTTTCTGACTGATTGTTACCATCCTGTGGTCTGTACTACTTCTTCAAGTCCACATGCCCATTTATCTGCACCACCTATCTTTACTGTCTACACTGTTACCAATGACATTGTATCTACTCACATCCCCATAAGGCCACACCAACATCCTCCCCACATACTCTTCTTATCTTCAGTGTCTATACCACCTACCTTCAAGTCAACACCGCCCTTCTAACCTTTCTCTGCCTCATGCCACATTATCATTAAGAGCCCCAATGCTCGCCCTCAGGCCTACTGTGCTGTGAAGTCCACCCCACCTACCTATATGTCTACACTGCGTGCTGAGCCTGTGCCCTTTACCTTCATCCCTATATGACTCAGGGTCTACACCAACTACCTTCATGTCTATGCTCTTGCCTGTGTTAACACCACCAACTCACATGGCAGCCTTGACCCTGGGTTCCATGCCACTTACTCTCATGTCTACACTGCTCCACGTGTCCGATCTGCTCTCACGCCTACAGCTCCTCAAGTGTCTATCAGATTATCTGGCAGCACTTTCTGCAACAAGGCTAATATCCTCTGTTCGATAGCCTCAAGTGGCTCCTGAGCACTTGAAATGCAGCTAGTGTGACTGAGAAAGTGAACTCTAATTAATTTTTTTGTATTAAAGTTAAATAACTGTACGCATTAGTGGCCCCAATTTGAGCAGGACAGTAGTCTACTTACTTCATGTTAGCACTTCCTCCAGGTTACACTAACTGTGTCCTCACATCTCTGTGGCTCTCCAGTGTCTATGCTATGTCCAGCTGCCCATGTCCAAACCAAGTCCAGCACTGACACCGGAGTGTCTAAGCATGCCTCTCTCTAATGTCCCTACACTGCTCTCTTTCCCCTCCCCCCAACCAACCCCTCTTCTGCCTACCCCAGCGACCAAAGTTGATCATGATGTCAGCATCTCCGTCATGGATGCGAGAAAATCGCAGCGGGGTCACATCGCTCCACACTTGGAAGGCCCGAGCGAAGGCATCATCCACTGTCTCTGGGTCCAGGTCAGGTGTGTAGCCAACGATCCTGGAAGGGACAGAAAGGCATGTGAACATGCATGCAGTGTGCAAGTGCTCAAATGTGTGTGCATGAAGTGCACGTGCATAATCGCATGGGGTGTACATGCAGATGCGCACGTGTGAGTATGTGCGTGAGTATGCATGCTTGCATAGGTGCATATGTGTGCGTGTTGAGCAGAGTTCACTGAGAGAAGAGTCCTCCCAGAATGCCTTGAGTTCCCGTGGGATCCTGGACCAGCCAACATTTTTAGGCCTGCCTTAGTCTCATTTCTCACTTCTGTCTTGGGCAATGGGGCCACAGGGAAATACATAGTGCACTGTGGAACATGAGGCAGAGATCTTAGCCTTGGAATCTAGCATCAGCCCTACAAATCAGAGTTCTTAGCCTAATTATAACTATTACAACTCTCTAACATAAAAACCCAATTAGCAGCCAATCATCAAGCTCTCTCTGCCTGCCCCAAAGACCCATCTAATAATACCCAGGACTAACAGTTGTTCTACTTGGGCTATGAGCCATACATGGTGGGAGCCCTTTATTTATATGCAGCCTAGCTTAGCTGCCCAACCACCTCTATAGGAAGCCACTGAAAAGCAAGACGCCCAATATCCCATAGTAGTGACTGTGACACTCAGGTCTAGCTCTGTCTGTCTCCATTTACCAAAACCTTTGTCTGCAACCCCCCTCCAAATCCCTGAGTGAGGAGACTCAGGTGACTCCATGCCCCTCTCTCACCAGCCCTGTTCCCTCAGCCCTGCTTTGGCACCTGTATGTGATCTGGTTCTTGTCCCACTTGGGTTTGCGAGGGAAGAAGTTGTAGTTGGCCACATCTGGGTTGCCACAGCGAGGCTTCCGCATGGTCTTGATAGTATTCTTGTCAAGTTCACCCGTCGGGGGCAGCCCGAAGAACTTCTGCATCTTCTTGAGAGTATCCTTCAGCACAAACAGGTTGCAACTCTCCTTGGGACAGCCGTAGTAGGTGTTCAGGTATTGCTGGAAGAAATGAGCAACCCAGAAGCAAGAAATCACGTTATGATGGCGAGGCACTGATCAAAATAAGGCTGCAGCAACCAGGCGGAGTCTTGGGTTCCCAAGCCAGCTGTGTCACCCATCAAATGAGTGACACAGTTGTAGAGTGCATAGCATAGAGGACATATGCAACCATATGTGGCCTGGAACTGAGATCAGTATAATTTACTATACACAAATCAGTGTACATGTAAGAATTATCTACATCACATGGAGGAAGAAACTGAGGCACAGAGAGGCTGAGGTTGAGAAATTTGCCTAAGATCTCATCACTCACAAATGGCAGACCCAGATTTGGTGCCAAGCAATCTGTGTCCACAGCTCATGCTAGAACAATAGCACTCTCCCTTCACCTCTGTCACATTCAGCAACCCAACATCTGGTGACTTAGGCATGGCTCATTTGCCTAAGGATTCAAGGATAATGTGCACACGCGCACTGGCAACAGACCTGGGTTCAAATCCTGAGTCTGTTGTTTCTAAAAGGAAAATGGTCCTGTTCCAGGAGCTCTGCTCAAAATGAGCTCTGTCCAAACCAAATAGGTTCCTGTAGAATTTCAGGAACCGACCAACTAAGTTTCCTTACTCAACAAATATTTTTTGGTATCTTCCATGTGCCAAGCCTTGTACTACTTCTGAGGATAAAAAGGTAAACAAGACAGGCATTTCTAGTCTCACAGTTTCCAATCCCAGTGCAGGGGGGGCCTGATGGACACAACAAACACAAAATTAAAGAAGCGGCAAGAGCTGTTGGAATAGTCTTGGCATCAGGAGATCTTATGACAGTGGTGTAACCTCAAGAAAGGGGGAAAGAGGCTCCGACAAGAATAACAACACAGTAATAATGGCTGGGGCTTACTGAGTGCTTCTCAAGCGACTGGCCCCCTTCTAAGTGTCTGAGGAGACCTGTCCTTTAATTCTAACACAGGTATCATTTACTACTCACGATTTGCACGTGAAGAAACTGAGTCTGGAGATGTTAAATCAGTTACATGGTTATCAGGCCACTGCTGGATGCCTTCACTCCTTTATTTGAAGTCCAGTGGTCTAAATGCAGAGCCCCTCCTATTCTTAAGCCCTCACTGCATTGCCTATGGGCAGCATGGACTTCCTGAGGCTATAGAAGGTGAAGGGACCAGATGCTCCAAAGCCCCATACTGATGACAACCAAAAGACACATCGTTATGCCAGTCATCTCCAGACTCTTGCAAAAAGTAGCCCCTTAAAAATCTGAGGAGCTCTCCCAACTCATCTACTAGGAAGGGACAGAGGCTGTAAAATGGCAGGGGTGGGGGGTAGAGAGGACTGGTGGTACATGCTGAAGAGGCTCCCAGGATGGAGGAAGGGGTCATGGAATTCCTGTTCTGGACAGGTTGGTTAGAAGGCTGCAAAGGGGATTTCTAGAGTGACTGAAGCAATAGGGGCAGATGTCCTATGATGTAACAAAACATCTTGAGTGGTCCAAGCAAGAGGTGCCTACAGGGTGATGGGTAACTCAGCTGCTCCCAACTCTGCTTGCTTATGCAACGCTGCGCTCCGGTGGTCCCAGAGAGCCAGGCGCGCGCGCCCTCACGAAACAACATCTGAGCCACAGCTCGGGAGCCCAGCCAGGAGGGAGGGCTCGCTGGCCGCTGTCCGACCCCAACTCGGCTCAGTCCGCCCCCGCCCCACGCGCCAGAGCCCTTCTGCGCCTGCCCCTCCCTCCGCCCGCCTGCCTGCCTGGCTAGTTCTCTCCTGTCCTCTGACCCCTTAGGACAAGTTCGAGGAAACTTTCTTAAGACTCAACCCTATACCTCCTGGCCAGCTTGTGCATTAAGCAATGGCAGGAAAGATGCGCCTTCGGCTTCCCTCCTCCTGCCCCAATTATTTGCCAAACCGTCCCCTCCAGCTGCTTACCTAAGGCCCCTCTCCAGATGTGTGCCAAAGGTTCTCAGAAGTTTGCCAAGTCCTGCTTTGGCCATCCTCACAGGCGCAAAAGCTTATTCAAATTGAGTGTCAAAGTACGCCCTTCCCAAAGTTCCCACTTTCAAGCGCCCCCTTAAACTGCTTGCCAAAGGCCTACCCAGGCTCTGCTGCCAGCTCTCCAGATGTCCAAAAGACGTTTATAAAGCCCACCTCCTTACCAAATCCCCTAGATCCAAGACAAAGTGCCCGTTGTTTACAAAAAGCGCCCTTTGCAGACGTTTGCCAAAGTACCCCCGCCCGCTAGTTCCTAGTCCCCTTGATGTGTGCTTAAGTTTTGCCAAGTTGTTTATCCAAGGCCTTCTCCACTTACCGACGCTCCCCCCACTGCTTACAAAAGAAATCCCCTCCATCTTCTTGTCAAAGACCCCCCCCCACGCTGTGTGCCCACTATGGGGACAGGGGGAAAGTGGCCCCCATACTCTGCTTCCAAAGTCTGTCTAAACTTGGTTGGTAGAGACCAGCGCAGCAACTCACCACCGCCCACTCTTTGTCCGTTTTGGGGGTGACATCGCCGGGAAACTTGATGATGGGCGCCGGCGCGGCGGCGGCGCGGCCCAACAGGCAACCCAGGACGCAGAGAGCCCGCAGCGGGCCGGCGAGCGCTCCCCAGGTCACTCGCGCCTCCATCGTTGCGCTCCCGGGCCCGGCGCGTCGCCCGGGGGTCGCTGGCTCCGCGCGAATGGCCGCCTCGCCGCCTTGCTGGCGCCTGCCCCGCAGCTCGGCGCCGCGTTCCGAGGGTCCGCTGGCTGGGTTGCCTGGATTTGGCGCGGCTCAGCAGCTCATGGTCAGCTCAGCGTCCCAGCCCGCGCTGCCACCGCCGCCGCCGCCTGTTCCCGCAGGTCCTGGCAACCCCTCTTTGTATATTTAAAGCCCCAGATGCACAGCCTCCAGCCACCCCCGGAGGAAGTCTGCATGCAGCGGAAACAAGGGAGGGCGGCCGCCAGATGTGGCCGGCTGGGCTGGGAGGGCGCTGGCAGTGTGGGGCGGGGTGGGGGGAGGGGGCGCACGCGGGCCCGCCCCTCTCCTCCCCACCCCCACCCACCCTCCAGCTCTTTTTCCTTGGTTTTCTTTGTCCACCTCTTTCCCCCGCCTCAGGAAACCCCAGGCCTGGGCGTTCACCACCAGCGTGACCTCTCCACCCCACTTCTCTGTTCCCCCCCTACTCTGCGCACAGCTGGGGACCCCCTGTTGGTAAACATCTGGCGGGATCTCTCCAAGCCCTGAATGTCAGGAGGTTGGAAGGCAGCAGTACTTGGAGGGACGCCTGGGGTCAGGAGTCCCTGCACTCCCAGGGGGTAGGGGACTGGGATGGGAAGGGGTGATAGGAACATGATGGTCTGAAGCTTTGGAGACAGAGAGGGTTGGGAAGCGCAGACAGGGAAAGGGAAAGAGATGCAACAAAGAATCCCAGCTTTCTTCCTTCCACCCTTCTCAAAATAAGTAAGCATTTGCAAGATTTGCAAAACTACAGTTACAGCGTTGAATGCAGGACATACCACGAGAAACAGGGCACTTAGGGTCCTGGTCCTAGAGGGACTGTCCCCTCCCTCTCTCAGTAAAGATCAGTAAGTAAGTGATAACTGTGCAGGGGACTCCAGCAGGTTTGGGAGACCTGATCTCAGCCCCTAACTTGATAAAGACACTCAGGGAAGGCTTCTTAGAAGAAGTGATCTCTGGGCTGAAACCTGAGGAGCTGGGAGGTTGGGGGGAGATGTTTCCAGCAAGATGCACTGGGGAAAGAAGTTCCCTCGATTCGAAAAGATGCAAGGGTCAGCAGCAACCAGCCTGGGAAAGGAGGAGATGGCCTGGGGTCAGCAGGGACGATTTTTTTTTGTTTTTTGAGGTACAGGGACTTGAACTCAGGGCCTACACTTTGAGCCCCTCCACCAGCCCTTTTTTTGTGAAGTATTTTTTGAGATAAGGTCTAACAGAACTATTTTCCCAGGCTGGCTTCAAACCAGATCCTCCTGATCTCTATGTCCTGAGTAGCTAGGATTACAGGCATGAGCCACAAGTGCCTGGCAACAGAGACCAATTTGAAGAGTAAGGCCATGGGCTGGGAGGGTCAGCAGCCTTCTGCTCTGGAAGGGTCCTGAAGGCCATGGTGAAGAGCACGCTCTCCATCGAGGGCTGGAAAGACTCTGCAGCTTGGGTCTCACTGGGCTTAGGACAAGTATGGACTTGCCTGGCAGGCTGGCCAGAATGAGTCTGGAAGAAGCCTCTTGAGAGAGATCTGGCCCGCAGGAGGGAGCTGGGCCATCCCAGAGAGCAGTTTTGTCTGTCCAGGAGGGTGAAGGAATCTGAAGTCAGCTGGGGAGGGGGACTGCCTCCTAGCCCAGCCCCATTTGGCTCATGGCCACGTCTTGTGGACAGCCAGAGAGCCAAGTTGGAGAGCAGAGAGCAGAGAATGAAAATGGAAAAAGTTGTCTCACTAAAGCAGGCATTGCAAGCTCGTGGTCTGCGGGCTGAATCCAGCCTGAATAGCATTTTGAAATTCAGGAAACTTTATGTAAAAATCAGACTTTCTGGTTTTCTTCAAAAAAAGAAAAAAATCTCTCAAATCTGGCCACACTGGATACCAATGATGGTTCTGAGATGGATACCACATGGGGTTGTCCCCTTCTGACGAGCTGTGGACTTTGCTTTGACACAGTCCTTACTGTTCTGTAGTGCCTTGCATGTGACTCACTTTTGCTCATTTTCACTTGCCCGGGTTGAGTTTTAACCTTTTTCCAAAAAGTCTTTGTAAGACATAAAGCCTTAAACTACACAGCTTGGTGGCTTCTCTGGCAGATGAGTAGTTTGGGCATTCTAAGGGTATTGGTATCCTGTGAAGGTGTGTGGTGCTCATTTAGAGATGGAAACAGACCTGGTGCAGTGGCTCATGCCTATAATCCCAACTATTCAATAGGTAGAGATAGGGAGGATTGAAGTTCAAGATTAGCCCAGACAAAAACATGAGATCCTATCCAAAAAACAAGTGGGCTGGGATGTAGCTCGGTGGTACAGCGCTTGCCTAGCGTGCACGAGGCTCTAGGTTCGATCCCAGCACCAAAAAAAAAAAAAAAGACCTCTCCCCAAAAAACAACTAAAGCAGAAAAGGGCTGGGGGCTTGGCTTAAGTGATAGAATGCCTGTCTAGTAAGTGCAAGACCCTGAGTTCAAACCCCAGTACCACCCCCCACCCCTGCAAAAAAAGAAAGATGCAACAGCTACTAACAACACTCCCTGAGAGGGGCTTCTGTGTTCCGCAGAGCAGTAGCAGTGACCAGAAGTGACAAAGACTCAACAGACAAGGCGAGCAAGGACAGGATCTGGTGGTCATGAGCTTATGAGATCCACTCTAGACCCCGGTGCACTGCTTTGAAGCTCTCTTCCCCTGCCTGGTAACCCTGGCAGCCCAGAGTTGATATGTCCAAGCCACAAAATCAAAGCAACCTGATCCAGCCCAAGCAACACTGACCTCATAAACCTCTGAGACTGGGGGATGTGTTTGTTATCACAGCATCTTTTAACCAATCCAAATATATATATACACATATGTAGTGGCTAGACCTATGCTCAAGTCCTAACTCCAACCATGTGTCCTCAACAGGAAATGAGTTGTCACATATAATCAAGTTAGGATGGGATCGTTTTCGATGAGAGTCGATCCTTCCCTAATAACGGACGTTGTTGTGCGAAGATGAAAATTTGTACAAAGACACCTAGGGAGAAGTGCATGTGACCACAGGGACAGACATTGGAGCAATGCTACTGCCAGACAACCCACCCATAGCCGGAGGAGGCCAGAAAGCAGAGCTGGACTCTGCAGACGTGGAGTTTGAACTTCTCCTCTCCAGACCTGAGAGGAGGAATTTCAGTTGTTTGAAGCTACCTGGTTTGCAATACTTCATTGTTGCAACCCTAGGAAGAGTTTCCAGGTTACAGTTGAAAGGCATCAGGAAATGGCACGAATTCTGTTCATTCATTCAAAAAAAATTTTTTTTTTTGGCAGGGGCGGGTGGTACTGGGGCTTGAACTCAGGGCCTCACACTTACGAGGGCCTACCACTTGAGCCTCATCTTCAGCCCTTCATTTGGAAGTTCTTCATTGAAGGCTATTCTGGGTGCCAGGGCTCAACAATGCTACCAGAGAGTTCATATTGCTAAAGAGACAGAAGTCATTACCAGGTCCTTGTTTTGAGGCATCAGGACAGATTCAGCCGCTTGGCACCTCAGTAGTCCAATCAGAGAAAGATGAGGGGTATCGAAGCAGGAGGGAATTTCTTATGCACTGTAATCACACTGGGAAGTCACGAGGAGACCAGCATCCTAAGCCCTGTCTTTGGGGTACGGACAAGAGCTTCAGGATTACACAGTGAGGAAAGGACAAAAGTGGGAGGGCAAGAAGCAGGGCATAGACAGTCTTGGTCAACCATGATCTAGTGGATGATTATCTCAGGATGGTGGCTCTGTGTGGTCCTGCTGGCTCCAGGAGAACATTGTTGCTTGAGGGGACAATTTGTGTCTTATCATGAGATGATTGCTTCTGTTGGAGGAGGCACTCACAATTCTGGTTACAGGATGTAAGCCTGCAGGACTCACTCTTCCTAGAGATAAGTTGGGAAGGACTCAGAGAGAACAGGAGAGAGAGAGACAAAATGGAGTTTTGAGATTCTCCCTCAAAATGGCAATAAAAGACCTAAGGACAAAAAGACAGGGCTTGGGGGAGGTGGTGCCCATGTGCTGTCTGTCTTCCCAAGGCCCTGACCTGCTTTCAGAATCTGCCCTTTGGTTTTTCTTTTGGGGAACCATCTTACCCTTACCACAACTCCAGGTCTATGGAGTTCAGTGGATGGGACTCATCTCCTAGCTCCACAGTGGCTGTGTGACCCAGATCTGGATGTAAAGCAGATGCAAAGCCCTGGTGAGATGATGGTTCTGAGATGGGCTGTGGATCTACCAGGCCTAAGGAGGTGAAATCTGGGACTTTTGTTGGAGCTATGTGGGGTGCACCTTCCCTTTCAGTTGGGAAAGAATGAGGCTGAAGCCACACCAAAGAGAGAGAGAGAGAGGGAGAGAGAGAGAGAGAGAGAGAGAGAGAGAGAGAGAGAGAGAGAGAGAGAGAGAGAGAGAGAGAGATAAGGAAGAAAGAGAAACTCTGAATTCATCTGGTCCACAGCACGCAGCAGCCTGAACTTGTAGTGAGCAAACCAGCAAATCCCCTCAAATCCCCTCATCCAACTTGGGCTTTCATTTTACTTTGCTTAAGCTTGTTTGGGTTGAGTTTCTGTCATTTGCTAACCAAGAATCTTGACTGACCCACTGAGAAACTTTGAGAAGCCAGGGCCAGTGAGACCCCCTGCCTGAGACCCTGTTTTCCCTCGTTTTGTTGCTGCTTCTTGGCCCCAGGTTCACTTGAGAGTCACAGAGGGCCCCCAGGAATGCCAGGACACACAGCCCTCAAGATATGGCAGCAAGGCTTGCCCCGGGGCCAAGAAGTCCCAAGGAGATGGTTTCTATCCTAGATCCCTGACCCCAGGAGCAAACCCAGGCACTGGGTTCCACTCTGACCCTCTCACAATAGACCTCAGCCCCTTGTCATGGCTGGAGGACCTTCTAAAATGGCACAGCCCCTCCTTATTCGACAGCTCAGGAGAGAGTGGGATCACTTGAAGGGTGCTACTGACAAGGAACTCATTCCAAAGCGTATGGGTGGCACACAAGGGAAGCCAAGGGATGACATGCTGATTCAGGAACTTGGGCCAGATGTTACCATCCATTCCAGGACCCAATGGGCTGTGACTGCAACACAAAAAGAGGGAGAATTGTGCAGAGCAGGGGCCTTGAATGGAGCAGCCAAACAAGGCCACTTCTGTCTCCTCCCTCCCTCTGATCTCTTGCTGGACTCCCTGTTGACTGAACCCAGCTCCTGCGCACAGGAGCTGCCTGATCATGCAGTCAGACGGCAGGAGGTGAAACCATCTAGGGGGCAGACAGATGCGCTCACAGACCCTCATCTCCTTTCCCTTTACTCTCCTGCCCCACCAGTTCATTAAATCTAGGCCATACTGAAAGAGGGCAGTCTTGTGATAGCTGTGAAAGTGACCACTGGGATCTTCTTTAAGAAAGAATTGGGGGGAGGTGGAATGGCTCAAGTGGTAGAGTGCCTGCATAGCAAGCATGAGGCACTGAGTTCAAATTCCAATACCACAAAAACCAAAACAAAGTATTGGTTGTGTAGCGGCAGAGCGCTGCTGACCTGTAGCTGCAGGGTCTTGGGGCTGGCCTGGCTTTGAATCCATGCTATTCTCTTTCTGCTCAGACCCCAGTCCATCACGGCAGAGTGACACGCCTGCTCACTGTCCCCCAAAAGGATTTGCTCTTGTGTCATTTCCTTCTGGTCGTGACAATAATCTTGAAATAATCTTGTTAGTTTACTTTCTTACTTCTTTAGTGGCATTGATGCTAGAATGTCACCTGTGTCCCCAGAATCTAGAACACAGAGTTTTGTCCATAGAAGATGCCCCATAAATATTTGTGGTTGCGTAAGTGAATAATTCTCCTCCAAATGTGTACAAATAGAGGGGAAGACCCAGGGTGTTCCCCAGGTGGAAGGAAAGGCCACAAGGAGCCCTCTGGGAACACTAGCCTGGACCATCCAGGAGTGATTTCAAAACTCTGGGGTTCTCTTGTCTTGTGAAGACACAGACTCCACCCTAGATCTTCCCTTTCTGCCACATGGAGGTCAAATGAGGACAGGGAGTCTGAGAACAGAATTATTCCCAATAGGAGAAATTTAGGCTAGACTCTAGGTGGGACTGAACAATAGTGAAGAAAAAGGAATGAGGCCTTAAAGGCTGTGTAAGATAGGCCAGGTCATGCTTCCCCGGGGTTGTAGGGGACAGAGGACAGGCAGGATCCCACTTGCCCTACAGTGGACCAGTTGGGTGAAACTTAATACCACTTAGAGAGCCTGCTGGGCTAGAGGACATGTGGGTAGTTCACATCTTTCCTGGCCTCTCCACTTGGACCTCTGAGCCCTAAGGTTGTGCCCCCCCACCTTGTCCACCAAGTTCTCAGCCCACAGCTCTGCTCTGCTCAGACACAGCCAAACTCTGCCAGGGTGGTCAGGACAGAACACGGTGCTGGAGCTCAGGTTCTGTCTGCCCAGCCCTTGCTGCTTGCCTGGTTCCCCTGGGAAACCACACTTCCTTCCCAGCATGCAGCTCCAGCACACAGGGGCAGCACACAGTATGGGCACAGTTTCTATGTGGGAGTGCAGAGGTAAGGTCTCCTCACAGTCAAGGGGGGAGCAGAAGACAGGGCTGTGGAGACGCTGCTGCCTGAGATGCTGGAACCAGCTATACCTGAAGCCAACATTCAATCCAGTGAGTCCTTTTTATGCTTAGTCCAATTTGAGTACTACCTTCATTATTTGTACTTAGAAGTGACCTGAATAAGACAGGATATCTTTTATCCCCCAGGCCACTGCTGAGCTTCCCTGGGAAGTTCAGAGCCCCTAGGGGAGAGATCTCTGTAGATAAGAGCAGTGCACTTCTGGTCATGGTGTGAGTCTGTCTGCAGGTCACCAAGCCAGGCAGAGAGCCCACTGTTAAGAGTTAGCTTGGATTTAGGCAGCTAGGACAGGTGCCAAGGAGTAACAGTGGCTCAGACAGCACACACAGTCCTAGGAACAGATCAACACAGGTAGGGGCAGGACGGAATCACCTTGAAACAATGAAATAAAGGCTTCCTGCTTTAGAGAGGGGCAGTCGCCTCCATCTATCACAGACCTCCACGCCCTAGGGAGGGCAGTTGGTTCCACCTATCAGAAAACTTTCCAAGCCTCACTCTCCCTCAAAAGCTGCATAAATGCCCTGAGCTCCTGGTCAGTTGTGGCTTGGATTGCTTTCTTTCAGCTTCTCTGACATGGTAGTTCCTCTGCCTTCCTTCCCTCCTAGCTGGTCACTCTTTGCGAACCTTCTGAGTAACTCCTGCAACACCACCATTTGGTGTCCTGGGGATCCTCCCTGGGCACCACGGGGTGGTGCATTCCTGTTACTATTGGAGTAAGGGAAAAGTGGGAGGAAACCCAGCTACCTGTCCTTGGATGTGCTCAGCCAGGTGGGACTTCCACCCAGGGAGGCTGCAGAGCAGAGAGGACCCTGCTGGCCAAGTCCCCATAGACAGCTGCAGCTGTCATCCTGCAATGCCAGGATCCCTAACAGAGCAGCTGTCCCTGGCTGGCCAAGGCAGGACATGGCTCCAGTTGCATAGTGCATCTCCGGGGCTCTACTTCTTGTTTTCCCAGCCTGTCCTGTTTCCTCTTCTCACCTTCTTTAGGTGGTGTCCCCAAAATCTCACCCTCACCTTCCTGTCTTCTGACTTGGTCTGGTCTGCATTCCCCATGAGCACTGCTCCTCCTTGAGGATAAGGCCCTGTCACCTGTGTAGACTGGAGTCGTGGGGATGCCTTCCTAAGGTAGGAGCACACGGTGACTCATGCATTTGTCATGCTTTTCCAGACTTACCTTCCTGTGGACTGGGAGGCCACACATGGTCTAGCAGGGACAGGTCCGGCCAGGGGTGTAGCCAGAGGTGGGTCCTTGGGCAGATGAGGCGCTACTCACCAAAGACTAACCAGCATGTCAGTCCTGATCGGTCCTGTGGATGGTCAATTTTACCTCCCTGTTTGATAACTTCAATACTGGAGGGTAGACCAAGCAAGACCTGAGTGGAAGGCACAGTCCCAGGTCTGTTGTGGCTGTGTGATTTCCACAGAATTTCTTTGAACAGGTGGCAGGATTCAAATCCCTGCTTTATAGTTGGAGAAACTGAAGCTCGGGGTGGGTGACCTGCTCAAGGAAATAGACTTAGCCATAGCAAAATGCTATTCCTTGGGGCTGTTCTGACTCCAGAGCCCTTGTACCTAGCAACTCCTCCCAGAGCCACCCTGGTGAGCTGGGGAAACTGAGGCCCAGAGAAGGATTTGCTTGGGCCAGACAGTAAGGAAAGGAAACCAGCAATCCTGGGGACTCCCTTTGAGCCAGGAGCTGTGGCAGGCACCTTCACACAGGCCATCGCAACCAGTCCTCCTCATGAACCCTAGTGCAACTAGGTTCTGCATATGATAGGAGAGGTGAGCCCAGAGGAGTTCAGTAGCTTGCCAAGGACTCACAGCAAGTCGGAACAATGCTGGAATCTAAGTCTGCTGGTTCTTTTCTCTGCAGCTACTGCTACCTCCTCAGTTACTGGGTCTCTCTCTCTGTCCACACTGCTGCCTTCTGCGCCTTCCAGCATCCCTGCAGTCCAGTGTCCCTCTGCCCCTAAGAGCCCTCCGCTCATTGGCTTCCTCTTGTCCAGTGATCAATTCAGGGCTCTACCCTGCTTTCCAAGCCAGCTCAAACTCACCCCAGGAAGCCATCTTTGGTTCAGAGCCCTCGATCTGCAGCTGTGTTCAGGTACGGACAGGGGCTTCAACCTCTTGGGATCTCACTTCCTTTATTTGTTCAATAATCATAGCAATCATGTCTCAGGGTTGTAGTGAGAGTCTGCTAGTGTTTTTAAAATATTTAACACCATGCCTGGCATACATGCAGTAGGCATTCAATAATTGATCAGTGCCTTTAGGATAGTGTGTTCCCCGCAGTTTTCATCAATCAGCCGAGTGTGTGTGTGTGTGTGTGTCTGTTTTCATGAGATTAAAAATAGCTGGGTGCAATCCTAGCTGTTTGGGAGGTTTGTGGTTCTAGGTCAGCCAGGGCAGGGAGTTCAGGAGACCCCCTTCTCAATCAATAGCTGGGAGTGGCCCACGCTGTTGTGTTCCGGAGGCTGAGATCAGGAGCTTCTGTGCTCCAGGCCAGCCCAGACCAAAAAAAAAAAGTTTGCAAGACCCCATCTCAGTGGAAAAAAGCTAGGCATGGTGGTACATGCCTATCATCCCAGCTACTATGGGAAGCTTAAAATAGAGGGATCTGGTCCAGGCCAGCACGGGCAAAAAGTGAGACCCTATCAAAAATAACCAGAGCAAAAAGGGCTGGAGACCTGGATCAAGCCTTGAGTTCAAAAAACACAAAAGATCAAAAGTCTCTGAACACCTACTGGATGCAAGGCATCTCATTGGGAACAAGTGCCAAGCCCACTGCTGTACAGCGCTTTCGTGGGGACTGGGTGTGATGCTCATCACCTCCCCTGGCCGCAGAGCGCCTGTCTGGAAAGGACAGCAGGGCAGGGCAGTTCATCCCTCAAGCACTGCATCTCTACGGCAGCCTGCGCCATCTGGTGGCCACTATTGGAGAAGCAGCCTCAGGGCGCGGAGCCGGCTCTGTCAGATCATCTCTGGCCTTGTGGCTCCCTCTAGTGCTTGTTCTGCAAATCACACTCCACCAGTTCAGCCTCGGAATCACTTGAACAGATTCTTCAGAAATCCCAAGATTCCACCTTAGAGCCACAGACTTAGAATTTTGCGGGGTCCATCCATATAACTTACATTTTAATCACAATTCCCATGTGATCTTAACTCTGGGAAAGTCTAAGTCTGAGAAGCATGACCTTAAATAGATGTCTGCAGATGTGTTTGTCCTGCCGAGGTACAGTGATGATGCACAGGAGTAAAATCGACACCCACTCCACATATTAAAGTTCACTGAACACCTGTGAGCACGATCGACTGTCAGAAGAGGGGCCAGGGCAAGCTCGAGTTCTCACTTCTGATTTAAAGAGAGGAGGACCTACTGGCTTTGGGTCATACCGTCTATTACTGTCCATCCTGATTTAAGTGTTGACCTGTCAATCAAAGACAAGTGACGGTAATAATAGCTAGTGTTTGTCACAGCATTGTCAGGCACCATTTAAAGCAATTTCCATGTGTTGGTTCATTTGGTCCTCCACACATACCCTGAGGAGATATTATCTCTTTCCCCACAAGGACGCAAAGGCACAGAGAGGTTAAGACACTCACCCGAGGTTACACGATGAACGAGGAAATCTACCCACACTCAGCCCTGTGCCATCCAGAGCCCCAGAGCAGGCAAGGTTCGGCTCCTGCACCTTGGAGCACATCACAGTCTTGTCTCTGAGCGTTCTTGGCCAACACCTCTCTTCTCTCAGGCTCTCTTTTTTCCTATTTCATTCTCCTGCAAATGTTCAGGAAGCCCTGTGCTGTGCACTGGAAATGAAGTGTAGTCATTGTTCTCATGGTACTTACCTTTCAGGAGGAAGAGGCAGATGGTAAATAAAGCAAGCAGATAAGGAGAGAGGCTGGTTGGAAGACCTGTGAAAGATGGGGTCGAGATTCTCTGATGAAGGAAACTTGAGAATGGGTGGTCGAGGAGGGCTTCTTAGAGGAGGTGATGTTAGATCTGAGTCCTAAAGGAGGAAAAGGACATATGCAGAATCAAGGAGGAAGTTCCAGGTAGAGGGAATGGCAAGTGCAAAGGCCCTGAGGTAGGAGTAACCTTGCTGTATTATTTGAGGACTAGAGAGAAGGCCACTGGCTGGAGCAGAGTGGGTGAAGGTCACAGTGGGCATTTCTGAGTCATTAAGCATGTGCCCCTGCCTTCTCTTCCTTCCTAATATGGCTGCAAGTCAGACTGGGCACCTGTCTGTCCTCTTCAGAAGCCAAGTAGGTCTTTCAAGTCTTCTTAGGCTGTCTTCTGTCTGCTACCCTGCGAGAGTAGGATTATAATCCAAACACAGCCAATGGGAGTGCCCACGGTCTTGAGTGACATACATATGGTGGAGCCCAAAGCCCAGGTTCCCCTGGACCTGGTGCTCCCACCTGGGTGTCTGCCCCAGTTGTCTGGCTTTGCCTTCACCCCTGACATTACTCCAGTAAGCCCCCTTTTGCTTAGGTAGCCAGAGTTTATTTCTCTCTCCTGCACTCCTCACTCTAACGCCGCTGCGGGAAGACTGGAGGGGGTGCACTTGGTACAGTCCGGGGGTCAGATCAGCTGGTTGTCCAGGCCAAAGGGCTGGGCTGTGTTCTGAGGACAGTGAGGTCCCTGGGCATCTCTTTCTCCCTGTAGAGGTGACTTCCTGCCCCATCCAAAATGTCCCCCTTCCCCACCCAAGTCCTGGTCACCCTACTCTACCAGCAGCTGGCAGTCGCCCTTAATCGGCATGGTTCAAAGCAGGGGAAATGGCTTGGAGCTTGGCTTGGGATTATTCTTCGATTTCCCCACCGCCCCCTGCCATGAGGTCTCTACATGGCTCTGATAAACTGCTCTGAGCCTTTGTCCCCACCACAGTTCACCGTGTGAGGGAAGGAGACAGAGCCAGTCAGAGCACCTGTGAATGCTGGGCCTGGGGAGGAGGCTGGGAGGGGCCTATGGAGCTAAGCTTAGCCGGGCTCCAATTCTAGGAACTGATCCCTGAGTCCAGCAGCCAGCTGGTGACCCCAGTCCCTTGGTGGGCAGCAAGGCTTGGTTGGTGTTTCTCTAAGAACTCCATCAATCCCTTTTCCTGTAAGCACTTAGCAGATCCTTGCCACTCATTGTAGCCATGGCCTGCCTCCTTGCGGTGCTACCTGTGCCTCAGCCACCCTAACCCCATTCCTTCATATAGAGATGTGGACACAGCAGCGCTTTGCTCACTGCCCCCCCAGCCACAGCCAGACCCCCCCACCTTGAACTCCTGCTGCTCACCGGTCTCCCACCTGGACCTCTCTGCATCCCACTGGTCCCCATGAGCAGCAGTAAGGGGTTGTCAGGGGTCATGACCTTCACCACCAGGTGGAACTTTTGATGCAGACACCATTCACTGGGTGGAAAGGGAGAAGGGCTGGGGGAGGTCTGGGAGCTCTGGGGTTTCCAAGGCGCCCCTGGAGAAAATGCCCAGCCTCCTTCAGGAAGAGGCTTCAGACATTGTCACCCCAGGGAGTGGCCCAGGGAGTCCGGCCACTTTTCTGAGCCTCTAACGTTCCCTGTGATCAGACTCCCAGGGGATCCCACCCCTAGCCCCATCCTCAGCTTCTGTACTGATGGGGCGGGGCATGACGAGATGCAGAGGTACTGCTCCCGCACCTACTTGCAAGAATTTACTTCCCCTGGCCTCCTGCAGCATGGGCCACAGACTCCCACAGCCTCAGGTGAGGGCCTGCCCTGTTCACATAGGAGCCCGCCATCTGCTTAGGATGACTGACTGATGCTGGGACCCACAGAATAAGACTGGCTTCAAGGGATTCAGCAGGTGTGTGTTCTCCTCAGCAAGAGGAGGCCCTGAAGGCCAAGGGCAAGGGGCAGAGATTGGAAAAGCCTGGCCTTGTTCAAGTGCAAATATGTAGTGTGGTTAGCTTTGAACGAAGGGCCCTGGTTGGGGCTGAGTGGGGCTGATATCCAGCTCAGACAAGCCCTACCTCTGCACAATACCAGTCCATCCTTGTCTGCAGAGGGTGTATTTGCCTTGGGGGGGGGTGTTCTAATTCACAGCTGGTCCCACTGGATGAGCAGCAAGTTCTTGGTGACAGCATGGAATCTCGCTATAGGGGTGAGTTGGAGAGGTTTCTTATCCACTGAGCAACCCTGCTCCCAGCCATAAATGTGGGCATTGGAATACTTAGGCAATGGGGAGCCATAGAAGGTATTGGAGCAGGTGGGGAGTGTGACACATTTCTCCTTGAGGTACTTAACCCTAGAACAGCTGCAAGGAGCTTAGGTGGAGATGGCAAAGTCTAGACAGAGATGCCAAGTGCCTCTGCCAGGGCAGGAGGGTGGGGCTGGCTCCCGGGGGTGAGGACGTGGCCCAGATCTTTGGAGGATCAGTCACTGGTTGTCACTGCTTGGGACACATGACAAGAAGAGGTGTCTGAGATTCTAGAGATCCTGATACAGCTAATATTTACTGAGCACTGACTGTGGGACAGGCATTTTATGGGTTTTTATTCATCCATTAAATAGACATTTACTGAGCCAAGTAAAATGATTATCTCTGTTTTACAGATGAAGAAACTGAGGCACATGCATGTGAATAGCTTGCACAATGTTGATCAAATGGCCAGTCACCATACTGTTGTGCAGAGCTGGGGTTTGGACCAGGCCACTTGGCTCTACAAGGATCTGGCTCTAGAAGGATCTGGAAGTCTTTGCATTGCCACTTCATAGCTCCCAGCATTGCTGTGGCTGCATGGAGCCAGACCATCCCTGGGCTGTGTCCCTCCCAGGGCAGGGAAGGGTGTGGACCCTGTGTCTTGGTGTAAGTGCTCGGCTGTCTGGCTCTGGGTGAAAACAGGATGCACCTAGACAATCCTTTGCCCTTTTGGTCTCGATTATGGGAAACCAGGTTTTGAAGGCATCGGCAAACACCCCACACATCCTTAGGGTGACTCCCACTGGAGATGCTATAGCAGGAGTGCCAGCATGACAAATTCCTGCCTGAGATCATCCAACAAGGCCAGTGGGAGTGTGGGGAAGCTGCCACGGTAGGAGAAAGGGGATGAGGTCCTCTTAGCTTGGGGCAGCTGGAAATAAGAGGCAGAGCCTCCCCACTGCTGCCCTGCCTGCCTTAGACTAGCTAAGGAGAAGGGAATGGGGGGCAAGACTGCTGGGGCCCGGGGTCCAGCCGGAGTTGGAAAATCACTGGGTCCAGGATACTCTTGGCTCCTTTTCCCTCTGCTCCTCTGGGTAGCTTTCCATGGTTCTTGCCCATCTGTGTAGTTCATTGGTCCCTTTCCCCTGGTCCACATGGCTGCCCACAGGGCTCCCAGACCCCCTCCCCACCGCCCCCCGGCCAATCCCTGATATTGTCCTTCCAGGTCCCTGTGATGTCTGAGGTAGGAACTTGTGGATCCATCTCCATATGTCTGTATGGGAGAGAGAAAGGGGAGAGCCATAAAGAGGAAAGGAGAGGAAGCAGAAGTGGAGTGACCTTTCACCTGTAGTAGCCATAAACAGCAACGCTCAGGAAAGCCTGTGGTGGCTTGTTTTATTCTGAGAATCTACCCAGAAGCCAGCTGGGAGGGTTATTTTGTATTTTTGTTTTGGCAGAGTTCAGCAGCACTGGCCCCTTTGACCACTGAAAACAGGACCCCACTCTAACAGAGGGGGCTTTCTTTTTCCTTCAAGTTTCTTCATCTTCCCACATGTATTAGTCACCTTCCTGTTGCTGTGACAAAATACCTCAGACAACTTAAGGAAGGAAAGGTTAATTTTAGCTCACGGTTTCAGAGGTTTCTGCCCAAGAATACTTGGTCCCGTGGCTGTGGGCCTGTGGTGAGGCAGAACATTGTGTCAGGAAGTAAATGGCACAGGAAAGCTGCTCACCTTATAGTGAGTGGAGAGAGAGAGAGAGAGAGAGAGAGACAGACAAAGGGGCCAGGGACAAACTGCCCTTCCAGGACATGCCCCCAGTGACCTACTCACTCTGTCAGATCCCACCTCCTAAAGTCTCTGCTACCTCCCAATTGTCCATTAAGCTATGAATCCATGAGTGGATGGATCCACTGATGAGGTCATGGTCCTCAGGACCCAGGCACCTCCCAAAGGCCCCACCTCTGAACACTGCTGCATTGGAGATCAAGTCTTCAACTCAAGAACTTGTGGGAGACATTTCAGACCCAAACCTTAACACAAAAGGAGATTGGAAATGAGCCCACCCCTGTGAGAACTGAGTGATTTTTGATGCTTGTTGAACCAGGCATTCTGCTCACTGCACCTCTGACCCTTCATGTATTTTGTGGGAGTTCAGCACTGAGTTGGGTTTTCAGCCATGATTACTCATGGTATCTGTTAGCTTGCTGCATAACAGAGTGCTCCAAGATAACTACTGTTATTTTTCATTAGCTGACATCTTGGCTAGGTAGGTCTGCTGGGCTGGGCTGGGCTTTCTTTTGTTTGCAGAACTGGTGGGTCAGGCTAGCCAGGCTGGGACCACATGGCTCTGCTCCACATGCAGCCCATCCTGGGCTTATTTTTGTGGTGGAAACTGGAGAGATAGTGTCTGGTTATTTCAACCTTGCCAAGTGTGTATCACTCATATTTGTTGCCCAACTGGCTCCTGTAAATAAGTGAATTAACAACCTCTTCTCCCAATATCATCGACTCATACTCATTAACCATCTATGGCTCCATACTGCTTACAGGAGAAATATAAGCTCCTTAGGCCACACTGAAGGCTCTTTACCACTGATCTTCTAGGCTTACTTCCTGCGTCTGCCTCTGCCCCTCTTTATACCCCAAACCCTCACCACATGTCTGTGAGCAGAAGACCCTTTCTTTGTGCTCCTTAAAGTCTATCTACTTGGCAGGCTGTTCTTTCTTCCAGGAACACTCTTCACTCAGGGCTCAGGTCAATGACATGACATGTCTACAAAACCTTACTCCATCCTTTTGGGCCTCCCCTGCTGCCACCCTCCATGTCCTGGTCCCGCACACTTTACAACCCCTTCTCTTGCCCTGTCTGCAAGAGTGCTGTAAACACAGCCCACTCACCCACTTACTGGCACTGTCCTTACAATGGACACGCCCACTCAACACCACTCTCCAGTCCCCTCTGGGTAAGGAGCAGGAAGGCTGTGGTGGGAACATAGGCTTTAAGGGCAGATGGACATACATTTGAGTCCTACTTCCACTTCTCATGAACTCAGTTACCCAGGTAAGCTGCTTGGTGATCTCTCTGAGCCTCAGTTTCCCCTGCTATGAAACAAGATTACCTTATATCTACTTTAAGGTGTTGTTCTGAGGGGCTTAGCTTAGGTCATGTGTAGAGTGTACTTAGTACATGCCTGCAACATTGCAGCTGCTCAATAAATACAGCAATGACAGACCCAGCCCAGATCCAGTCTTCTGCAGCCTCTGCACCTCCCAGCTACCATTAGGAGAGTCTCTGTACTTCCCTGACAACTGTTTTTCTGTTTTTCTGCTCTTACTCCCTTTCTAATTGCTTTGTACGGATGGAAATGACAGTCACAAAACAAGCCCAGAGTATTTACCATTCAGAGACCAGAAGACAAAGATTACTTGCCTGTCTCTATCTCACAAACAAATGAATGGAGTGCCACAGCTTCGGGTGCAAAATACGAGTCTTGTCAGAAGGATTATACGTACTAAATCTGCTAGAATATGCTGTGATTGCATGTGTATCGAGCAAAGCTGCAATATTCAGACGTTTACAACTAATAAATTGGGTCTTTTAATTCCACTGAAATAAGCCTTTGAAATATAATCTCTCATTTCAGACTTATAAAACATGACTTTTCATAATTACAATTCTCTAGCATACATTACTACTTATAATTAAATTCACTTTTAAGAAATCTGAAGCTTTTTGGGTGGATTATCTGTTCAGACGATGTCATGATGGTAAAATTAATGTATAATCTGTTGAATGCATTTGGTTAGTTTTTGGATGAAAAACACACACTCTGCTATTGATCAAAAGCTGAAAAGTCAGATAAGATGAACAAAATGTGCACGATTTCTCAGCAACAGGCTTGAACAAAGACAGAGCGAAGCCAGGCATGTCTCTCGTATCTCCACCTCCCTTAAAAGCCAGCTGACCCCATGAAAGAAGAAAGCTTTGTTACTTGAAAAGATACAAATGTTAAATTATGGCCAAATTATCTGCCAGAGATGACTCGAGGTGATAAATTTTGCAGAGCAGTTGACCAAAGGCCCACAGCTGGACAATCAGAAGACAGACCCCAGTGCCTGAAACTCGAAGAAGGGAAAACAGACCAAGAAGATGGGAACCTTGAACTCAGAGTCAGGCAGATACAGCAGGCACTTGTGGTCTGACAGTGCTGTCCTGAGCTTTGGATAAAGAGCCTAGGAGTTGCACTGAGGATTTCCAAACTCCAGTCACACAAGAGTTAATGTTTTATTATCCAGCCCAAGGTCAAGGCTGTACACACCCCATGACTGGGCATGTTCCCAACTTGGGCCTTGACAGAATGAATGCTTCCTCAAAAATGGGAGTTGGGGAGTTGTGGAGAAGTTTCCTCACCAGCAGAAATGTCCTTCTAAGTCTATTTATGTATGGACTCCGGGTGTGTGCATGTGCTTCTGTGTATCTGTCTGTGCATGCATGTGTGTGTGTGCATGTCTGGTGTCTGATGTGACACGTGTATCTGTGTCTGCTGCCTGCCTACATATATGCAGTATGTGGGGATCTATGCATGAGGATGTCTGCACATGCATGTGAGCACGTGTGTCTAGTATCTGAGTGTATGTGTGCGTGTACATGTGCCTATGGGGACAGTGAAAGGGAGAAGAGAGCAACACGCCTCAGGCTATATTTCCTTCTCATCTCTGGTCCTCAATTTCCCATCAGTAAAATGATTTTTTTTTCCAGTGGGCTGGTCAACCCACAAAGGTTACAACTACTGTGTGTTGTCTCTGTGCTGGGCACTGGGGCCACAGAAATGAGATGTTAAGGTCCTGGCCTCATACTTCACATGGCATCAGTGACATTAGGTTGGGGAAGAACAGGGCTGGTGTCTTCCCTGGGTCCTCACATCAACAGCAAGGAGATTCCACCACCTGTAGAGCCTGACTTCCATATGTGACAAAAGTACTTTCCCCACCTCCCTGGCATAAGGTCAAAGTTGGCAATGCCAGAGGCTATAGGAGAAAGCCCCTCAGAGTAACAATAGCTTATCCAACTACAGAAGACAATGGATACCCCTTTCCTATGTTCTGCTTGGACTGAAGATACAAAAATCTGAAGATTTCAGCAATCACAGAGGCATTTGGTTCAGGAAGAGCCAGCCCAGGTGGAAGTCGCAGATTCAAGCAGATGAGCCTGTTGAGAGCAGCTCTCAATGTTAGCACTAATATTAGCATTGACTTTGGGCTTGAAATGGAGTCAAGAACAAGGGCAGAAGGCTGGGTGTGGTGGCTCATGCGTGTAATGCCAGCTACTCAGGAGGCAGGGATTGGGAGGATCTTGGTTTGAGGTCAGACCAGGCAAAAAGTTAGTGAGACCCCCATCTCAACAAATAAGCCATGTAGTGGTGCACAGGAGGCCAATGGTACATGAGAGGAATAGATAGAGTATTGAGGTCCATGCTGGCCCAGGGCAAAAATAAACACATCCTGTCTGAAAAATAAGTAAACCACAAAGGATTGGGGTATGGTTCAATTGGAAAAATGCCTGCCTAGCAAGCACAAGGCACTGAGGTCAAACCCCTGTACCACAAAAAAACAAAACCAGAGTAGAAACAAATTACAGTCTCATAAAGACTCTTCAGCTTGCGGTATGGAGGAAAGGAAGGTCAATGCTCAAGGTCACATACATGTCAGAGGCCAGGACAGGTCTTAATACCTTGGCTTTTGATCCTTGTCTCCTGCTTACAAAGCATGCACATAATATTATTTTTAAACTATCTGATGTCTCCCTCTTTAAAGTCAAGAAGAGGACCAAATGGGTCTGGATGTGAGACTGAACTTGGTGTTAGACCCATTCCTATCTCTATCACATTACTTTACATTTGGAGGCATCAATGAATAGTCTATAGATGGATGAGTGCACAGATATATATATGGATAGATGAATGGGTAGATGGGTAAATAGAAAAATGGCTAAAGGGATGGTTGGATGGATGGATGGATGGGTGGATGGATGGTTGGATGGATGGATGGTGGATATTGAAATTGAGGGAAAGGGCCAGCCTAAAGCCTAGCACCCCTCCAAGGACTGAGGCCAGTGTTCATCCACACACCTATTTTACTTCTGTCATAGAGTTGACCCATAGAGGGTCTTAAGTATTTAATAAGAAACCAGTATAGAACCAGGAGGTCTCCTACCTTAAAATGCAGATTTCTGGCTTTTCTTGAAAAAGACAGAAGACACAGCTTTCATTCCCCATGTGAACAATTTTGAAGCAGCTGCCCCTTTTGAAGGGAGGATGACTTACAACTTGCCACATTTCCACCACACTTACTCTCTGCCTGCCACACGTTCTCTCTTCTGCATGTGCATTCTCCACTTCAGAGTTAAAGAAAACTCTCACTACTCTTGTTACTCTCAACTCACCGTGCTCAGTCAGCCCAAGGCTGGTGTTTTCTCTTCTCACTCCCCTACCTTCCCACCTACCTGTTGGCAGTTCTGCGCCCCAGGCAATACTACCCTGAGCCTCAGCCCAAGATGCATTGAGGCCTGAGCAGGCCTCTGTAGCCCACCTCCCTCCAGGTTCCTGGGGGGTGGTACAAGGCCTAGACAAGGGCCCCCCCGGGCAGAAGGGAAGGGTGGCTTGGGTGGCTCAGGTGTCTGTGCTGAGGGACCAGCAGGCAGGGTGGAAGGAAGAAACAGCCAGCCTTCTGGAAGTAAAAAGGGAATGATTTCTGAAAATGTCCCTTATGTACTTTTGTATTTCATTGACATTTTAATTAAGACTGGAGCACTCTTTGGGGAGCTGCGCTCTGAAGTCAAAATCACTTTAATATGCTGCCCTCGCATAAAGCTGGAGATGAATGAAAGCCTGGGGTTCTCATATGTTCCTGGTACTTAGTGATTCTTTTTCACAATGCATTATAATGTTAAGGTGGTTTATGAGTTTTGATTGGCTAAGTGCAGACATCAAATTATAATTTTGCTCAGTGGATTTTGCTGTAAGAAGATTAAAGAGCACCCAGGCCTTCTCCTGTGAGAAGAAGGTCCCAGGATCACCTCAAGCTTAAGGCAGGCCCCAGGAGTTAAAAATGGCTGCTACAAAGTGGTGAAGCCAGCTCTGGTGAAGGGCAGGTGAGTGATCATTTCTATGGGGTCATAGCCTCCATGTTAGCATCATGTCTTTGCAGCTGTCCTGGCTGGGGATGAGTGTGTGCATGAAGAATCAACTCCTACATGAAAATTTCCTCAACTCACACATTATAAGGTTTTGCTTACAGATATGTATCCTGGTTTGGAATTCAAAATTTTCCTCTTGGTGTCTGAATCCTGAAGCATTTCCACCCTACCTTTTACTCACAGCAATGGTTTGATGTACTTCTCCAGTTGGTGTGTGTTCACAGCCCTCATTATTTATCAAAATGGTTCTATCTGTATGATCTGAATTTTATCCAAAATGACTCCCACAAGCACTGCAAGTAATAGTGTCTGTTTGAAATTATTATATTGTCTTGAAACTAGGAAATAAATGAAGAGTGCTGAAATAGCAGCTGCTACCAAGATCTGGGGCTTTCGAGTAAGTAGGGAAGAGAAGGTTCATTTAATAAACATCTTTGGAAAAGTGGGTATTCATCTGGAAAAAAAATAGAAAATTGGATCCCTACCTCCAAACATATGCCAAAATCAATTCCAGATGAATCAGTGTTTCTATATGTACAAAAATATAAAAGAATTAGAGGTTTGGCAGAGTGGTTCAAGAAGTAAGAGCACTTGCCTAGCAAACATGAGGCCCTGAGTTCAAAGCCCAGTACAGCCAAAAAAAATTTTTTTAAAAAGGAGAAACAAATTAAAAACTATGAAGGAATTTTAAAAATTTCTCAAAATAGGTAAGAGTTTTCAAAATATGACTGAAATATCAGAAGTCATAAAATGAGGTATTAATCAATTTACCCACATAATCTTTATAAGACTGCACAACAAAAAATCAACACTAAAGGTAAACTAAACATGGAAAAATATTTGCAGCTCATGTGCTACAATGATGAATTTGCTGAGTATATAGAGTTCCTATAAATCAATAAGAAAAATCAAACAACTGAAAAGAAAACATATGCTGAGAATATGATCAGGTAACTGATTGAAAATCAAATATTATTTTTCATTGATCTGATTGGCAACTATCACAAGGTCTGATAGTAGATTGCATTTAGGAGGTGCTGGAGAAATAAAAGCAATTTCACTAGTACATTCTTTACTTTTGTTGTCATCTCTAAGGAACAATTTCTCTAAAAACTGGGTGGCTGGGTGAAGCAAGTTAGAGACTTCTCATAAGTTTAACAATTTTTACCATATGCACATATTGTCTAGTAAAATTATAAATATGCACATGACGATGTAGATGAGGACATTGATATATAACTGTGATATAATACAATGCAATTATATTACAAATACAGATGTAGAGCTACACACATAGTACAGCTAGCTTGAGTCTTGAACTTAATTTTCCATTAATGGCTCTAGCCCAAGAACAAACATTTTTGGAATCAATTATGCTTTAATTAACAAGGACTATTCTCCTTTCTCTTTTCTCCTCCTGCTGAGCCCCTCACAACTCCAGGCCTAATACAATTCACAACGCATGAGTTCCCACCTAACACATGGTGAGAACTCAGTTAACACTGCTGAACAATGAATTCACAGGACTCCACCTGAAGGGAAACCAATGGGAAGAACCACTTTCTTCCCACCTTTTTCAAGGATAAGGACCTGAAAAAGAGGGAAATCAGGTAGAATCAAGTAACAGCAAGTGGGGCCAGATGGTGACAGGAGGAAGTGATGAGAGGTAGCAACACATTTTTGGACAAGTTATCTAAATTCTCTCTTGTTTCCTGGTCAGTAACTGGAGATAGTAGTAATGATGGCCAAGACTAGTTGAACTGAGTAATGCTATGAGTAAAGGGGACAGAAACGTCTTGGTCACAACTGAGAAAAATCAAGGTGGGAGACAGGAAAGAGAATCAAGGGTGGTGTCCTTGGGGTCAGTGATGAAGGAAGTACAGACAGTGAAAATATTAGAGACCTGTATTAGCTCTTTTCTGTTGTTATAACAAATACCTAAGGCTGGGTTCTCATAAAGAAAAAAAGTTTACTGAGCTCACAGTCCTGGAACCTGAAAGTCCTCTGGACCCCCGACTACATCACATCACCACAGATGGCATCATGGCAGGTAGCATGTGTGAGAGAGAGGGATTACATAGTGACACAGGAAGCCAGAGAGATTCAGGGACCAGGCTCACTCTTTCATAGCAGTCCTCTCTTGAAGAAACTCACTCCTAGAGGCCAGCATTAATCCCTACCAAGGGATTAATGTCACCCTTGATGACTAACCACCTTCCTTTAGGTCCCATCACCTCCTAACATCTCCATAGTGGGAATTGAGCTTCTGACACACGATCCTTGGTGGGGAAGGGGGAACCACATCCAACCCATAGCAGATGGTGGGGAACAAATTTTATTTTGTACTTGGCTTAAAGGGTTGTGGCCCAGGGTACTTTTCATGCTGTTATGCAAAGTGAAATGGGGGCATGGTAACAGTACTAAAACCATAACAACAGCAATGATAACAGCAGTTCCTGAGTGTTAACACTGTGCTGGTCTCCATAAAGGCCTGTCCAGAGATGCTGGGATGTAAAAGAGAAGATAAGTAGTGGCTTCTGCAGAAGAGTAAGCTACGGGTGTGCTCATGCACATCTAGGTCTGGTCTGAAACTTTACTCATCACCTCCCTCTTCAGCAAAGCCTACACGGTGAGGAGACAGCAAAGATGGGGAGACCTTAGAGCAGTACTCTCTACCCACCTCACATGGGATCATCAGGGGTTCCCACACTGTGAGAGATATAGGTCGTGGCTTTCACTTTGCCAGTTCTCACTTCCTCTCTTAGTTTTGCGGTCTGCACTGATGAAATAAGGGGATTCAGCTGTATTACCATGGCTTTGCCCCCATTTAGTCTACACTGCTCTCAATTCCTGGTAGATTGGGCCAAGAGGAACCCATCTTCAGTCTCAGGTGGGCAAGTAAACTTGACCCTATGATTGGCTCCAGGGTGAGCAGGTGACCCCACTGGAGCGTAGAGATGTCCAATTGCCTTTTGTTGTTTGAACTCAGGCATTGCGCACTTTTTGCTGAGGGCTGCCTCAACTGCCATCTTCCTATCTATTCTGGGATTACAGGTGTGAACCACCTTTCCCAGCATCCAAAGAACAGAGGATGCTTCTTAGAGGACTCCATTCTAGAAGCAGGGGGTGACTGGAGCTTCTGGCAGCCTTTTTTGCTACCCCAAGGATAGCATCTATCTGACGTTAGTAACAACACAGCCCAGCCAGAAATGAAGCAGCGAGTTGGAGGGAAACAATCCTGGGGATGTTGTCAGAACACCTAGATCCAGGTGATCTATCCAGACGCCTCTGTGTTTTCTGTATGAACTTGATTGCTATTGCTGGTGTTTATTGGAGCTGATTTGACTTGGGTTTCTGTCGCTTAGAACTGAGTTTTGAGTTCTTATGCAATGACCACATGACTTATACACGGACTATCATGGCTTTCTAGCGTGAGAAACTCAGAATTTCATGGTTCCTATGCCCCCCCCTCAATACACACACTTAGAGTGAGTAGAACTACAGCAGGAAACTGAGTCACAATGCCTCAGCTTAGCCTGTTCCCAAAAAACATGACCATGGCAGACGTCGAATTCCCTGCCTCTGCCAGCAAGGTGGGGGCTGCCCAGGCTCTCCCAGGGGAGAAGGCAGCAATGAGTTCAATGACCAACCCACAACTCTTTTTTAGTGTGACTGTTAGGATGTAGAAATACTAATGTGCTTGGATGTTTAGGGTTATCTCAGACCTGCCTGGCAGTGTCAGGTAATAAACAGTAAAGTCCTGTTGAATCTTTCTTAAGCCTGAGAACTTCTGAATACTGAACTGCATTAGACTCCAAGGGTTTCAGATAATAATTTGCAAACTTAACAGCATTCTCCACTCAAATCCCAAATGCCTTCCCATAAAATTCTACATTTCTAGTTTCCTTGAAGAGGTGGAAGGGGTGGGCAGTGCCACCCAGAGCTGTTGGCATCCCTGGGATGATCATTGTCTGTCACTGAACTGTCCCCACCCCTAGGATGGGACTTGGTTCCTGCATCCTGACTGGTTGGTACTACTGTGCACTCATGACCCCACATCAACAAGAAGAGAAGGAACCTCACAGTCCTCTTTACACAGGGGTGGCAGATGGCAGGCTGAGAGTGTCCTAAAATGCTGTCATTCCAAGCATCTCTGTCTCCCTCTGACTCTTTGTTCACCAGCCTAAGCTGTGAAATCATTTCTCTTGACATTTCAGGTTGAGGATGGTTTCTGATACTGCAATCCGTGGATGCTGAATTCCCTTCTATAAAATGCTGGAGTATTTGCATGTAACCTACACACGTCCTGCCATATGCCTTACGTCACCTCTGCATTACTTTTAATGCCCAATGCAATGTAACTGCTGTGTAAATAGTTGTTATGCTGTGTTGTTTAGGGAATAGCGACAAGAGAAAAAGCCTGAGTGTGACCAGTACGGATGCATTTTTTTTCTAATATTTTCAATCCATGGCTGGTTGACTCTTTGGATATAGAACCTATGGTTACAGAGGGCAGAGGGTGGACTGTAGTTACAGTAGCTTCCAGGCTATGTGCACCAGTGCCTGCCCTTCCCACATAGCCTGGGCGAGGTCATTCTGTTCCCTTTTCAGATGAAGAATCAGAAGGCCCCACATGCCCTGGTTCTTACTCAAGGCCACAGTCTCAGAAGATCTGAGGCCAGACAAAACCCCTGTGAACTTCTGACCTTCACCTCTGGGTCAATGCACAGTGACTGGGCCGTGGAACCCCTGAACTACCCAGTTTTGAGAGGAAGGAGGTGGAGAGGAATAGAGGGAAATAGGCTGAGGAGTGGAGAAATCCAAAATTGGAGAAATGGAGGATGTCACAGCGAGGCTTTGGGATCATTTGGTCCAACTCTCTTGTTTGCTGCATGGAGAAAGTGGGGAAGGAGGCAAGTTCGAGGAGTCATGGAGTAGAGAAATGGTCACAACAGTGGTTTAGGGGACCAGATTTTGAAAGCTAGTGTGTCAACTTTCACAATGCCCACTCCATTTACATGCTGAGCCAGAGGGGAGTGGGGAGTTTTAGCCCCACACCTTGGGGGGGTGGCTTTTGTTCTCTCTCCCTGTCCCCAGAACAACTTCCTCTTGGTGCACTTTACATTCTACTTCTCCCTTTGGGACTTTGACAAGTAAAAACCCAGTCTTGCTAGCTTGCAGCCACTGGCTTGGGCTGGGTGGAAGGTTAAATTGCAGCCAGAGAGGTACCTAGTGGGACAGAATCCTAGATTTAAAAAAAAATGGGGGGGGGTTGATTTCAGGCAGGAAGGAAAAATAAAATAAAGAGGCAAGACTTGACGTGTCCTGCAAAACCGAGCCCTTGGCTCCAGCACACATGTCAGGCAGCTTGACTTCTTCATAGAGTGCTGAGTTTTGTGTGAGCAGATGCATTTAGTTTTCCTATGAGGAATCAATGATTAAATTATCAGAAACCAAGCTAAAAACCAGGCTGCCTGCATATTCTTCCACAGGTCCCCTGGGTCACCCCGGCACCTCCTGCTTAAGAGGTGCAGGCTTTATCTCTGAAGCTTTAGTTTAAATGTCCAACACATCTTATTAATGAAAGTAATAAGCTGTTGTTTATTATATGTCATAATGGGGAATATGACTATTTAATATAAATCTGACATTTAAATTCCACTTAGTTCTGAGATGTGGACGATATCGAGGCATAAATCTTCACCCTGGAGGGAAAACTCCCCGGGTCTGCATTTTAAGGCATTGAAGTTTTCAAAGTAATCAGGTTCCCTTTTCTTCCTTTCTTTCTTTTTTTTTTTTTTCTAGGGGAACCAAATTGTGAAGACATCTGTTCTGTTATTAATTTCACATAAATCTTAAGCTCCTCAAGGCCAGAAATGAGGCCTCACTCACGTCGAATTAATGAAACATGATTGTAAGTCCCTCGCATGGAAATGCTGTCGCTGCTCTGAGCTGCTTAGAAGCACCAAGTAATCTCAGAAACTGCCAGGGGACAGCCGCTTGGAATGTGCCCTCCCCTCCCCCCGCCACCCAAAAACAATATCTGAAAATATCACAACACTAACTATATCCTGGAAGATTAATAGCAGATGAAAATTTCTGGGAAATGAATCAGACTTTCTCAGTAAAGGATACAAACATCTCAGGCAAAGGCAGATTGCACAATCCAAAAGCTCTTTGGATACAGTTTAATAACTGCTGCAGGCAGCCTGTGATACAGCCATGGGGGGTGGCGGCGCAGGGATTTCTTGCAAAAATCTCTTTGTGGGACATGTTGGAGAGTGTGCTGCATGTGACGTGTGACATAAATTTAAAACTGCAAACCTTGACTGGCCGAAGCACGGTGCTCGTGTTGGGTTTGTGGGAGAAGGTGTGTGTGCATGCATACATGTACAAATTTATGTGCAGATGTGTATGAACGTATGGATATCCACGTATGAGTGTGTCTGTGGGTGAGGAGAAAATTCGTGTGTTGCCAGTTTGTGTTTCTGTGTATGAGTGTGTTTGTGTGACAGTGTGTTTGAACATGGGTGAGTTTGTGTGTGAAAATGTGTGATTTTGTGGATGTGAGTGTGTATGAAGGTGTGTGTGTGTTTACACAGGCACACAAAGAAGATCTCTCAGGACAGACATGAATAACTCAGTTGGAAATGGATCTTAAACAGTAGCTCAGTACCATCCTATGTCCCTCAGAGCCATTCTTGAAAAGAATTTGCTCTTGAGGTTTTGGGTGCAGGGGGCATGAGTTTTCTGTCAGATAACTGAGAATGCCAGCAGGAAGACTGTCTGGAGGGAGGCCTGGGAGGGGGAGCCTGAGATTTCTCAGTCAAACTTCCAAGTGTTATTTTTGGTCTTCCGCTGAGCTGGGACCCCAAAAAGAATCTGCATATGATATTTACATCTCAAATCTTCAGAGCCTCATTAGCTTTGATAGTTATTTATTTATTTATTTGCAAAAAGGAATTTAAATCAAAGAGAGGCGCAAAAGCAAAACCTTTGAATGTAGTGCAAAATTAATTCAATCAGGCAGTCATGGGCAGGATAGAATACAATAGATGTCAGAGAAAAGACAATGAAACTAATTAGACTCTGATGGGAAAAATTCTTCCTCATTTGGTGATCATGCTCTGGTGACTAATAAGTCACAACTATTGGTATTTGGAGAACATAATTGTAACCCCTGTTGTTTTAGAAGCTTCCTTCTTCATTTCCTTAGATTGTGACCTTCCAAAGTAAGCCAATCAGATTATTAGATGTTGTATTTTATTCTGTTTGGGAGAACAGTTTAGTCTCTACCAGCAACTGGCTAGTTTTCATCAACCATCCCCAAATTAATGCACAGAATTAGCAGACAAAGACGCATCCAAATGCAAGAGATACTGAACTCCAACAGTTTGCAGGCACCCAAATGGTAGAACTAATCTGCGTATATGAAGAGATGCCATCCCAGCTACATTTTTGCCTATGGATATTTTGAGGCTTTGTTTCATGATCCATGCTTTGTAGATCTATGAAAAGCATTTCCATCCATCCCGGTGAAAAACACTTGACCATCAATATAAGAAAGACTTTCAGCTTTGCCTAGCATATGATAGCATCAAGGAGTCTGGCTCTCTTGCTGGAAGCTCTTTTGAATGAAATGATCAGTTAGTATTTATGCTTTTTGTCCTTTTATATTATGCAATAGCACAAATGTACAACTTGTCCAGTGAGAATTTAATGCATACCCATACTGTTGCAAATTTTTCAAGTTGGCCACATGTGTCTTTGGCAAGTCCCAGGTCTCCTTTTAGGTTCTTTTAGATTCTCCTTTTTACCACCACCCTAGCCTAGTGCTGAAGGCTCTTGGGATGACCCTGGGTCATAGCTGGCTTAAAGAGAGTAGGCTTTGAGAAATACCTTGATAAGCCTTCCTCCAGTCTTTAAAGATGGCTAAAACGCTAATGGTGGAATTTCAGGCTCTGTGGCAGTTGGATGAAAGACATTTTTGAGCAAAAGATCTTTCCAATGGTCTTCAAAGCTCCAACACATAGAGGTAGCCTTGTTTAGATAAGTCAGTAAAATATGCCAGATTTCAGTTACCCTATGTAATGTAGAAGGAAATAAACTAGAACGAGAATGAACTTTAAGATTTCTTAAAGCCTGGATAATTAGTGCTTGCAACCTATATACAGAAAGAGAGATGGTAGGAGGAGTGGGCTTTGCTGTGTACAAAGGAAATCAAAGCTATCCCTTATAAGTAGCATATGGATTCATTCATTCATTCAGTGTGTGTGTCTGTGTGTGTGTGTGTGTGTGTGAAAGAAAGAGAGAAGAAAGAAGAGGAGGACAGGGGAGGGAAGGAGAGGGAAGAGGAGAAATCTGAGTCATGTCCAGTGTCAGAGTTCTTCCCCATCATTTCACTCAGGCCTTTCAGCAATCTTTTGAGGTGGGCTTTTCCAATAGGAGTAACAGAACTTTTATTTAAATATCAATAATCCACAGATACTAACCAATCAGAAAAGATGCCAAAAGAACACGGAACGGGGTCCTGGATACCCTTGGCTAGGCTAGGTATTCATCACTGGAGGAAGAAAAGTGGAGGGTTAGGGAAGGTAGGAGAGGATATAAGGAGTCTGGTTAGAATGAAGCTCGGGAAACTATTTGTCAGTGACCCCAGAAATGCTTTCATTTGAAATGAGTATTATAGGTTGTACCATTTGATTTAGCTGACATCAGCTCTGGTTTTCAGCCACTCTATTCTGCAGAGGACAAACATGAGGCTCTGGGAAGCCAATCCACCAGAAAGTGACAGGTCTGACTTGCGAGCCACTTTAATTCTTGTTCGTTTATTTGTTTTTGGTGGTACTGGAGTTTGAGTTCAGGCCATCCCACTTTCTAGGCAGGAGCTCTACTACTTGAGCCATGCCTCTAGCCCTTTTTGCTCTATTTATTTTTGAGACAGGGTCTTTCAGGACAGTCTGGACCACAATCATCCTACTTATGCTTCCCATCATAGTTGGGATGACAGGCATGTGCCACCATGCCTAGCTATTGGATGGGAGTCTCACAAACTTTTTGTCTGGGCTGGTTTCAACCACAAATCTCCTGATTTCAGCCTTCTGAGTAGCTAGGATTATAGGAGTGATCCTAGATTGAATCTAAAATCATAGGATGCCAGCTTCTGCACCCAGCTTCTACTTGAATTCTTTGAGACTCCAAAGTTCATGTTCCAGAATCCATTTGAATTGGGGGAGAAGTGCCAGATTTAGCAGGTAAAAATACAAGACATTCATTCACATTTGAACTTCAGATAAACAACACATAATGCATTCATGAATTTTTAACATATTGCATGGGACATGCTCATGTTAAAAAAAACACCGTTAATGGAAGAGTGATAAAGGAGAATGTTGCAGAAGGTGAATTTCAAGTATGATATATTTGATATATATAAGAACTTTTATAAATGCCACAATATACCACCCAGCACAATTAAAAAAAAATAGTTTCTCCCCACTTCTGCTCTCAAAGAACAAAATCCTTTTTTATTTGAAATGCTAACATAACTGGGTATCTTCTATTTTACCCTGTGCAGTGGGGAGTGGTGGGGATGTCACAGAAATACTAAGACATTTGAAAACCAAGACTTTTCAGGCTGGGCATAGGTGGCTACACCTGTATTCCTAGCTACTCAGGAGTGGAGATCAGAAGGATCATAGTTCAGAGCCAGACCGGGCAAATAGTTTGAGAGACCCTGTCTCAAAAATACTCAACACACACACAAAAAGGAGCTGGCGGAGTGACTCAAGAGATAGAGTGCCTGCCTATCAAGCATAAGGCCCTGAATTCAAACTCCAGTACCACCAAAAGAAAAGACTTTTCAAACTGTAGAAATACTTTGTTTTCTACAAACCCTCCCCCAAAGCCAATGATCTCAGCCACAGTTTGAATACTTCTAACCTCACCCTCCGTAGCTTCTTGAATCTAAAATCATAGAATGCCAGGATGGAGGTCATCTAAGCCAACCCCTGCTTCAGTGTCCCCCTCTTCCTGTCCTCTCTTCATATGAGAAAGCCGCCGAACCAGGACACTGACATTGTGGCTGGGTTTTGAAGCTGGGGGATATAGCCCATAAGGCATGCCCTCTCTCTGAAGCACATGGAAACGATTCCCTTCCTGAAAGCCTTCATGGTTAGCCTGCGCAAGTCTCCTGGCTTTTCAGCTTCAGTTATAATTTCTATAGTGCCCCTAGCTCAGCCCAGATGGTCTTTATTAGAACACATTGCTTTTGAAAAGCAAACTGCATCTTAATTAAAGGCCATCCAAACCCTGTTTGTAAATGAGAAAAATTAAGCAACTACTATGAACGGAACAATGTGTTACTTCTGTTGGTTAGAATCCCGCTGTCTGCACACGTCATGGGTCTCCTGGGTTTCATGCTGTCCCCGTGTTTGCATCTGAGTGCTTTATTGCACAACAAATGTAAATGAGCCAGGAGGCCAAGAAGAATAGCTGAAGTAGCTTTCAGAGCAAAAGGGGTCTCTCTTCTACTGTAATTGCTTCCTCTCACAGGCTGTTGCCCAAACATAATGCCTGGGCTGGGGGCTCAGTGAAGGTTGGTTAATGTCCCAAAATAGCCCAGTATCCTTGCTAATGGGTCAGTTTCTAGGGTCAGGTGGAAGCTGGGAGAATCTGGCCTTTGCCTCACCTGTGCACCAAGAATGAAATAAGCAGGTGGAGAACAGGTTATTTCAAAGATTGTTACAGAATAAAGTTTTCACATGCATAAAATAAAAAGTAGAATTTTCTTTCTCTGGAGTGGAGGTTCTTAACCTGGCTCCATGGAGCAGAAACGTTTACCCCCAAAGATTCCATCAAAGAATTCAGTTAGATGGGAAAAGTTCTATGTTTTACTTCTGCTGACTTCTAACTGAAAGATAGCAATTCCTTTGATTCTGAATATAAGTAACACATCACAATCACTATATTTGACTTTGCCCTCCACAGAAATCATAGACATTTTTGATTCATATCATAGCTGATATGGGATATCGTGAAACTGATTCATTACTATCTGGAAATTATGATGCATATTAAGCCTACCTCTGTATCTTATTAGCATATATGGTACTATATCCATTTTTAAAATTATTTAGATAACTGTTCTTTTATATCATTTGTTTTGTAAACCTACTTTTTACTTTATGCATGTGAAAACATTATTCTGTAACAATCTTTGAAGGTGTTATGCTAAGTGGAATAAGTCAAACAGAAAAGAGCAAATATTGCACGATTCTACTATGTGAGGTCCATGAAGCAGCCGAGTACATAGACAGCAAGTAGAATTGTGGTCCCAGGAGAGGGGGAGGAAGGAATGGTGAGTTATTATTTAATGGGGACAGAGCTTCAGGATGGGAAGGTGAAAAGAGCTCTAGAGATAGATGTGATGGTTGCACAATAACGGGAATTTTCTTACTGCCACTGAACTGTACACTTAAAAATGGCTAAAGTGGAAAAATTTATCACATTAAAAAAAATCCACAGGAACAATGCAGATGTTTTTATCTCACATTTTAAAACCACATTATTCTGTGAAAGTGTTCATAGGCTTTATGAGAGGGGTCTGTGGCATAAACCAGGCTAAGACCCCCGATTCTAGGAGAGTTGCCACTCTGATGCATTGTACACCTGTCCAGGTCTTTTCTGCCTGGAGGAATCTGCCTCTCTCTTCAGGGACCAGCTCAAATGCACTGTGGCCCATTCTGTCTCCAGGTCTAGACTGGGATATAGTCTTGACACCCCTCTTGGCATCCTACTAGTATTTCAGTTGACCTTGCTGCTTGCTGAGAGCCCAAGGTCTCACTCTCTATTTAGTTAAAGGGCTACTTGGCAAGTGTCTTAAGAAGTGTTTAAGTCATATTCATGATGCTATAGGAAACTTGCTACATGAGTCACTATGACTTAATGCTCTGCCCATGGACCTGGTTCACTTTCTCACATGTCGTGAGACATTTCAGGATCCTGCTGATCCTTTGGAATCATAGGAAGTCAGTGCATCAGGAACAGCATTTGTCAGACTAGGAACTGAGACCCAGAAAGGTCAAGAGAACTTGTCTGACCCCAGAGAACTTTTGTCTGGAACATCTTCCCACAGTGACATCCCTAGGAGAAGCCCAGGGCTGCGTTCCACAAAGACCACTTCTCTTTGAGGAATCTGGCTTTGAACCTAATATAGAAAAATGGGGAACTAGCCAAATAAAAGCTGTCAGGTTCTCAGAATTGAAAGGCTCAGTCTAGCTGTGTCCCCTGTTTTGAACGACAGAGGTCATGTAGCAGAGCTGAAGTCACATCCTCCTGTCCCCTGGTGTCTTGGGAAACAGTCTGTTATCTCAACACATCTTTGCAGCAACCTTAAGCAACTGATACTACTACGATTCTTGCTGTCTCATTTGGTGGGTGGAGAGAAGTTGCCCCATTAATCCAAAGTGGCACAGCTACCAAGGGCACCCCTGCTTTCATTGACTCCAGAACAGGAGCTCCTGTCCCAACCACAGTGGTATCCCGTTCTGTAGCTCAAATCTGCCCAGGGAAAAAATAAACGTTTTATAGCATTGTGTGACCCCTATGAGCTTGCAAGGCCAGATGTCCAGACAAGCACAGACTTCCCTGGATGGAGTACCAAGGTAAGATGGATTGGGGACCTGCAGCCTCCTTACGTCACACAGTGCCTTCAGGCAATGCTCGACCAATCTTGACTCTGAATAAAGATGACATTGACAGAGTAAAGAAGGAGTGGGTAGGAGAAGAAGAACTGAAGCAAGTGATGGAGAGGAGCCTCAGTGACCTCATTTGGAAGATGGGCTCAATAAAGCCTACTTCATGACATGGTTGCTGAGAGGATTTGAACACACTTCCCCCCATGCATACACATAAACACACATGCATGTCTGTATGCCTTTTAAAGTAAAAATAGGGAATGTGTAGCCAAGGTCTGTGCCAACATGAAAATGGGCAAATGGGACAAATAAGGCGCAGGCAGTTAATGTCCCCTGACCATCAAGACAACCTCACCAGAAGCTCAAGAGTTATCATTTGACATTTACCAGGATGTCCTGGCGCACTTTAAACAGCCTGTAATTCCATCGTCAGAGCCTTTTGTCTTTGAGCAGAGCATTATCCTCTCTCCTTGCTTCTCCAGAAATGGGCCAGAGCTGATTCAGGGCAGACATACGCATTCCAGGAGCTGTCTTTCTGCAGCTATCTTGAGAAGTGGAAGGGAGGCTGGGAAAGGCTGAGACTTAGCACCCGGAGCTGCCTCTCCTCACATGGCGCTTCGCACATGCCTGACAGGGTAAAAGGAGGCGTGCCAAAGCCCACAGATAAAAGAAGGCAAAGCCCATCACTCCTGTGACGCATGACTGTGCGTCAGCTTCCTCCGCGCTGGCCTCTTCTCTCCTGTGGGCGGAAAGGCAAGGCTGATGGAGGCCCGATTGCAGTCCAGCCCGGATGCTTCTCATCGCCTGAAACCGCTTTGGGCTCCCTTGAGCTCAGCACATCTGGCAACCTGGTGAGCTTTTGCTTAAGGAACAGGGAAAACACAAACACAGACACGCGCATGGGCGCATGGGTGCATGTGAGTGATAAATGCACGTGAGATGGAGCTGGAAACAGAATTTGTTCTGTGGCTCTGAACAATGCGCCCTCCCCCTGGGCCTCAGTTTCCTTGACTGTCAAATTGTGGAGGGGTGTCAAGGCTAGCTGATGGCTAAGAACTCTTCTGGTTCTTACAACAAACTCTTCCAATAAAAATACAGATGCAAAGGAAATGCATTGAGAAATACTTGAGAATATTATTGCAAAGAAAACCCAGTTTCTACAGGGCCAAATGATAATATAGTAAGAGAAATTGGACTAGGTAGCATGTGGTCAATTATGAACCAAGAGATGGAGATATGGAAATTTCAGAACCATAGTTATTTGCTCCAAATCAATGAGCTTAATCTGAATGTATAGATCAAATTTCAAACACTCGTGGCCTTGTTTCTTTTGTACCATATGGTGTTTTTTAAAACTAAGCAAACATTTATAGCAGAAGATTTCTGGTGAAATTCCCAATATAACATGTCTCTAGAAAAATCTGTGCATATGACAACAAACTGGTATTCTGCTCATCCTAGTCTCTACTAGGTGACATTATTCTTTTTTCTCACTTGCTCAGCACAGATGTTTGAATTTGAGACTGCTTTATGCAGAAAATGTCTGGATATCCAAGGTAACAAGGGAAGTGGCCCTGCTAGAAGTGTCACTGTCCTGCCAGGAGACTGACATGAACCATTGACAGTCACCCTACCTGGACTCATTGGCTTTGCCAAGGCCCAATGCCTTGCTTCTCAGCCCTTGTGGAAGCGGCTGCCCAGCCACTTTGGAGCCAAGCATCAGCCAGCCAGGGCTGGGGCTCATATGCTCTGCAGAAACGTCCCAACCTCCCATTTGATCTGGGTTTCCTGTCGAACCTCCCCAGCACCTACTGCCAACTTGTGGCTTTTCATTTTCTGCTGCCCCGGGCCTTTTTCCGACGTGTGAAATTGCTTTCTCTTTCTTTCTGAAGTGAGTCTCCGTGCTCAGAGAAAGCCTCCATGCTGGCTTGAGACTTTCCAGAAAGGCTTTTCCCTCTGGAACTTTCAAGACCTCGCCTACCTAGCACCACTTCACTCTCTTCATCTTGCTGTGCCCCAGCAAGCAAGGGACATAGCCAGAGGAGGCTTCTAGAAACTGGAACATCCGAGCCTGGCCGTGGTTCTTCAGCTAAAAATGACAGGAAAGCCATGTAAGGAAGAGAGAAGCCTGTGGCAGCTGCAGAGGTAGGGAGGTGGTAGGCATCTTGGGGAGGATTTGGTGGGCAGGAAGACAGAATGCCTGTGAATGTATGTTTTGGGATTGTTAATAAGGATGGTGAGGAAGGACAGACTGGGCACAGAGAGCAAAGGGCTGTGAATGCCCAGCTCTACTTTGTCCCCAGGTCAGTGGGAGGATTGGAGGCTTAAAGCTGAGAATGACACAGTTAGATCTGGGTTTTGCCAACAGCAATGGACTGATTGAGAAGACAAATGAGAAAGGAGGAGCAGAGCGAAGACAACCACAAAAGTCCACACAGGAGACAAAAGGTTGAAATGAGTGGTGGCGAAGTGGTTGAGGTGGTGGCAAGGAGAGGCTGATTGTGTAGTGAGAGAAAGAGGTGCAGTTAAAGCTGGTGCCCAAATGTCTCTAGTAAGAGAGAGGAGGGGGAGCTCAGGTGAAAGACCAATGAGTCTGAGTTTACACTTAGATAAGTCATTAATATACAAAGCAGAGGAACATCGTTGAACTTTGTGTCTCTGTATACTCTACAAACAATTTATAGGTGCATAGGCATGCTTTCAAGCATGATTGGTGTCAATTGGTGTACAGAGCATCAAGTACAGGTGTATTTGGCATCATGGAAGAATCATTGTCTTTCTGCCCTTGTTGTCTGGGAGAATCCCATTGAGTCTTTGAGACCTGGCTGGAATATCACCCCCTCCAGGCAGAACTACCAACTTCTCCCCTGTTCCCCCATGTTTCTATCTGTGAGCAGCCCTTATCCTGTGGACTGGAGTTCTAGGATCTGTCTTTCTTTCCCTCAGTGACAGTCACATTGACTTAATCTTTAAGTCCCCTATCTAGCACAGTGTTTAATATATAGAAGTTGTCACTAGAGTAGAAGAATGAATACATAATATTTATAGACTCTTACAGCTTTAGACTCAAGGCACAGGGAACTCCAAGTGTTTGTTTTGGATAATGCAAACACTTTAAGTCCGTCCCTAGAACTTCTCTCCAGCATGGAATTTTCAGGAGCCTCACATCCAGTGTTTACAAAGCATGCATTTTCCCTGTGCAGTTAGTAATAAATTTGAGCTCACATGGAAAGTGAAAGATTTCACAACTGGATCTAAATTTCTTGCTTCTTGTGATACACCAGAAGATCTGGAGGCATTGGACTGGCTTCTGTTCCCAATTTGCCACACTCCCACCATTCCCCAAGACTCTTCCATCAAAACACCAGTATTGTACTTGTGTAATTATTTACTTCCTACACAGAGGAATATTATTATGGCTTTAACAAACATGGAATCGCAATGAGGCTGGAGCAGCTTTGGGGTTTGGAGAAAAATGAAAGAAAACTTTTCTTTTGATAGAAATAACGACTATTCCTATGTGCCATTTTATTTTGCTTTGCTTTCATTTTTGGAGTGGTAGGGATTGAATGCAAGGCTTCAGACATGCTTAGCATGTGCTATACTCCCAGTGCTGTCTTTAAGGTACAAATGACCCCCTACTGCACTCATTTGCATACATCCCCTTCATCATGACTCTGTGCCCAGACACAAGCATCAGGACCCCCCCCAAGAGAGGCAAGAGGACACAGTGGCTGGGAACATGGCCTTTCTCTGTGACCTTGGGAAAGCTTCTTGACCTCTCCCTGCATCTGTTTCCTCATCTATAAAATGGGATATGGATGACACTAATACCTGTCCTGGGGATGGTGGTGATGGAGATTGAATGAAGCAAGAAAGGGAGAGAGCTAATGACAGCAGCTAACACTTAGCATGTCTGCAGAAAACAGGAGCTATTTTTGTCACTGTGGTGATGGGTAACATATTGACTTACTCTCTTGCTAATTCATTTTGAAAACATTTATTGACCAAGAAGGTTGCTGCCTTTGACAAGTGACGAGCCATACATTTTAAAGGTTTCTTGGTCCATGTCAGGGATTCTTAACCCTAGAGGTACTTTGGAAACATCTGGGTTCCTCTGGGACCCACCCAAGACCAATCACCCCAGAAACTCTATCACCATAATGACATCAACTGTGCCAGGTTAAGGCCAGGGTGGGGCACTGTCCTCAAACTAGGGTCATGTCCTACACACATGAATGGGTGCCTTAAATTATGTACCTAGGCACCTCATTTGTTTTACCTGATCCCTGTCCTTCCTTAAACCACAAGAACAGAGACTTCATGATGGCAGGGATTTTTCCCCCTGTGGTTTTACTGCATTAGTCCCCCTATTTACAGGGAATACTTCCCAAGATCCCCAACTGGTCACTTGAAACCACAGTTGGTACTGAATTCCATTCTGTACCTGTAACAACAGCTAGTGTGTAATATGCCCTGAATAAGTATTTATGGAAAGATTGAGAATGTGGGTGCATCCTCCTAGGGTTCAGTCGGCAGTTCTCTCTCTTCTGGTGATGGCTGGTTCTGTTTGGCACAGAGCAGAGGGGTGAGCCCTAGACTTCAGATGGCCAATGTTTCCAGCAGAGACCTTGAAGGTCAGTTGGGATGTTTTTTCCCAAACCAAAGACATCCATGTCTCACCATCACAATGGTTGCTGTTATCTGCATCCCACTTGAACTGTTGTTTATCTGATAGTTTCTTTGTATTAGTTCACGTTTACTTATATACATTTGTCTGACAAAGAAACCTTGTCAGAATCAGTTCTGCAGAGGAAAATCTACTCTCACTTGCTATAATAGAAAGGCAACTATAAAAATAAATACAAAGGAAAGCAGTGAATTTGTGCGATTTAGTCAATTGCTCTTGCCTGCTGAAGGATGTGAGCCTGTGCCCTCCCTTTTAACCATTATGAAGAGAGATTTGGAAATACTGGAGAGGAGTGAAAGACATATTAACCTTGTGTTGACTATTTCTCTTAGAGGGAAATGGAGGCTATAAAAAGAGTCCAAAAATAATTCTTCCCTCCACCCCTGAGTTAGTATGTCATGTCCTTATGTACCAGACAGATCCATCCATATGGTACTAACCATCAGTGGTACTCACCCAACTGTGGGATTCTTCAGCTATTCCAGCCTCCTTATAGGTTTGAAGCCCAAAGAGGAGAAGGATCTACCCAAGGTCTCATCATTTATCTATTCAGGCATTCTTGTGACTTCATGCCTGGTAATATGAACCAAACAGGCCAAACCTCAGCCATCCTGAAGCTATCATCCCAAGGTCAGAAGATGGTCTGTACCCTATATCCCCCACCTCTTAGTGTCCTTTGTCTGCCCCTTTCCATCTGGCAGAAGATGTTTTCATAGTCCCCCCTTCCCACACACCTTGCCCACATGGATGACTTGGACCCTTAGTGTGACATTAGCATCTTTTCGTTTTAAGAAAGAAGCTACATTTTCATCCCATCCTGGGCTCCACTTCCCTGCAGCATGCATTTCAAGAACACTGCTGATTTCAGCGTCTGGCTTCCAGATCCAGATGTCAAAACAACTACCTTTCATCTCAGGTTTGTAACACAGAAAACCTTCAATATTGGGAACAGATAGCCTGGAAGGTGGGTTCATATCTCTCAGCAAGATTGCTGTAACTTAACTCTCCCCACCCGATCAAGGCTTTCCCTCTGCCTCATAGGTATTTTAATACAAATGTTCCTTTCATTTGACTGATTGAAGGTCTCCAACCTGCAATAAATGAAACATCTGATCCCCTTGAATCCAAATCACTTTTTCTTTGATTTTCTTTTACTTCTATTTCTTCATCCTTTGTTCTATAGCTAGAGTCAAATTTCCCTTTAGAAATTGAAAGAATGTGTGTGGGTTTTTCCTTCCCTTAAAAAAAAAATACAAGCTCTAGTGCAACTGCTACTGGCTCATGGGCTAGAATATTAAGGTGGAGTTCAATGGCAGGCTGTCTCCTGCAATGTGTTTTGCATGTCATTATTCCTCTCAGTGTGGGCAATGACTGTACAAATTAGTCTCTGTGTAACTGGTCACCAAAGCTGGCCTCCCGAGTTAAACCCTGGACTTGAGAGAAAATAAGATGAAAGATCTTTTCCCTTGTTGAAAGAACTAAGTTACCCATGCACAAAGGCCTCCACGTTGGTGTCTGGCTATGAAGTTGAGCACTAAGTATTGAGTGTTCAGTTTCAGGTAACAGTCAGAAGGAAGCTGTCAGTCTCTGGAATGACCAGCTTGTGTGCATCACTCACTTCAAAAGGCAAGCAGGGTCTACAAGAAGCTGGTGAAGCCCTCTGTGTGTTCATTCTCTGCTTGTGCCCTAAGTCCACTCTTAGCTGGAATGTTGGCCCACTCTATGGTCTTAACCTTACATCAAGGGTGGCTTGCATCACAGGGAATAGTGTTGACCTCTCCTCCTTCTTGAACTGGTAGAAAGGTTTGCCCCTTTTGGGTGGTTGGGTCAATGTCATGAGGTGTGTTAGTCGGTTTTCCATCTCTGTGACAGAGTGCCTGAGAAAATAATTTAAAAGGAGGAAGGATTTATTTTGGTTCATGGTGTCAGAGGTTTCAGCCCATAGCTGTCTGGCTCCTTCCTTTAGGCCTGCAGTGAGGCAAAAACAGCATGGTGGAAGAGAAGGGAGGAAGAAAGCTCTTCACCTAATGATAGCCAGGAAGCAGAGAAAGATAAGCAGGAAGGGGCCAGGGACAAGATATACCCTTCAAAGTCATATCCCAGAGACCTACTTCTTCCCTCTAGGCTCCATCTCCTAATAACTCATTCATCTATGAACTCATTCATAGATTAATCCGCTGATGAGGTTAGTGCCATCATGGTCTAATCACCTCTCCATAGCACCACCAGCGGGGACCAGGCCTTCAACACATGAGGTTGTGAGGACACTTTGCATCCAAACTATAATAGAAGAGCATCACAGGAACCATACTCTGCTACAGTCTGAATGTTTGTGTCCTCCCACATTCATCTTTGAAACTTAATCTCCAATGTGGTAGTATCAAGAGGAGGGGCCAGCAAGAGGTGAATAGTCACCAAGGCCCCTATAAAAGAGACCTTAGTTAGCTTGTTTTCCTTTTCCATCATGTTGAGGTTTCAGTAAGAGGCACCCATCTATGAGAGGCCCTCACCAGACACCAAATCTGCCTGAGCCTTGATCTTGGACTTTCAAGCCTTGAGAACTGCAAGAAATTAACTTTTGTGGTTTTATAAGTTGCCTAGTCTATGATATTTTGATCTAGAAGCTTGAACAAAGGCACACTTCTTAACCTTTGACTTGCCACTGCCCACTGCCATCCAGTCTTCCTGAGTCTGTGCACGGTCCTTAGCCTCAAGAAACTTTTTTTTTTTGAGGTACTTGAGTTTGAACTCAGAGCCTACACCTTGAGCCACTCTGCCAGCCCTTTTTTGTGTTAGGTATTTTTTTGAGATAGGGTCTCGTGGACTATTTGTCTGGGGCTGGCTTTGAACAGAGATCCTCCTGATCTCTGCCTCCTGAATAGCTAGGACTACAGGCATGAGCCACCAGCACCTGGCCTCAAGAAATTCTTCACTGATAATCTCTTGACCCTTGCCTCTCATTTCCTTACCCATGGTTGGTAGTCACCGTCTCAGATGGCCCATAAGTAACCCTGCCTCCTGGTAGCCACATTCTGCATAGTCCTTCCCCACATTGTACCAGCGTTGACTTTGTGACCGAAAAGAAAATGGTAGAAGTGATAAGAGTGTTTCTTTTGAGAATGAGATATAAAAGGCTCAGGTTCCATCTTGGATGACTGTGTGTGCTTTGGTTCTTTCTCTCTTTCTCTTTCCCTTACTCCCTCCCTTGAATCTCTGTCTCTCTCTCTCTCTTTTTTTTCTTCAGTACTGGGGCTTGAACTCAGGGCCTTCACCTTGAGCCACTCTGCCAGCCCTTTCTGTGATGGGTAGTTTTGAGATAAGGTCTCTCGAACTATTTCCCCAGGCTGGCTTCGAACCATGATCTGCCTTCTGAGTAGCTAGGATTACAGGTATGAGCCACTGGCACCTGGCTTCTTCCCTTGAATCTCTTGTTTGGTGGAAAGCAAGCTATGTTGTGAGCAGCTTGATGGAGAGATTCACATGACAAGGAACTAAAAAACCTCGAGTAAACAGAGGCCCCTAGCCAACAACCATTGAGTAAGCTTGGATGTGGAATCTCTAGCTCCAACTGAGCTTTTAGATGACTTCAACCCCAAATAAAAGTTTGACTGTAGCCTTGTTCTAGATACAGCACCACCCAGCTAAGTTGCTTCTAGATCCTGACCCTCAGAAACTGCATGAGTTAATGTGTTTGTTGTTGTAAGCTGTTAAATTTGAGAGTACGTTGTTGTGTAGTGATAGTTAAGACTTCATGGGAACTCATCCCAGTCTCTCTGAGGAGACTCTGGTTAGCTTTCTCAAGCTGCGTGGCAGTAAGTGCTTGTTGTTGATATGTATTTTCCATTTTTTCTTCATAAGAAAGATCCTTAGCTTTCAAATAGGTACTTGGTTACCTGTAAGAAACATAACTGCCCAGCTTCCCTTGCAGTTAGCTGTGACCATGTGACTATATTCTAGTCAGTGGGCATATGTGGAAGTGGGGTGTGCAACTCATGCTAAGTGCCTACACCAGGAGATGAACCTTCCTTTCCATCTTCCTCCGTTTTGTAGACTGGAATTGGTCATCCACAAAAGCTGGTGCTCTAGCATCCATCTTGAACCACGCAGTGATGAAGAGTAACAAGGTAGAGCATGGGTCCCTGACACTGAGGAGCACCAGTTTGAGTGTAACCCCATGCCCCAAACCTAGGCCTCTCTTTGCCCTACAGGCTGCTCTAGTTTGACTGGGTCCCTGAAGTTCATGTGCTGGAACCTTAATCTGCACATTCATATGTTGATGGAATTTGGAGCTGGACCCTTTCTGGTCACGAGGGTGGGAACCATGATGGCATAATGCTTTTATAAATAACAGGGAGAGAAGCTCCATTTGGCACACCTGCTTTGTCTCTCCATGTGATGTGATGTCCAGTGCTGTGTTGTGATGCCATGCTCTTGGACTTCCCAAACTCCAGGAAGAACTTCTCTTCTTTATAAATTATTCAATCTCAGGCATTTTGTGATAGCAGTAGAGAATCGACCAAGATAAAGCCTGAGCCTCCCCTTAGAAGCCTCCTGCTTTTCATAGCCTTTCCCAACCCAGCAGGGATTCCCACAGAGACGTACATCTCTTTGTCCCAAGTGCTGCTGGGGGAGGGAGCTTAATGTGCTCAGAAAGACCCAGTTCAAATCTTGGATCTGCCTCTCAGAAGCTGTGTGGCCGTGGGCAATCTATTTAGCTCTTTTTGCCTCAGTTTTTTATCTATAAAATGGAAATGATAGCAGTGATCACCAGTGGGATCAGGCTAAGGCAACAAGAAACGTAAGCAGAAACACCTAATGGAGCCTTAGGGCACCTCTCTTTCTGCCCCAGGTCCCAGTTGTCAGTGCCCTCGCCAGTTGTTTTCATGTGAATTAAATGAGCCAATACAGGTAGACTGTTTGAACTTTGGCCATGCCAAGCTTGTAGAAAGTCCTGGGCCAGTGTTAGAATCTAGAATTCTGCCATGGACTGAATGTTTGTGCTCTTCCCTGGAGGCAGGTGTTCAGGTACTTAGGTCATGAAGGTGGCACCCCTGTGATGAGTTTAGCATCCTGTGAGAAGAAGCTCCAGAGGGATGATTGTTTCTCTGCCATGTGAGGTGGCAATAAGAAAGCGGCCATCTGCAAACCAGGAAGAGAGTCCTCACCCAAAGCTGTATCCACTGCTGCTAAATCTTGGTCTTCCCAGACTCTGGAACTGTGAGAAATAAATTTCTGTTGTTTAAACCACTAGTTTACAGTGTTTCTTTTACTGCCATCCAAACTAACTAAGACTCCCACAAGGGCCCAAGTAGCTGCTAGGAAGCTTGCTTCTCTCTGACAAGTGCTGGTGCTCCTACTGAGGTGTTCTCTCTTCATATGAACCCAGACACCCCCATTAGAGCAGCATCCTCTCTGAATGGTGGTTCTCAGGTCCATCATCCCTGCTCCATTCTTCCCAGGTGATCACTCTGTACCCACACATCCAGATCTCTGGGGTTCCCAGGTTGGGAACTGGGGTCTTTCCCATGATAATTCCATCATGCTGCATGGTAGCTGGTGAAAGTGGGGTGACTCAGGGGAGGGAGGGGACACTGACTAGCTGCAGGAGCAGCAGCAAATTAAATGTACCAACCTGCAATTCAGCAATCTGTGCTGAGGACCCGCTCTGTGCCAAAGCCCGACAAGGGGTAGCCCTTGGTGGCTCACACCTTGGTGAGAGGTCAAACACGAGAGTGGTTTCTTCTTTTTTTTGGAGGTGGTACTGGGGTTTGAACTTAGGGCTTCATGCTCACTAGGCAGATGCTCTGCCACTTGAGCCACATGGCTGTTTTAAGATGGATATCAAAGGGTTTTATCCTGAAAGAGTTTGGATCTTAAAATCAGGCAGTATTGGGCTGGAAGGCTGGCTTCACTCACAGTATTCTTGAGCAAGTCAATTAACTCTCCTCCATCTGTAAAATAATGACAATTCGAGTTGTTGGGATTTTAAGATTTAAATATAATGCTATAAAGGATTCAACTAAGAGAAGGACCTAATGGATCTGTGTAATTTTCTTCTCTGGAAAGAAAAAGCTACTGCTATTTTTTCCATTTCTTGTCTCTATTTCATCCTAAATATATTTTGGTGGTGAGTGAAGGCAAGAAGGTGTTGTGAAGACACAAGGCTCTGATCCTCAGTCAGTACTTTTGAATGTCCCAGAGCTGCTGCTTCTACAGAATGAGCCATGTGTGATTTAGATAAAAGTCTCAAGGAGCCTCACATTAGCTCCCATATCACTGCAATAAGAAGTTGGAGAGGCTGGGTTCAGTGGCTCACACCTGTAATCCCAGCTACTTAGGGAGGTAGAGATCGGGAAGATTGTGGTTTGAAGGCAACCAAGGCAAAAGAAATTAGTGAGACCCCTATCTCAACAAATAAGCCTGGCATGGTGACATGCACCTGTCATCCCAGGTGAAGGGACAGGCTGGAGGATCATGGTCTAAGCTGGCCCAGGCAAAAATGTGAGACCCCCTGTGAAAAAATAACTAAAGCCAAAAGGGAAGTAGATGTGGCTCAAGGGGTAGAGTGCCTGCCTAGCAAGCATGAGGGCATGAGTTCAAATCCAGTATACCACAAAGAAGTTGGTGGGGAGAGAGAGAAAGAGAGAGAAGGGAGGGCAGAGGTGATTAACCAACTGGTTCTTCCCTGGGGACTTAAATGCCACCATCACTTTTCGTGTGCCCGTTCCTGGATGTTACACACTGTTGGCACATGTCACAAACATGCAAGTTGAACAGGTCTCAAGGTATTTTCAGACCTGGTGCTTCTGCTGGTGAAAGCAATTGACTGCTGGCTGCATCCTGGCTCCAGCATTCAAAATTCCCAGCTTAGATATTGGGGGTGCTCCGTGTTCCCATCTGAATGGGACCTCCCTTAGCCAGGGAGGGCCTGGCTTGGCCTCAGAGTCCCCTGTTCATACACCCCTTAGGAGCTCAGCCCGGGGCTGTGTTGGGGTCTTTCTGAGCTCTTGAACATGTCCTGTCGTCAGTTTTAAAGGGTCTCTTTGTCCCCAACATTCTCAAACAACAGTCTGCTCTCTTCCTCCTTCGTTTTCATCTCTGGATTCGTTTTCAGTGTGATTGGAAACCTGCAGCTGTGGGCTTGCACCAGAGGCGAGGCGAGCCCTTCTCATGTCCTCTTGCCTGTGACTCACAGAAAGGGGGACAGCAAAAGGCCCTTCCCAGCTCCCTAGGTGCTTAGACCCTCCCATGTATAATGTGGAGAGGAAACTGGAGCCTGATGCTTCCCTTGCTCAGATCACATCGATTCAGCTTCTGCTAGGCTTAATTTGGAGTTGGAGTTGTGTCCTCGCAGGCCCAGCAGAGGTGGTCAGGAGGGGGAGCTGCAAGCTGAGCTGGTAAAGACCGGAAGGACCTGGAAATGAGGGGGAGTCTGCCGTGACCTCTGATCAGGAGGTCGGAGAGTGGTATGTGCCATTAACCCCAGGTGTACCGGCCTCCCTGGGGCTCAGCAACTTCCTTTTATGAGTCCATAAACTGATCTTCCCTCCCTCCTGTGTACACAAAGAATGCCCGGGGAATCAGAATTGGTTAGATTTATCCTAGAAAACATTTTAGGTGTTATGTGATCTCTGTTACATATTTTTTTCTAATCATTTAAAAATGCAAAAACCATTCTTAGCTTGTGGGCTGCACACAAACCTGTAGTGGGCAAGAGTTGACCTGTGAATCAGTTTGTCTCTCTTTGCCCTAGAGACAGACGCTTGGGTTCAAATTTCAGCTCAGCCTCTTACTAGCTGTTTGGTATTGGGCAAGTCATTTAACCTCTCTAATCAGTTTCTTCATTTACCAAATGGGGTTATAACTAACTGCCCTTCTCATAGTGATCCTATAAAGATTAACATGTGTATACAGCACTCAGCAGAATGTCTTGCATATAGTTAGCACTTAATAGTGGTTATTCTTGTTACTCATTTGTAGCTGGGAAACTTTATCAGGGTAGAGATTTGTTTTTCTTGCCACAAGATCCAGGAAGGAGAGGTCTCTGAGCACAGGGTCCAGGATATCTCTGGTTTCAAGATTCATTCATTCACTCACTCAGCCACAAACATTTACCACTCTACCACATGCCAGCACTATGTAAGAACCAGGGTTGGAAGCTGGGTGCTGGTGGCTCACGCCTGTAATCCAAGCTACTCAGGAGGCAAAGATCAGGAGGATTGTGGTTTGAAGTCATCTTGGGCAAACAGTTTGTGAGACCCTATCTCCAAATATTACCCAAAAAAAGGCTGGTGGAGTGGCTCAAGTGGTAGAATACCTGCCTAGCAAGCAAAGCATGAGGCCCTGAGTCAAACACCAGTACCAGAAAATAAATAAATAAATAAATAAAAACTAGGGATGGAATAGAGTGTAAAACTGACCACATTGCTTCTGCAAGGAGCTCTCAGTCTAACAGGAGGAGGGAATGATTCACACAGAATATGTCAGAAGGCAGTAAAGACTATCAGGAAAAATAAATCAGGGTAGGGAGTTAGTAAGTGCTGCAAAGGGGTACTTATTTTTTTGTAGGAAGATCTCAGAAGGCCTCTCTGGGAAGATGTTATATGAGCAGAGAACTGAAGGATGGGAGGGATTCAGTTATCTGGATATTTGGAGGAACAGAATTCCAGGTACAGGCAGCAGCTGGTACAAAGGCCCATATTTTGGCCTACTGCAGAGCTCTAAGAAGCCAGAACACCAGGAACAACAGTGAAACCAGAGCTAAGTGCTGGAGAGAGAAGGTGGCCCAGGTCAGAGGAGCAGTTTGCTGGGAAGGGGTATGGCCGGATCAGCCTTGCAGGGCATTGTAATGTCACCCCTGTCACAGGATGCTGGGATGATGGTCAGCTTCTTTGCTTATTCTATTGTGCCCATGTGTTCTCTCACTCAGTTCACACTCAGACGGCAGCCTCTATACAGGCACCCTTCTTTGTTATAGACACATATCTGCTTTTTTACTCTCAAGGAACTCAAAATCAAGTTGGAGTAGAGTCATGATGCAAACACACATATAAAAATAAGGCTATTCCATAGACTCTGATAGACGGGATGATGGGAAAACAGGCCTTTATCAGCAGTCTGGAAAGTGGCCCTGAGGCAGGGACAGTGGAGCATAGGTGTGAGCATTGGACAAGTGACAGCTCGCCCCTTCAAGCAGTTCAATGAAGGTCCATGTGACAAAGTGGAGAGGGAGTAGGGAGTCTAGCAGGAATGTTGAAGCTGGATTGTGGCCCACAAATGACTGGATGTCCCTGAGCCTTCTGGTCTGGGTAGAGAGACCTTCCTTTTCCTGAGCAAGGAAACCTCGAGGTAGGTAAAGCAGGATGTGACATAATCTCATTTACAGTCAGCAGAGATTGCTCTTGCTGTCTCTGTGGAGGGGACACAATGGTTACTCCAGGACCTGGGATGTGGCCCAGTGGTGGAGCATGCATTGAGTGTGTGGAGGCCCTGGGTTCAATTCCCAGCACCAAAAATTCCTAGTTTGTTAAGTCAGAAAGTTAAAGCATTAGAATTACTTGGGTAAGAGTGGACCTGGCAAGGCAGAGATAGGAGTAAGGACTCTAGAAACATTTTGTAAGTAGGATGGGGAGACTATGGGGGGATATTAGAAGCATTGAAATGCCTCTGAGGTTGAGGTTTGCGTACTCAGACAATAAGACAATAGGATATTGGCTAAAGGGTCAGAGCCTTAACCATGCCCCTTGCTGTAGTATTGGGACAGTGCTCCATGAAGGTTAGGACACAACTAGACTCTCCCAGCACCCAACCCAGGACCTGGCTCCCTGCGGGAACAGCTTAGTGCCAAGTGGGGTCCTTCCAAGCCAGCCCTCCTTCTCTAAGTAAGGAGAATGAAGAAAATACAAGGAGCTTGCCAGAACAGTGTGAGATCAAAAGCCAGTTGGAAACTACTAGAATAAAGCTGGAAAATCTGTGGGGTTTCTACAGCAAAGTGCATGGATGTGCTCCATTATTTTACCTGTTGGCTTCTCAAGGAGACTCAGGTAAGCCTCTTCCTTTCTCTGCCTCCCCTCCCCTCAAGCCCCCCTCTTCCAATATCTTCTCCTCCACTCCCTTTTAGCGTCTACTTCCAGAGGTCACTTTGAAAAGGATCCTCTGACTGCTTCCTACCTCAGGTCCCATCTGGTGAGCACCTCGCCTCCCCACCCATGGCACCACAGACCTCTCCTGTCAGTTAGCATCTGTTATCCTTCCATGCCATGTGTCACTTGCTCAGGTCGCCTCCCCCAATCTCCTGTCTGCATTACTCACTCTCAGAGTATCCTGTGGGGGACTTTTCATAGTGACCATTACTCGCTTATCACTTCCCCTGACTCAGTGGCTTACAGTCCTCATGCATAGTGCTGCCTTGGTACAGTGAACCACAGTCGGGAACAGGCTAGGGTTCCGCAGCCTTAGGCTTGCGATGGGTCACCAACAAACTCAAATCACCCCAAGATGTTTTAGAAAAAAGAGATTTTGCTTTACTTCTTCTAAGCATATCTGTACTGTATGAGACAAAATAAACATTCAGTAAAAGGAACACACCTCCAGCAATGGAGAAAATATTTTATAGGTGTCAAATGCCTGAGGCTTTCATCCAGCTCCTCTACCAGTTACGTTCCCTGCAGCCACTCCACCATTCCTACTCCAGTGACTGTGAGAAGGAATGTGGCTGGAGGTAGGAGATTCACATGTCAGATGGGAAAAACAAGTGGGAAGCTACTTCCTGGCCCAGCAGGGCACAGCTAGGTGAAGCAGGCAATGTGCCACAGGATTCTGACTGCTGCTTTCAGAGGTACATGTGGCATTGCTCCTCCAGGACAGCCATGGCCTACCTGGAATATTCACATGGGGTAAACCTGAGAGCAAAGTCAAACAGCCACTCCACAGAGGCACAAGCGGTGGAGGAGTCTCCTCCCCCATTGTCATTACACAAGGACTGCAAGGGGTGACTTTAATGGAGAGGAGGTGCTTCCAACAGAAGAAACGGAGTCATCTTTACTTAGTCAAGCTTAAAACACTCATTTCTGAACCTACCGCCACCACCTGCCCCCAGTTGTAAAAGGCTTATGTACATGGTGAGATCATTTCTTTGTACCTCTAAGTAGTAGTGTGATTAGAAGGTGATCCCTCCCCTACACTGTCATCTATCATTAGATAGATCCTCAGGGCTGGACTACCTACCTATCACCCAAGAACATTTGCCTGTTGGCCCTGACCCAACTACCAAATAATATCAGGCATGCCTTCCTCCTCTTCCCCGTATTGCCCCTTCCTCCTCATCCTCTTCCTCCTTTTTATATTAAGATACCTATCATTGAATGATTAGAATAATACAATAGCAAACATGAAATGGGGATGGCAGGGCTGCATGGGGCAGCTCTCCAACGTCCAGTTAGCTTCCCCGTCCCTAGATATTTTTATCTGAAATAACTGTTGTACAGAAATATCAATGACCACTGGTGGAGTGGCTCAACTGGTGGAGTGCTTGCTTAGCAAGCATGAGGCCCTGAGTTCCAACCCCAATACAACACAAAAAAAGAAAAAATAACAATGACAAAGTGTGTGTGTTTGTGTGTGTGTGTGTTGGAGTTGCAGCTGGCTACAGATATCCATGTTACTTGGTCTCCACAATGGGTTATCTCACCATCACCTGTCCACACACAAATGCTGGAGTCTCTGGACTTTTCAATCTGTCTCCACCAAAGGTCCTATATTTTTGGGGGGCGGGTATGTGGGATAGCACTGGGGTTGGAACTTAAGGCTGAACACTTGCTAGGCAAGTACTCTACCACTTGAGCCATACCTCCAGCACTTTTTGTCCAGTACCACAATCTTCCCACCTATACCTGCCACATAGAGGGAATTACAGAAGTACGCTACCATGCACAGTTTTAGGGTTCTGTACTCTTGACCATAGATGCACTTGGTAATGTCAGTATTCCCTTAGGGCCACTCTTTTTACCCATAATTTCTATGCTGAATTAATACTGGGGCTCTCTCATCCTTGATCATTCTGGATTTCACTGCAATTATTCTCTGTTCCCACCAGGAGTTAAATATTCCTGTCATGACTTGACTCTTTTGAACATGTCTGATGGCTGTATCATAAAACAATGGCTGGAAAGTTTAATTGAATCTTTTTATTTAAAGTGCATTCTAACATCTGAAGCAGAAAAATAATGCTGAGTCTTGCAGAGAACTTTTCAGAGCCCTTTGCTGCCAGGCACAGCCACACTGGCTGTAGGTGGACTCACTCTCCTTGGTGTCACCCTCAATCTCATTAGACAAAATTAGGAGGGGACAAGGAGCCCTTAGGTTTGCTTAGAATGCTGAGCTGCACTGGATAACCCTCTGAAAATGAGCACTGGAGCGATTCTTATGGCCATGGTCATTTCCATTCTAATTCTTCCCAAAATGTCCCTTTTTTGTTTTTCATTGCTTGGGCAGGATAAGATTAGTTATGTAGCAGGGACAGCCTCCTCCTGCCTCTCTCTGTCTCAGGGTCTTCAGATGTCAGAAGCAGAAGTTGATTTCTGACTCATGTTCCATGTCCAATGGGCTGGCTGGGGCTCTGCTTGGAGCTTCTCACACAGGGACCCAGGAGGAACAGGTAACCATCATTTGACATGACAAATGCCAGGGCAAAGGGAAAAAGGGTGACTCACTCATTCACCACCTTTTACAGCTGAAATTGTCACATGTCAATTCTGTTCACACTTCACTGGCTGAGACAAATCACGTGGCCACACCAATGTAGCATGTATGGGATCCATCCCAGCCTTCCTGCACATCTTCCTTGAAAGTGACCATTTTCCCCTCCATTCCTACCACCACCACCACTGCCACCACGGCCATCACCGCCACCACAACCATTGCCACCAGCTTCTCTATTTGATGAGATTGTGGCAGATGTCCCCACCATCTCCTTTCTCTACATTCACTCTCACTTTCTTCCCTCAATCTCTCCCTGTCCTCCATGAAGACTGAACTTTTCAGTATGCAAATCTTATGTCATTGTGTTCACCTCAATTCAGTCCCTTTTATTGGTTTCCCATTGCTCTGAACACCCAAACCCAAGTCTTTTTTTTTTGGCCCTAGAGGGCTCACCATGGCTGACCCCTGGCACCTTCCTGCCAGCCTCATCTTCAGGCATGACTTCCATCAGATTCCTAAATTCTTGGGCCACAGGATCTTTGTACTTGCCATTCTCTTGACTCAGAGACTTCCCCTCATATTGCCTTCCCCCAGATGACACCTACTGATCCTTCAGCACCTAGTCAGTCATGCTTTTGTAAGAGAAGTCTCTTTGATCATCCTTGGCAATTCAACAAGAGCTTCTGGTACAATTTGCCCTGCAGGAAGAATTGTGTATGTTTGTATAATCCATTGTCTATAATCTCTGTGATGGCAGAGGACTTGTTTTGCTTTTTGTTTAGCTCTACCTTCCTACAGCCCAGCACTATAATACTGATACTTCATAACACTGATTGATTTAATTAGAGCTAGGTGTGGTGGCATATGCCTGTAATCCCAGCATTCAAGGGCAGAGGCAGGGGAATTGTGAGTTCCAGGCTAGCCTAGGCTACATAATCTCAAAAAACTAAAGGCTGGGGATGTAGTTCAGTAGTAGATTGTTTTCTTAGCATGCACAAGGTCCTGAAATAAATCCAAGTACTGCAAAACAAAAAAAATTAGTTCATTAGTCAATTAATTAGTTTTTCTCAATCCCTAAATATTCTGTTTGACTCAAGTTAATTTGACTCAAAGTCCTTGAGTGTAGGGTTCCGATATGTACTAGACACCACTTTCTTCCACAGTCAGGAATAGCTATTGTTCCTCTTCCCACAATGCCTGAATTTGCAAAGGCGTGGCTATCATTAGACTCTCAGCTAAATGAACCTGCAGTGGCTAAACACCTCCTTCCTGCCTAGATGCAGTGAAGTCTTCAAGGTGTCTGCTTCCCATGACTGTCACAAAGGACCTGAGAAAGCAACATGAGGGAGGAAGGATTGATTTTGGTTATGGTTGCAGCGGTTTCATTCCGTGTCACTTGGCTCCCTTGCTTCTGGGCCTGAGGTGAGGCAGAGCATTATGGCAGGAGCACATGGTGGAGCAAAGCGGCTGACTTCATGGTGGCAGGAGGCAGAGAGGGAGAAGGGGCAGGGGACAAGCTACATCTTTCCAAGGCATGACCTATTTCCTCCAAATAGGCTCTACCCCCTACTTTCTACTACCTCCCAATAAGGTCATCATACTATAAATCAATCCATCGAGGGGTCCATCCATTGATTAGGTCAGAACCTTCAGGATTCAATCATTTCCCAAAAGCCAATTAGCTGGCAACTAAGTCCCCAGTACATTAGCCTGTGGGTACATTTCATATTCAAACCATTCAGTGTCTCTCTAGTACCCTGTGGGATCTGGCTCTGCCAATATCCCTGACCTCATCCTCATCTCTGTCCATTTCATTTATTCTTTTCTAGTCACACCAGCCTTCATGCTCTTCCAGTGCAATCTTGCTTTAACCTCAGGCCCTTTGTACTTGCTGTCCTCTCTGCTGGGAATGTTCTTTGCTCAGTTCTTTCATGATTTTCTCCCTTACATAATTCAGGTAACTACTCAGAAGCCACCTCTCCACAGAAATCCTCTCTATTGAACGTAGAATCTCGTCTGGTCTATTTCCACATCTTGGTTCATTTTTATTGTTTGTTATGCATTTATGAAGGCATGCTATATATGTAGTTCTTTGCTGTCTGATCCTGCACTGGAATGCATATTTCATGAGATAAGTACCATCTGTCTTGTGGGTGCTGCCTGATACATGGGGGCTTGAAAAGATCTCCATTTATTAATTATAGTGTCAACAAAATAGCAAGTTTTGTTCTGGAAGATATAATGAAGAGATTTAGTTCAACTGAGATTTTAACTGTATTGTAAAATATACTTTCTCATTCCATGAGTATAGGACAATTTATTCTCCCTCTTTTTCTGTCTCTGTCTCTTTCTCTACCAATCAAGGTCCCCTACACATGTAGGCATACAACACATCCTTACTGCAACTTTATTAGCTCATTAGTTGATGTGGTGGAAAGTTGACATTCTTTGATTTTTGTCCTTCATGTGTTGTAGATTTCAAATAAATTAAGTTAGTCCCAAGAAAACAAAGCCTGAATTTCACAATTTTCTGAGAATTATTGGAACCAGGTCTCTAACACGAGATACAAGTCTATAAATATTTTCAGTGCTTAATGTACTAATTATGTTTTGATGCTGATTCACACGGAAGTGTTTTCATACTTCCACCACAGGCATGCTTGAGTGTACATATTTTTCTTTTCTGTATTTTTTTCTTTTTCAGAAAAGCACATAAAATACAAGTCTTTCTACTTCAAAGTGTCAGCATAGGAGTTAGAGTTCTAAATATTCTCTGATTTGGAATGGTGTTTCACTAGCATGAAACCAACACTTCATCAAAGTGGTTTGCTTCAATCAAGGTTGTGCTGGTGAGATATGAATTATAAATCATATCTTCTGTTGTACATGGGAAATGGGGGCTCGGAGGAGGATCACACTCCAACAGATCAGCTCCAGGTAGTTTCATGTCTTCTGCTGCTTCTGTTTTGCTTCTAATGTCATTTTCAAAGATTCCATCACTACCTTCAGAGGGGCCCAGGCAAGAAACTTTCAACAGCTAAATACAGGTTTTGGCAAAGTAGCTAAACAAGGCAGGACAGGGTGGCCTGAGGTGGCTGAAAAAGTACAAACAGGGGACCAGAGGGATAGGAGGGGAAGAGGGACTGGGAGAGAAGCAGGGGACAAAGCAGGGATCTCAACTGAGTCCCCAGGGATGGAAGGAAGGGGAGGGAACATAAGGCTGACTGAGTGATGGGGTCTTGACATTTAGGCCTAATTTGATTAATCCCAGGTTTCAGTTGCTCCTCTGGACCATTGGGGCCTAGCCGGTACTGGGCCTATATGTGGTGATTTAGCTGTGGGACTAGTTGATGTTGCAATGCTGGAGAGAAAACCCTTCTGTATTCGTTTCCTAGTGCAGCTATAACAAATAATCACATACTGGGTGACTTAAAATTATAAATGACTGTTCTAGAGGCTAGAAGTTCAAAATTCAGGTGTTCACAGGGCCACACTTCTGGAAGCTGGGGGTAAAAATCTTCGTGCTTTTGTCACTTCTGATAGCCCCATGTGCTCCCTAGCTTGTGGCAGCTTCACTCCCACCTATGCCTCCATCTTCACACAGCCTGCGTATCTTTCTGTGTCATCTCCTCTTCTTATAAGGACTAGATTGAGAGTCCACCTTAAATCTAGGATGAGTTCATTTTTCTTTTTTAAGGGAGTATTGGGGTTTTGAACTCAGGGCTTTATTCTTGCTGGACAGGCACGCCTACCACTTGGGCTACACCTTATGCCATTTTTGTTCTGGTTATTTTGGAGATCGGGTCTTGCTTTTTGTCAAGACTGGCCTGGACCTCAGTCCTATTTAAGCTTCCTGCAATAGCTGGGATGTCAGGCACAAGCCACTACACTCAGCTTTTTCTATCGAGAGGGGGTATCGCGAGCTTTTTGGGTTGACCTGGAACCCTATCCTCCTGATCTCAGCCTCCTGTGTAGCTGGAGTGACAGGCAAGTACTATCATGCCCAACCATTGGTTGACATGGGGTCTTTCAAATTTTTTGCTCAGGCTGACCTCAAACTGTGATTCTCCAGGTCACTACCTCCTGAGTAGTGAGGATTAGAGGTGTGAGTCACTGGCACCAGGAAAGGATGATTTCAATTTAAGCTCATTAACTTGTTATATCTATGAATACGCTATTCCCAAATAAGACCACCTCTCCCAGGGTGGACATGAATTTGTGTACTATGAGTCTCCTTAGTGACTTGGCTGCCCTAGCTTTCTCATATCCTCTGCTGGGACCCCCTGAACCTCCTCTGGACCCAGTGCTAATGGCTGGCACAGTTGGGTACCTCAGGACCCTGTCCTGGGCCTCTGCATATGACTGGAAGACCCAAAGTCCTACATGCTCCAGCATCCTAAGCCAGTAGATAGTATGGCCAGTAGATAGTGCATAAATGAGCATTAGACTAAAGTGGAGGGAAGATGGTGACTGGGGAGCACATTCTAGAAGACTGGGACCTAGCATGATTGTCTATGTGTACACATGCACAGCTTGGGGTGGGGAGGTATGCGAGAGCAGCCTGTTTGGCCAAACTGAATGCCTTCTCTATGTGACTGGCAAGTAATGTTTTTCTCCACCTATGTCTTCCTTTGTGCTGTTCTTATGCCCAGGATCCTTTTCCTTCTCTCTTGGGTTATAGAGCAACTCCTCCTTACTGGTGGTTTCACTTTCTGAAGTTCTGATTACTCATGGTCAAGTGAGGCTCAAAAATATTCAATGGAAAATTCTAGAAATGTGACTCACAAGTTTTAAATTACCCGCCATTCTGAGTATTGTGATGAAAGCTTGCACCATCCTTCTCTATCCCCAATCAGGACATGAATTACCCTTAGTGTAGCATATCCATGCTGTATACACTACCCTCCCACGTCGGTTATCACATGGGTTGTCACATATCACAGTTCTGTGTTCAAGGAACCCTTGTTTTATTTAATAATGGCCCTAAAGTGCAGAGCAGTGATACCTGAAATTAGGATATTCCAAAGAGAAAATATAAAGGGCTTCCTTTAAGTGAAAAGGAGAAGGTAAGGAGAGAAATAGTTTTGCATGCTTAGAGTGCTAAGATACAGAATCTAATAAGATATTTTAAGAGAGAGTATAATTAATTGCTATAATTTTTCTTTTTTATGTAGTTATTGTTTTAATCTCTTACTGTGCCTAATTTATAAATTAAACTTTATGTACATATGTGTGTATGTATGTATAAGAACAAAAACATAGGATTAGGTATTATCCATGATTTCAGGCAAACCCGCGGTTCTTGAAACATATCCCCAGTGCATATGGGGGGATCACTGTACTCCACATCCTTCAAGGCTTTCTGGCATTTTGTTCCCAGCTGTCATGCTGAGCATCCATTTTCCATCCTTCCCATGCTCTACACTGCAGGAACAAGTGTTCGGGGTATATTCTCAGGCCTGGGCTGGCTGGCTTCTAGGCAGGCCTAACCAATGGGAGACCGCGCTGGCACCTGGAGGGCAGGAGGAAGGGAGAACCCAGGGCATTTCCCCTTCCTCTCTGCTTGTGAAGTCTTCAGCAGCTGCTGGCTTCCCTCCACTCCAGACCTTACCAAAAAGCCTACGGTAGTTCCAGCTTTCTCTCCGTCCCCCCATCTCCAGCTCTTACACGCTGGCTTCTCTTTCGTCTCAACAGCTTACAGATGGGAGATACATACTGCCATTGTTTACCGTCCTGACTGCCTCACATCTCATGTTCAGTTTCTAATGTTCTTTATCACTAATAACCAATCCCTGTATTCAATTCCCTCTGTTTAAAATAGACTATTTGGCTGAAATGCCTTCATTATAGCACCAATCGCATCCTATTGCCTTTTATCTACCTTCTTCACTGTTTCCTGAGTGAGAGTATGAAGATGTAGGGCAGGACGTGTGTTGTACTGCTTCTCTCCCATCCCACCCTGCGTAACACTTTCACAATGTATCACTGTATGGCTATTTGCAAGTTGATTTGATTCATGTCTGTCTCTTGTCCTCATCTTCAGTTTGTTAACTCACTGTGCCTAGCTCATAGTGAGTGCTCATGAAACTTTTGTTACATGGATAGAGCAGGTAGGTCTTTAAATTTTCTTTCTTTCTTTTTTATTTTTTGGTGGTACTGGGGTTTGAACTCAGGGCTTCATGCTTGCTAGGCAGGCGCACTATTGCTTGAGCCACATCTCCAGCCTGGACTTAAGATTTTCCAATTGGTTTGAACTTAGAAGAGAATGTTTAGTTTTACTTACTCTGGAAAGAAAAAGAAAATATGTTGGCAAATAAAACTGAAAGACAGAGAAAGTATTGAGAAGTTTTGCTTGCATTACCAAAACAGCATTTTCTTTTGCTCTCAAAGGTTATGATAAATTTGTACCAGTTGACTTTAAAAATCTCTGTTAAACAGCAAGGGCTAAAGGCTACTTTTTCATATGCAGGTATAGAGACTTGAAGTAAACCTTCCCTTCCTGTCGTCCTCATAGCACCCTGAGGTTCCTCTGTCAGAGCTGGCACTTGTCAGAGCACACAAGGTTTATACACCTGAGTCTCTCACCAACAATAACCTTGGAAAGGACAAAGACTGGATTGGAGTAGTCACCAGTGTGGTGCACAAACATTCCAATTCTTTCCTCCTCCCAGCACATGGTAGGATTGCATTTCCAAACCCCTTTAAAATTAGGCATGGACAATGAAATGTGAACAGAAGTGACACATGTCACTTCCAGAAGGAAGCTAAATAAATGTGTATGCATAGTTTACTATGTCTCTTCTCCACTGTTGCAAAAATACAGAAGCAATTGAACCTGAGACTGAGTGACTCAGGTGCACAGAGCCCTCTGCTGACCAGCGATGGACATGTAACATGAACAAGACTGTTTTGTATTTCTGGGCTTACTTCTTACTACAGCATGGCCCAACCTCTCCTGACTGGTCTGTGTATCTTATTTGGTTTTCTAGCTCCTGGAACCAGCATAGTGCCTGACATATATCCTCAATAATCATTTGCTGAACTAATAAAGGAGTGAAAACAGAGGTCTTACCTTCAGAAAGAGCAGCTATCATGTGGGTAATCAGAGTAGGAAGTGGATTGGGAAGGAACAGGGATTGTGTTAAGGATAGGCTGTGTGTAGACAGTCTAGTTTCCAATGTGAAATGCAGTGCCTTTTTCTATCCTAGCTCATTGGCAGGGTTACAGTTTAAAATATTGCTCCTAGAATATTTATTTTATCAGTGCCTTGGTAGTTACAAAAAAAAAAAAGAAAAAGAAAGCAAAAAGAGTTATACGTTCTGCTGAGATAAAATGAAGTAGAAGAATCAGCAAGTGGTGTTGATAATATTTTTACCTATTTCCACTTTCTCAAGGCTAATTTAATGTGCTAATTTATCTGCTACCCACTGCTCTTATCTACTCATGCTTTCCTCTGACTTATTTATTCTACAAATTTTTACTGAGCCATTACTGGATGTCAGCTCCTTGGTAAGTTACCAGCTAGATCGAATGTGATCTATTCTCTTCAGAAACTCACAACTGCATAAGGAGAAAAAGTCAAATGTATGAGCTGTCACAGCCAGCCCCAAGATGGCTGGGCCACCAGATATAAGCATGAAGTGCTTCATCCTTTTTATTCCTCAGTCCTCCAAAGCCCTTTAGTTTCCTTCTTCATCCTTAACTCATTTGACCATAACAGCACCTCTGGGGGATAGGTGGGGGTTAGAGCACTGAGGGGAGGTGGGATGGAGAACTGTGGTCAGAGATATTTTATAGTCAAAGGAGACTAACTGTCATTTCTGGGCAAGAAAATGGGTTTAGAGTATACCAGTGACTCTCATTTGGTGAAGGTCATTTGGTGAATTAGTGTCAAAATCAAGATTAGAATTATAAAAAATGTTTAAAAAGTAAAAACTCCAACAGAAAATGATAAGTTTTAGCAAGGGTGTGGAGAAACTGGAACCCTTGTGCATTGCTTGGTGGAAATGTTAAATGTTGCCGCCACTGTGGAAATAAAACAGTGATTCCTAAAAAAATGAAATGTGATATTACCATATGATCCAGAAACTCCACTCCTAGGTATAGTTATAGCCTAAAGAATTGAAAGCAAGGGCTTGAAGAGGTATTTATAAACCCATATTCATAGCAACATTATCCCCAATAGCCAAAGTGGAAGCAACCTAACAGTCACTAGAGACGAGTCGATAAACAGAATGTGGTATACACACAACAGAATATCACTCAGCTCTGAATGGAAGAAAATTCTAGCACCACCAAAGAGGAGGTGAGGTGTGGGATGAGTTTGCTAAGCATCACATTAAGGTGACTAATATCAAAACCCAGGAAATAACAAGTGTGGGCATTGTGACAATTTCCTCAGAAATTCGAACTCCTATGTGCTGCACGGAGGGAGGGTGTAAAATTGTGCAGCCCATGTGGAAAACAGTATAGTGGTTTCTGAAAAATTCTAAACATAGAACTCCCACATAATTCAGCAATTTCACTTCTGGGAATATAATCCAAACAAGTGAAATCAGAGACCGAAACAAATACTTTCACACCCATGTTTACAGAGGCATTATTCATCATAGCCCCAAAGTAGAAACAATCCAAATATCCACCAGCAGGTGAATGGGTAAACAAAACAATGGGCTGGGAGTGTGGCTCAACAAGGTCCTGAGTTCAAACCCCAGTCACATACACACCCACCCACCCATCCACCCACCCACACACACATCTGTACATGCAACGGGCAAGTAGTAAGCCTTAAAAAGGAAGGAAATTCTGAAACATGTTACACCAAGGACGACTCCTGAGGACATTATGCTGAGTGAAAGCAGTCAGTCACAAAACAATGAATATTTTGATTCCACCTATAGAAGGAGGTGAGCAAACTCAAAGAGTCAGAAAGTAGAATAGTGATTTCCAAGGATTCTAGGGAGGGAAAATGGAGGTTTACTGTTTAAGGGTACAGGGTTTCAAGTTGGAAAGATGAAAAAAGATGTAGAGGTGGATGGCGGTGATGCCTACACAGAATCGTGAATAAAATTGATGCCACTAAGCTGTATCCTTAAAAGTAATTACAATGTTAAATTTTATGCTATACATATTTTATGATAAAAAGAAGAAATAAAAACTTGAATTCAATTTTCCAGAATGTGCCACCCAAGCCACATAGGCTTTTAATAAAAACAGGAACTAATTGACTAGCTAGAACTCTTCATGTTGGCTGGTTTTGTTTTAAACCCAAATCATTCAAGAGTTGGAAGCACCAGGGAGATGAGGGCTTCCTGAGACCCCTCAAGACCCTCCCTTCTCTGACGCATGGAGATGAACCAGCTGTGAGTTCTGGCTGCATGCAGAGCAGACATCTTAGGCTCTGCCTAACACTTGGACACAATCAATAGTGTAGTGTTCTGCAAGCAACTTTAAGAGCTGGTAGTTAGGAGGCAGGTGGATACTTTTGCAGGAGGGAAGGAGGAAAGCTGGCCTAGGTATCTGATACTCAGAGAGAGAGATGAAAGAAGAGACAGCAGGCCCTTTCAAAGCTGAAAACAGCCTGCATGGGTGCATCATGTGGATGGCTGACCAGCAGGATGACAGAAATTTCTTCCAATGCAGTAGACCAGACCAGGAAAACTTCTCTGGGCTGTTTGTGTTAATAGGTTGTTAATGATTGATGTGGGGACCTTTTATGTCCCAAAATGAAAGGCAGAAACAAGGCTCTGACTTTGGCATTGATGATTACCACAATACTTGTTCCCTTGCAAAGATGGAACTTTAAAACATTTATGTTAGCTGAGCTTGAGCTGGGCTGAGCAACAGCTCGTGAAGGAATGAAACAATCTTGTCTGGTGTTCGCCTGCCTTTGTTCTTTCACTCAGACATTAAAAATACAGCAGGCTAAAAGGAGAAAATAAATTTCAAAGCTCCTCCTGGATGGCAGGCTCAAGGAGAGGTGAGGTGTGGAGTGAGTTTGTTAAACAGATAAAGCAAGGAAGTTGGAGATGTGCTGTGGAGTTCTGGAGACACGGGCTCAAGATGGCCTTGGTTCTTCACACATAGGTGTCGTGCACCTGTTTCCTGGGTAGAGGGCTTTTATGGAGTACTTCAGAGAAAAGCTGAATTTCTCTAGGCTGTTCCAGAAAAGAACTGTCCTTTGTGCTCTTGACCCAGCTGAGCTAATAGTTTCCAAAATGATGTGACTTGGATACTTAGAAACAATAAATGTGTTTGTTGACACATAATATCAATAGGAAAAAGCACACAAATTAAAAACGCACCCTTTTCTGTATGTGTCAGCTAAGGAGGTGCCCACAGTTGAGCATGCCCATGTAACCTCCACCTGTGTCAATTAACCAAACATTAAATGAGTATGTTGTGTCCATAGGACTGAAGCAATTTCTTTAGAACTCGCTTCCTGTGGCCAGGGAGAAGCCACTGCCAGGAGTGCTGCCATCAGGGCAAGGCTAGAGCAGAGAAGAAATACTCTGGTCTCTCCCTCCTCTCCTCTCTGATCTCCTGCCAGGCTGCCCATTGACTGAAGTCACAGGACAAAGGAAGCAGAAATGCAGCCCACAGGAGTTTGCCACAGTGGGTGCCGATTGAGTAGGGCAGTGACAAGAAGAGGGTGAAGTACGCAGAGCTTGATAGATGTGCAGTGATCTGTGGTATTGGTAGGGTGAACATACACCCTAATTCCCAATGACAATTCTAGCTTATGCTTGTTGTAGTTTTCGCCCTCAAAGGTACCTTGCATCTCAACAGAAGCCTACAGAAACACTTTCAAAGGTTTTCCTAGTTGGAAGATAAGTTACGTGGCCATTCTAGTTATTAGCCATGAGAATCTATACTGCAGAGTCCTGCAGGCCACATCTCTGGTCCCTTACCCTTTGTTTCACCCAATGGGAGATCAGAGAGTGGGAGGAGAGAGAAGTGTGAGTATTTCTTCCCAGTTCCTTCCCTGCAGTATCTTTGGCAGTGGCTTCTCCCCTCCAGGGCTACAACTCCTCCCAGGGTGTTGTAAATTCCAAAGCTCTGCAGTCTGCAGAACCATGATTTCCCCTCTTTCCTCTTCAGCCCCCCCGGGAAGAGAATGGCTTGCGACTGTTCCCAGTCTCTGTGTCTTGACATCCTTCATAACACCGCCCACCTATTACGTAGTTCCTGCAATGTAGCCTTGTCATTTGAACACTCTGAGTGCATGCATTTTCTGCTGGCATCCTCTCTGATACATCTGCTTGCTATGCACTTCCACTTTATGCCCCCCACCTTCATGGACAAGCATGAAGTAGCTACTGTTGTTATTTCCATTTTGAGGATGGGGAAAGTGAGGACAGAGAGGCTCAACCATTTGCCAAGACACACAGCTGGAAAGTAGTGGGAACAGGTTTTATAGGAGTGACCAGAATCTGGGGACAGCAAGGTGGGTGTTGCTTAAAATGTTTCTCAAACTGCTGACTCAGGGGCCTCTCACCACACTTCAAAGCGACCAACATCTCTAGCAGCTCAGCGCGAACCCTTTAGCTGGCAAGAATCTCAGAGCAGCACAGGCTCAAGCATGCTTTCTAAAGACAAAAAATCCAAACCAAACCAAAACAAAAACCATGGACTGTCTACATCTTTCTCTTTTTGAGGTGTACAACACCATATTGAAATACAATCCCCTTTGCAGCATCAGCATCACAGAACCTGTTAAGAAATGTGAAATCCAGGGCTCAAGTGGTAGAGTGCATGCCTAGCAAACACTATTTCAATACCCAACACATACACACACACACACACACACACACACACACACACACACACAATAGGCAAAACTGCAGACCCACAGTCCTGCTCCATCAGAGCATCTGCAGTGGCTCAGCAATCTGGGTTTTAACAAGGCTTCCAGGTGATGCAGAGGCCCTCGCCATGGCTTCTGTCCTACCACCATCTGGTTGTCATAGCTCTCTGGATTTCCCAAAGTCTTTCATTGTCCAATGGGATTGAGAACAAGCAGGAAAATGACATAAATCTCCAGCTCCCCACTGTCCTTCCTCCTCTGAGGACCTCCTTCTATTTGTGCAGCAGTTGCTCATGAATTCTTCAGGACCATTGACAAACTCTGAGCCTGATTAGTCAGGTAGAGAGGCAGGAACCCCAGAACTGGCTGGTCTTACAGCCTGCTGTTATTTCTAATGGGCCCCCCAAATCTGAAAGGAGGAAGCCTTGGTAGACATGGATCCCATGTCAGATAGGAAGACATTCTCCACATTGTTCTTAAGAGGAATTCTGTTACTGGGTAAGTAACAGATTTAACTAAATTAGGGAAAAAACAAAGGAAGTCGATTATATAGCCAATTCAATACGAGAAAGAAATAGAACCTATCGAAGATACATATTAAGAGGTTTATTGCAAGGATCTGGCTTATGTAGGGTAGGGAATGGCCAGTCAGGTTGCCCATAAGAACAGGCTGTTGTGAAGGCAAGCTGGAATTCCTGGGTACCAGTCACACCTATGTCTCCAGGAGGAATTCCTTCTTCTTCTGAAATTCTCCATTCTGTTCTTAAATTCTTACATCTGATTGAAGCAAGCCCACCAGATTATCTAGGCTAGTCGGCCTTACTTCAAATCAACTAATTAGGGATGACTTTAATCACATCTATAAAATACTTTCATAGTACCATCTAGATTCATATTTGATTAAATAGCTGGGGACTATTGCCTTGCCAAGTTGACACATAAAACTGACTGTCACGGAAGGGCATGGAGTGGTTCCAAGAAGAAAGGGCAGTCACATGGAGAATATCAAAGACTATTCTGGAAGTCCAAGTAGCAAGAGCACAGGGAATGCTTCTTCTGGGAGCCACATTTAGGGGGAGTGGTTCCGACCAATTTTCATCATTACAAATCCAGAGTTATATGACACCTTCAATTCAATACCGCTCTCCCAATGTCAGATACACATTTCTTCTCTCTCACTGTGAGAACACTGGGTCCCAACATCATTCATTTATTTACTCATCCCCCATCCTACCATGCATATCAAATAGTGTCAGAATTACTAAAGCATCCATTTTTATCCCATCCATAGAAAATGCAGAGTAAAATTTAGGAGTTCCCCACACTGGTTTTTGCTCTTAGAATCTATCCCATTGTAAATGGACTGCCAGAATATTTTGTTCAAAAGCTATTAGAACTACTTTTTGTATGGACAATTTGTCCCTTTCTGCTGGTGTTCAGTGTTAGTGTTTGCTTTGTATAGTCTTTTAAATTTAATTTCACTCTTTAAGATATTCATGAGATTTGGATATCAAAACCCTATTAAAGAGGATATATTTAGTGACATCTTCACTCTCGTTCCTTTTCTCCCATCCATTCCTATAAGAATCCATTTGCATTCATTTCCAGCTTATCTTTCCTGAGTTTCTTTTTTACAAAATCAAGCAAATACTAAATGTGCTTTTATTTCCCTTTCCTTCTTACACAAAAGTAGCATAACACATACATTTTTAAACTTTTTAATTATGGTAAAAAATATGTAACATAAAGCTAACTTAACCATTTTTAAGAGTTACTTTACCTCGCATAATGTCCTCAAAGTTATAAATACATTTGTACCTTACTTCGTTACCTCCCAATGTTTGCTGGAAGTCCCTCTGTGTTAGGTAGATGAGATCTCTCTCATTCTTTTTTTGTGGTTGCATAGGGCTCTGTTTATGGATATACAGTAATTGATTCAACTATTCTTCTGTGGATGGGCGTTGGGTTGTTTCTAATTTTTTATTATAACACAGTGTTACAGCTAAGAACGTGATGCATATGTTACTCATAATTGTAAACATACATTTTCTGGGTGAACTTCTGGAAATTTGCTGTGTCTAGAGTCAAGGCATATGTAGTTTTGTTAGATGTTTCAAATTCCCTTCCTAGGAGGCACAAAGTCATAGATTCCTTCCAGAAATCTCTGGGTCCCTGCTTCTCTGCAAGATGTCCAACAAAAATATGTCTATAAGCTTTGGAATTTTTGCTAAAGTAAGAGGTGATATACATTGTCTAGGTCTCATTTTAATTTGCATTTCCATTGCCATCAGTGCAATCGGTCATCTTTTTCATGAGTTTAAGGACATGTGTATCTTGTGTTGTCAAGAGCAGAATAGATTTCCCATATGGGGTTTTAAATCTTTTACTCCTTCAAGTTTTTGAGCGAACATTACCCTCTTGGAACTCTATTTGCTATAAGTAGACAATAAACTAAAGACAGTAGATATTTCTTGTTGCTTATTTTTTCTGTCCAGCATCCATCTTTCCCTTCCTAAAAGGGTCATCATCTCCCTTTTGGGAAATGTCTCATCGTATGTAAGCTGAATGAGCCAAACCCACATTTTCCTGCTCCGGCCATCTTACTGGCAAACGTAATTAGACCTAGGGTGTCAGGCACAGCTTCTTAGATGTTGACTCCAGGACAAGGAAGGTCATTTGCCATGAGGAACAATGGTTCTGAGCTATATGGCCAACTCTGCCAGGACACTCTACTATGGTTTTGCACCCTAAACTTCTGGATCCTGTTGGTTCTAAGATTGTGGCTTTGAGCCCCAAGAACTTTCCAGGTAACCAATAGCTGCTACTTACTCTCTCCAGTGTTACTTTCTGTTGATTACTCTCCATGATGTTTAATTTTATGTATCGACTTGACTAAAGAGTTCCTAGATAGACAATAAAACAGTATTTCATATATACATATTATATAATTTTTAAGTGACACGTAATATTTTTAGGTGCAGTGTGACATTTCAATGCATGCATAGAATGTGTAATGGTTAGAGCAGCTAATTTGCAAATCCCTCACCCCACACATTTATCATTTCCTTGTGTTGAGAACATTCCAAGTCCTCTCTACTAACTGTTTTGAAATATGCAATTGATTCTTGTCATATATAGTTATCTTATCTCGCCCTGGAACATTGGACATTTCTCCTCTGATCCATCTGAACCCCTGTACCCATTAACCATTCTCACTCCATCTCTTCCTTCCCCACACCTCTCAGGGTTCTGGTACTCTACTCTGTATCTTTGAGATTACCTTTGACAGCACATTGTTTCTGGCTGTATCTGAAGAAGTTTCTGGAAGAGATTAGAATGTGAATCAGTAGACTCTATAAAGAAGTTCCTCCCTTACCAATGTGGGTGCACTTCATCTAATCTGTTGAGGGTCCAAAGAGAACAAAAGGACAGAGGAAAGGTGAGATGCTCTCTGCTTGAGCTGGGATGCCCATCTCTTCTTGCCCTTGGCTGTTGCTGCCCTGTTTTTCCAGGCTTCAGACTTGAATTGGACTTGGCTCTGGATCTCAGGCCTTCAGATGCGGATTTTAAGACTTTGAACTTCTGTAGTCCTTTCTATGTGCCTTTCTGTAAACTATTGGCTCTATTTCCTTGAAAAACCCTGGCTAATGCACTTGTAGTTATTAGAGTCCAAACTCTATGACAATCATTGTTGAGCTCCTACTAAAACACTGCTCTGGCCATGAGGAACTCCACTGTGAACAAAATGGACAAATTCCTGCCTGCCTAGAGCTTGCCTTCTAGTGGAGCAGACAGGTAAAGTAGAAGAGAAATGAAGAAGACATGGTGGCCATTGAAAGGTAGTAACTAAGTGCTCTGAAGAAGAAAGAGGAAGAGTCACTGGCGGTAGCAGTTTTACGTAGGAGGCCCCTCACAGGCAGACAGGTGAGTGAAGACTTGAGGGAGGCTAGGATATGAGCTGCACAAATACCTGGGGAAAAAGGTTCTAGCCAGAGGGACAGAAAATGCTATGGTCCTAAAGATGTGTTGTGATGTTTGAGAATACCAGTGTGACTAGAGGTGAGCAAACATGGGCAGAAGCTCATGAGGGCCTGGAGGTAAGGGGTGGGCTGGGGGCTGACTGTCAGGGTTTTATTGATACTGATAAATTCTTGTGATTTCTGTCTGAAGGAGACAGGAGTCAAGGCAGAGTTCTGTGCTGGGGAGTGGCATGCTCATATTTATTAGCAGGATCCTTTGGCTTCTGAGTGCAGAACAGACTCCAGAAGCAAGGGTAGGTAGGCAGGGAGGCCAGTGAGGAGACAGAAACTGCAAAAACTCCAGAAATTGTGCTGCTTTGAACCAGAGTGGCCAGGGACAGCTATAAGAAAAATATGTGAACAGATTCTCTGTGTTGCCTCACGTTATCTGAGGTGCTCTTGTGGTCTGTGTGCTGTGCTTACAAAACTGCTGTTACGTGATAAATATTTAAATGTCATGCCACATGCTAGCACTACTATTGAGTTCAAAGGACAGGAGACCTCTGAGGTAGGTTGGCTTTAGTATCTCATTTTCTCACAACAACAGAGGAGGTGGGATTACTACTGTCAGCTTGAAGATGAGGTCTCAAAGACTTTGAGCTCTAGTAAGGGAATCAGACCAAAGGTAAATAAATGAGGAAAAAAAATTCACTTGTCATAAAAGTCACAAGGAAGGGTAAAATGAGACTGGGAAGGGTACTGGAAGGGTGAAGAAAATCTCTTCTAAAGGAAGAGAAAGATTAGGTAGCCAAGAGAAGAATGGAATGGGAAAAGGGGTTCACAACAGGTTGTGGGAATAACATGTGCAAAGGCCCTGAGGCCGGAATGTGCTCCTATGCAGGAAGAACCCAGGGAAGGAGTTTGGATTTGACTCTAACCAGCTCCCTTGTTTATCTCCTTTTTCACATGCTTCTGTATGCACTGCCTTAGCTCTACTTCAGCTGTTTTACTCTTTGGGGTAGAATGTGGAGCTATTTCTTAATTGCTCTATATTTAGCACTGTTTAAAAATCTATAATTTAAAAACCACCAAGAGCTGGGCTGGTAATTCAGCTTCCATGGTCCATTTAATCTGTGGCCTTCACTGCTGAGCCAGCCCACCAAGGTGACAGTGCGTGCCAATCAAGATGGAAATGTTTGCTCCCCCACAGCTGGCCTGGGTCCAGTTGCCAAACCCCAGAGCTAATCCAACAGCCCCTGAGTTTAGTTTCCTACAAAGGGGGCCAAACAGCAAAACAACTTAGTAGAAGGGAAGTGGCAAACAGCATTCTGTGTCCTGGATCAGCTCGGGTCTGGGTTGTGCTGTGTAAGAGCCACATGCCTTCCCTCTTTGGGCCTCAGTTTCTTTGCCTGTGAAATGGATTGGATTATATGATAGGCCCTTGATCTAGGGAGCATCCCTATTCAGTATTAGTGTAGCTGCCAACTGGTCCATCACTTACAGGCTCATTCACATCTATCACAATTTAAAAAGCACATTCTGTTCCATACAGCAATTCTACATCTGTGAGTTCTTCTTCCCAACGCACGTGCACATCCATGTAGCTTTGTTCCCCCAAGGAATTTACATTCCTGCTGTCCCCAGTAGTGAAGGCTTGGAAACCTCGGTGTCCATCCACAGAGCATTGGTTGTGCAAATTATGACGAGTTCTCACAAAGGAAAACTATACACCCCCTGAAGAGAAGGAGACAGGTCTCTGTGGATGGATAAGGCAGGTAAAACATATTGCTGTATAAAGCAACAAAATATTCTGTGCAGTTGTGTTTTTCAAACCCGTGATGATGTAATATGCATGCACGCACATGCTGTTATCTCTAGAAAGAGACACAAGAAACTCACAACAGTCTTTGTCCTGGGAGACTGAGGTCAGTGTAAGGGGTGCCTTCTTTTTCGCAATATATTCCTTTTGTGCTACTTGAAGCACTTTCCATATGCGTGATTTACGCAGTCAAAATTTGAATAAATTTTTCAGATGTTCTAATTGCCTACAGAACCAAATAGGCAGCAGAAGTGACTGAAATGGGCTGGAGGTAAAATCAAAGGGAGCCCTGGGGACACTGTTGAGCTGGAGTGCTCAAGTCCATACAAAATGACAGCTGTCACTCAAGCCCGCACAACTGTGCCTATGGGGCAAGGAGCCAGTGTGTCCAGACCTGACTTCTCCTGAGAAACCAAATTCCTATTTAATGACAACTTTTCCCAAGCTTAAAGTGTTAGTAATGATGTTATTTTGTTCTAAACAAAACAAAACAGTCTGTCTGTGGAACAAACACATTTGGGGCCAGTGTTTGTTATTGGTATCTGGTTTGCGATTGGTGCATAAGGTGTTTTTTTTTTTGGATTTAAAAAGCTCCTCTGCTTGGGACACACACATAAACATTGCAGATACTTTAGTGCATGTGCAAATGGTCTTTTTAAGGTTGGTACAGGTGACTGCAAATGGTGACGGACCATGGCCAGTGGGGCACAGTCATGGCTCCATACCAGCCACTATGGCAAATGCAAAGTGCCCTGGCCTTCGGTAAGCCTAGATGCTGACCTGAGGCCAGCCTCCGCTGCTTTGAAAATGGCAGGGAGATGGCTGGCATTGCCTCAGCAAAACCTGGACAGTCATCCCTCGCCTTGGCTGGGTCTTGAGGAGTTTTCAGTTCCAAAGAGGAAGTTGGGAAAAGCCAAATCTCACACATCCAGACCTCATCAGATGGATACACACATCCCTGTTCCAACACACATCCTCAATGTACTAGAAAGCTGTCAATTAAGAGCTATGCTTACCTAGGTGCCTGTGGCCCACGACTGCAATCCTAGCTACTCAGGAGGCAGAGATCAGAAGGATCGAGGTTCAAAGCCAGCCCTGGGGAAATAGTTCATGAAACCCCATCTTTAAAATACCCAACACAAAAACAGGACTGGTGAAGTGGCAATGGCTCAAGTGGTAGAGCACCCACCTAGCAAGTGTGAGGCCCTGGGTTTAAATGCCAGTAGTACCAAAAAAAAAAAAAAAACGAAAAGGAAAGAAAAGAAAGAACTATTCTTGAGCCCCAAAGGGGGGTTATTTTCCACCACTGAAATGACTTGACCCCGAAAAAGTGTTCCAAACAGAATAGTAAAGAAAATATGGCAGAACAAACATTTCTAAGCATGCCATGTCTTTGGCACAATGTACTTATATTGTCCACATTTATGCAGCAGTGAGCAAATAGAAGCCTGTAGTATTGTTCATGCTATAAACTGCACAAAGAAAGATATTAGAACTGAACAGGAGATAAATAAGGTATTAAAAGGCAATTATTTATTTCCTCACATCTAATGGTTAGTCGCTGGCTGATTCCCCTTGAATAAGTTTGTTTCACAGACAACAGATCTCAAAAAATAGTCACCACACTAATGCCAGCCTTCCTGTGTCAGAAAACCCGCAACGGGAAGGCATGGCCAGGCTACAGAGGTGCAAACCACAGTGACAGGCAACATGGTGGGAAGGTCATTATCTATTCACAGGAGACCCCAACCATCTGTGAGGGACATCAAGGCAATGCTTCCCCAGTTACAGGCCTGGTGCAGTCTGGAGAAAGAGCGAGTTCTTTGTATAAAACACACATTAATCAACACGGAGCTGGAAAGCTCCCTGCTCCAGCTGATGGAGATGTCTCCCCTCCAGCAGAACCTCGATGGGAAGATGGCTCTGTTGCATATAGCAGCTGGGCTCCTCTGAGCCTCTCACCTCCTCTGCCTGCCTCTCCTCTCTCTCTGCCCAGCCTGGGCTCAGCAGGGTCAGAACAGGAGCTGTGGTCTGGGGTGTGCCAGGCCATCTGTGCCAAACTCTGGACTGGGAACTTTCAGATAGGCCCTTTCGACCACAAGTCAGCCAAACCAGTGAGGATTGAGAGTCAGATCCAGAAAGATGCAACTTTGGGATTTGAACCCAGGACCTTCTACTTCCAACCCCACCAAAGAAAGCTCCTGGGCTTCCAATTACCTAGGAGGAAAATGTTTAAGTCCTTAAGGCACCAAGGTCCTGACTCCCCTTCCCCTGTCCCTCTCTCTGCCAGCATAGATGGCGCCGTCAGCCATTCTGGAACACTCTTTTAATGGCCTTACACAAGTCCTTTTCCAGAGAACTCTTTCCCTACCCTCCACAAATCCTGCTCATGCCTTGTGATAAGCTCTGCGGTATCTGGCCAGGTACTATGACTTACTGTGTGCTGCTGCTTCAGCCACCTGCCTCCTCACTTTACAGAGCACATCTGTAACCGCATCCATTTTTCCTACAGTTCCTATCCTAGAAGAAACCAGCTGGTTCTAGCCAGAGTTTCACTGTCTCTCAACTCTGTGATCTTGGGTGTGTGAAGCAATGCTGGCTTAGCTCTCTTCCCTAAGATGGTGCTAACAATTCTTTCTCTGCTATCCACATTTCTCACTGGGAATGAACAGTGAGATAGTAAACATTGAAAACAACGTTTTAAACTTGTAAAATAAATTTCATTATTATAAATATTTACATGTTTTGAGTTTTCCTCCAGCACATTCTGCCCTTCAGATGTCCTTGGGTAAAGATGGAAGGAAAAAAAAATTTTCCCAATTTTTTTGGACATGGGAAAACAGGAACCTATAAAAGCTGAGTGACTTACTTAAGGGAGGAAAAAGAAATAGAACCCAGAGAGGGTCTCCAACTTTATGACTGCTTGCTTTTTCATTAGATTACAGGCTCTCTTTAACAGCCCTCCTGTTTTTATTCTCAGAGAAATAATAATTTTAATAACATACTCAACAAGCTCTTGGTAAGTTCCTACTTCACACCAGGAAGAGACTGAAAGACCCAGACTGGCTCCAGGATCCTGTAGTTTATTAGTTCCAGACCAAGAAATGTAGCCGTGGTAAGAGCTCAGGAAGGAGGCAGGCTGGACCAGGCGTATGGGCTGCCTGTCCCTTCACCCCTGCCTCACTGCAGACTAGCTGGGCAGTTCTGGGTTTGTTGGTCAGGCTCTCCTTTGACTCAGTTTCCTCATCTGTTGAACACTGTCTCTCTTGAAGACATGCTTCAGGATCTGAACACTTTTAAAGTACTTACAACAATGCCTAGCGTACAAAAAACTTAATGAATATGACCATGTGTTCACCCAACAAATATGCAGTGACTGTCTACAGAGTATGAGGCACTTTTGAGGCACTGGGCCTTTAGCAATGACCAGAACAAAGTCCCTGCCTTTAGGGAGTGTGTGTTAGGCAGCTGTCTGTTACTATAACATACCAGAGACAATCAACTTATCAAGATAAAAGGTTTATTTTGGCTCAGAGTTTTAGAAGTCTTAGTCCATGACCCATTGGCCCTGTTGCTTTGGATCTCTGGCAGCATGCCATGGTGTGAGCCCATAGTAGAACAAACAAATCACTCACCTCATAGCTGGGAACTGAAAGAAAAAGAGGAAGACACTGAGATCCCATGATGCCCTTGGAAGGAAGGCATACCCTAATGACATAAAACCTCCCACTAGGCTCCACCCCTCAAAGTTTCTACACCCACTAGTGTCAAGCTGGGAACTAATCCTTTAACTCAGTGGTCTCTGGGTGGACCTGGGTCTTACAATCACATACAGAAGCATGCAATAAACACATAAATGAATATAAAAAGTGTTAGGCAATTTGGTTAACATTTCATAGTAACTATAATTTTATAGGTTATTACATTCTTCACTTTTATTTTATTGATAAAGTGAACACTTATTGGGGCATTGATTTTAGACTTCTCCATGATTCATCTTTTAAAGATTTCCATTTTGTACCCATCTCGAAAGCAACTGCTCAAGAGACAACAATTCTACAACAGCCTTAAGCCAAGATCAGGGAGTGTTAGACATTAGATTCAATAAACTCAGGGTTTGCTTAACCTCGGGCTTCAGGCTCCAATGCTTTCTGAGGCCAGGTGGGTAACAGAAATGAGGACAGGTGGCTGGCATGGGGACCGTGAGATTGCTGCCATATGGGAAAGTGGACCCAAGATGGCCAGGTTTTCTAATATTTCTTGAGACAGAGGGTGATCAGGAATTTTAATATAACATTTTCTGATTTTTAATTGGCGGCCAAGAAATTCACCTTTAAAAAATGATACTGTTGGCCAGGCATGGTGCTCATGCCTATAATCTCAGCTACTTGGGAGGTGGAGATAGAATTACAGTCTGAGGCTGGCCCTGTGCAAAGAAAGCAGGAGACTCTATATGTCCAATAGACTAAAAGCAAAAGAGCGGTAGCGTGGCTCAAGCGGCAGAATGCTTGCCTAGCAAGTGCAAGTCCTGAGTTCAAACACCCAGTACCCTCCCCCCAAAAGTAAATAAAAGGAAGAAGAGAGAAAAAAAAGGACACACTGTTGACCTGAGCCAAGTGTGGATTAAGTAAGCCAAGCCCGGTCTAAGAACCACTCTTCTTCAAAGGTCTTTGGTTTCTAATATTTTTATGGAATTTGCAACTTTGTCCTAAACTGCCCTGCCTTTGGAATGCACTGTGATTTTCTTCTTTTGTATCTGTCTCTTTCCCCAGGATCATGGATGGCAGTAGGCCTTGTAAATAGATTTCTGTGCAGAACCACTGTATCACAGGACAGCTGGGAGAACTTGGGTGGCTGAGTCCTCTCTATGGTCCCCCTTGCCTGCTTTTGGGTGGGCCTCAGAGTCCATGAGAGAGTGGAAAAAATAACTAGTTCTTTCTCTCCTAACATTAATAATCACTGACTCTTTGTACTTTCCATCTTTCTGGTGATGTTTATTTTTTTTGCATATTAATATGTCCCTAAGCAGAACGCTCAAATCTGAGAGAGAGCAAGTGTGGGTAGCAGAAGGAACATACAGTCACATTCAGAGTCTGCCTGGCATAATACACATGAAACCAGAACCCTGCGGCCCCCCAGGAGACTTGAGTCTTTGTTTTCCAAAGACTACAGGATTGGAATAACTGGCCACCCTCTCCTGGCTGCATGGCTGAGCTGGACTCAATTCTGCATCATTGGTGGGTGAGAGGTAGAAGATCTGGGGCCAGGCTGTGAGTGTGAGCGTCTTTACGCCTATGTTCTCAGAGCCGAGCAAGGCAGCTTTGACTCATAACAAGCTTTGCAGGGCTTTGGATCTTGACCTTCACCAACTGCAATTCAGAGGTGATGAGTTTGAATTTTGGGTGCTCATATTTCTGAGGAGCCCTTTAGGCAAACTCACAAAACAGCACCGATCTTCTCAAGCAGAGAATGTGAGTGCATAGCAAAGCCTCCTGGATGGTTTTAAAACCCAGGTTTGGGCCCACCTCCAGATGTGGATTCAGAAAGTCCAGAGGAGAATTAACGAACAGGTGTCTAAAACCTTTAAAATACCTGCTCCTCCTTTTTTTTTTTTTTTTAGCATATTACTTGCTGCTCTTACTAGGACTTGGAGATCACCAATCCTAGTAAGTGGAATCACGAAAATCTGGGTTCCAGGCCCTGTTTAACCAACTCTGTGGCCTTGGGCAAGGCACTTACCTTCTCTAAGCCATAGTCTTCCCACCTGGAAACTGAAAATAGAAAGCACAGCCCTACTCCCTGTCAGGTATGGGAGACTGCAATGATTCTGATTGTGTGTGCACTTCAAAAACCTAAGGTCAAGGATGGAGATCAAAAAGTTAATTTTCATAAGGAGTTAATCTTAACCTACAGCCAGCATTATACTTAACAGAGAAAAACTGAAACCATTCCCTCTAAAATCAGGAACCAGACAAGGATGCCCACTATCTCCACTCCTATTCAACATAGTACTGGAATTCCTAGCCAGAGCAATTAGGCAAGAAGAAGGAATAAAAGGAATACAGATAGGTAAAGAAACTGTCAAAATATCCCTATTTGCAGACGACATGATCCTATACCTTAAAGACCCAAAAACTCTACTCAGAAGCTTCTAGACATCATCAATAGCTATAGCAAGGTAGCAGGATATAAAATCAACAAAGGAAAATCATTAGCATTTCTATACACTAACAATGAACAAACTGAGAAAGAATATATGAAAACAATTCCATTTACAATAGCCTCAAAAAAAATCAAATACCTAGATGTAAACCTAACAAAAGATGTGAAAGACCTCTACAAGGAAAACTATACACTTCTGAAGAAAGAGATTGAGGAAGACTATAGAAAGTGGAGAGATCTCCCATGCTCATGGATTAGTAGAATCAACATAGTAAAAATGTCTATACTCCCAAAAGTAATCTACATGTTTAATGCAATTCCCATCAAAATTCCAATGACATTCATTAAAGAGATTGAAAAATCTACCGTGAAATTTATATGGAAACACAAGAGGCCACGAATAGCCAAGGCAATACTCAGCCAAAAGAACAATGCAGGAGGTATCACAATACCTGACTTCAAACTATATTACAAAGCAATAACAATAAAAACAGCATGGTACTGGCACAAAAACAGACATGAAGACCAGTGGAACTGAATAGAGGACCCAGATATGAAGCCACACAACTATAACCAACTTGTCTTTGACAAAGGAGCTAAAAATATACGATGGAGAAATAGCAGCCTCTTCAACAAAAACTGCTGGGAAAACTGGTTAGCAGTCTGTAAAAAACTGAAACTAGATCCATGTATATCACCCTATACCAATATTAACTCAAAATGGATCAAAGATCTTAATATCAGACCACAAACTCTAAAGTTGATACGGGAAAGAGTAGGAAATACTCTGGAGTTAGTAGGTATAGGTAAGAACTTTCTCAATGGAACCCCAGTAGCACAGCAACTGAGAGATAGGATAGATAAATGGAACTTCATAAAACTAAAAAGCTTCTGCTCATCAAAAGAAATGATCTCTAAACTGAAGAGAACACCCACAGAGTGGGGGAAAATATTTGCCAGCTACACATCAGACAAAGGACTGATAACCAGAATATACAGGGAACTTAAAAAACTAAATTCTCCCAAAACTAATGAACCAATAAAAAAATGGGCAAGTGAACTAAACAGAACTTTCTCAAAAGAAGAAATTCAAATGGCCAAAAAACACATGAAAAAATGTTCACCATCTCTAACAATAAAGGAAATGCAAATTAAAACCACACTAAGAGTCCACCTCACCCCTGTTAGAATAGCCATCATCAGCAACACCACCAACAACAGGTGTTGGCGAGGATGCGGGGAAAAAGGAACCCTCTTACACTGTTGGAGGGAATGTAGACTAGTACAACCACTCTGGGTAGTAAGGGAGGGGGTGGGGGCAGGGAGGAGAAATGACCCCAGCCTTGTATGCACATATGAATAATAAAAAAAATTAAAAAATAAAGAGTTAATCTTTTGATTTATTTTTTGAAAGGAAATAGTTGTAACTCCTTCCATCTCTGAAAACCCCTTCAACCTGAGAAATGGTTTATTTATTATAATAGGCAAAACCCTCAAAATAATATCAACCTTTGAATGGTGGCAAGAAATGGACTGCTTTCTAGCTCATACTGGAGATTAGTTTAAAGATTATATTTAAAAAAAGATTGTTAAGCCGGGCACCAGTGGCTCACACACCTGTAATCCTAGCTACTCAGGAGGCAAAGATCAGGAGGATTGCTGTTCCAAACCAGCCACGGCAAATAGTTTGTGAGACTCCATCTCAAAAAAACCCATCACTAAAAAGGGCTGGTGGAGTGGCTCAAGGTGTAGGCCCTGAGTTCAAACCCCAGTACTGCCAAAAAAAAAAAGATTGTTGACTTGAAAAATAATTTAGCATCCAGGAAGAGCTATTGGACACTAGCATCATGGAGGTCTGTGTACAGACCCTTCTCATGGCCAAGCCTGACTCACTGAGCACAGTCTCAGGGTCCCTTCCCTGTGCAGTGAATGAAGGAAACTCTCCCAGGGTTGGCTCTGGATTTCTTTCTTGACTATAAACAGAAACTTCATTCCCCTGTCGGCCCAGTTGGGCAAAGATAAGAGACTGTTTTCTCTCCACTGTCCAACCTTGACTGAAATATCAATCCTGAGGGCTGGGCAGAGTCAGCAGAAGGGGCCTGGCAATCTGGGAGGCTGCTCCAAGAGATAACAGCAGGGAAGAAGATGGAAACGGGAGCTATGAGATAAACTGAATGCCCCTCACTCCTTTGCTCCTAAGCACAAAGTCCCAGTTCTTTCAAGGCCATCCGAGGAGGATTAATGACGCAGTTGAAAGCTCCCACCCAGTTTGTGCCTAACTGGCCACCTCATGTCCAGTAGAGGTTATATCTGATATAAACCAATATAAAAAAATCTATAGACAGACTGAGTATAATATAGGGTAAATATTATTCCTCAATTCTTGGCTGTGGAGTGGGTAATTTAATTAAAGCAAAGAGAAAGAAACCATGAACATTGATCCCTGCTTGGTGTGCCTCCTGCCTCCAAGACTCCCACCTCTATAGCACTAGCTGTTCCTTAAAACAAAGATGAAGAATGTGACCTGCATGTGCCAAGTGAGCTCAAGACCTCCCAGGGATGTGGAGAGAGGTTCAAGTAGAAAGAAATGAGTTGGAGTCCTGAAATCATCAGGAAGAACGTTTAGAGATTGTCAAGGCCAACTCTTATTTTACAAATGAGGACACTGAGGTCTAAAAATCACTTGAGTTTCAGTGAAAGAATTCTAGAACTAAAAGTCCAACCCGGGAGGGATGTTAAAGGCATCCATTTACTCACTGAATGAGTGCCACTGGTGACCAGCCTCTAGGTTGCACAGGGCACTCCCTGCCTCCAGGGGCTTCTCAGTCCTCCTGATCACTGGGAGCATTACATAACCACTGTTTTATCTCTATCTTCCCCTGGCCTCCTAGTTCTATCCCTGGGGCTCCCACAAATAAATCCCAATCCTTCCCTACCTTGCCATCCCTGTGGATATTCTAAGGCACTAATCCTGTTTCTTGTGCACCTTTTTTTCTTCTCCAGATCAAGCATCTCATGCCTCCTGTGATTCAATATGCAGGTTCCTCACCACCCAATTGCCCTGCTCAGGTCTGTCCACATTCTGTGTTGCTGCAAAGGGAATGCACTCCTCTTGTGTTCTGATTAACATCATGGTGTCCTTTGTTCTAAAGATTTCATGTCTGTCTATCCTAAAATCTTCTTGACTGCTTTTAGAATAAATAACTTGGGGTTCCTTTAGTTGTAAGCGATAAAAACTCAATTCTAACCAATTTAAGTAAAAGGGGAATCTACTAAAGCCCATAACCACAGTGAGAGGTAGAACTTCAGGTATGGTTCGATCCAGGGGCTTAGGCAACAGGAAGGTAGGAGAGGAAAGGAGGTGGTATTAGGAGAAGAAGCATGAGCTTCAGAAATAGGAGAGTGAAAGGATGAGCTTGACTGTCTCCTTTAAAAACAAAGTTGTAGGCTTGAATCAAGAAAGCAAGTTGAGCCGTCAAACTGTGTTTGGTTCTTACAAGGCATCATGGACGCCACAGAGGCTGACTCCTAGTAGCTTTGTGCTTTGCATTCATTTCTTTTCATATGGGAAGATTAAAACAATAGCTTCTGGTTATCATTCCACGTATTATTGATTAAAACCCTTGCCCGAAGACCTTCCGTCTCACTTTTCAGCGTGGCCTGATTTTCTTTTCTTTTGACTCCTGTATGATTAATGCTGATCTCGGGAGTCCCGGTGAGATGGAGCTGGGTGTCAGGTATGATTTGTCAGCTTGGAAGTATAGATTATTTTATGTTTCTCGAACTTTGTGGCCAAGGGAACACAGCTCTTGATTGTTAAATCCATCCACACTTCCCCCTGGGCTCTGAAATGCCAGAAACATTAAATAGTCCACTTAATACATAACCTCATTCTGTATGCTTGACTATTTTGTTTTTAATTTTTCTTCCCTTTCCCGGCTGCTCACATGAAATGGGATCAAAGAAAAAAATTATCCTCACTGGATTTTGTTAAAATATTAATAGGTTAGGGTTGACTGGCTAAATTGAATATCTTTGCTGATCTCCCTTGCATGTTTAACTTGTGCTTAGGAAAATATGTTTCCTAGGTGATAACCTTTTATGTACCAGTCTGACTTCATTGAAATGCATAGAGATAAAAATATGTCACGCTCAGCAGCTATGCTATTCTTGTGTGGCACTGTGATTATTCAGATGGTAATTGACCCCCACCTGTAGACAGCTCCGATTCTGTAGTCAATCATTTCATTTGATGTTAAAATATGTGAAAGTACAATTATATAATTTACATTACAAATCATGCTGAATGCCAGGGGTCTCTGAACCGCTGACAGACGCAAAGGAATTGGGGACCGCAGGAGAGAACTCGGGTCAATAAATGAAGTGAATTACACCGGGTGAGGGGTTCAACTTTTCTTATTTGTGTCCACAACAAGAGCTTTTGTGCGTGTGTCATTGAGAGAGTGCCTCTGGCCTTCTCTTTGCACCACAAATGGCAGCGTTTTAGATGCCTTTCCTCTCTCCCTTTGCCTGCAAAGAATTGCCCTTTATGGCCTCCCATTAGGTAAAGAAGTGAGGGCTTGTGGGGACCAGAAAGGGAAAGCGGAGCTATAAAAGGGACAGACATCATGTATGAAGATCACTGTGGCCACTTGGTGTGGAATCCAGCACAGAAATGCAAGTTGCCAAACTGCAGATGACAGCCATCGAAGCTGCAGCTTGTACTCATAGCATTAACCGTCATGGCTGCTATCTCTCTAATTTTTAATATGTGCCCAGTGCTGGGTGAAACGCTTCATATGACATTATCTAGTGAACCCCCAACACCCATATGAGGTGGGCCTGCTGTAGGTCATTTCCATTCAGAGGAGGAGGAGGAGGACAGGGCTGGCATAAGGCTGTTTAATGAGAAGGTGACACAGTGGGGTTTGCTGGTTGAGGGCCACTCTGCCTTTCTGAATCAGGCCATGGAGGAGCAGGGACGTCTATGGGATATGGTCTTTGCTTCAGTGAGGCTTATGGGAAGGCAGGTGGGTTGGGGAAGTAGTGGGGATCGTTAGTGACAGTGACCCAAGTAGGGAACTCACCAGCCACAGGGCTCCAGAAGGAGAAGGAGCGTCCACCGCTGTGATGTGGAGGCTGACTCCAGCCCAGCCAGCCCTCCAGAGCTCCTCTAGGTCAGGGGCAGAGACGCGATGATTTCCTTGGTAGATGTGTAATGCTTTCTGCCTGGGAGTCACCAGACCCACACTCCTGTTTATCTGCCACATCCACAGCAGCTGGCCTGGGCAGTGCTGGGGCCTCTGGTTTCCAGAGTGGGTGGACTACTGGTCCTTGGATTGTACTGGGCACCCTGCCCTGCTGGTGGAGAAGTGCTGATTTGCTGCCAATGCTTCATCTCTCTAGCAGGCTTCATGAAGGGCATGTGACAAACTGTGTCACCTGCAGCAGAAGCTAAAGACAGACGCTCACCTTCATGAACCCTGCCTTGTCCCACGGTCCTTTCCTCTTCACCACCCAGCTCCATTGCTGAGGGCAAGTACAGCCTCTGGAGACCAACACCTGGCTTCCAACCTCTACCCTGTTTTCTGCTGGCCATTGAAAATTTGCTTGCCTCAGTTTCCTCACTTGTCAAAGAAGTGAACAATAGTATCAGCCTTATGGAGTTGTAAGAATGAGAAAAATTAAAATACAAAGTACTTAGAACAGTGCTTCATACATGTTAAAAATGTTTTGTTTTCTTAAATAACAATTATCTTAGATAGATAGACACAAGCTAAATTACTTGTAATGAATCTTAAGTTAAACATATTGTCAACAGCACTGGTTCAGTCTGTGATCAGAAGACTTACAACTTCTTTGTCCTGCGTGGAAGAATCCATGGCAGGACACGTGGGTGCAAAGGGAGTTTATTAAATGTTAGGGAGGGGACATACAAAAGGGAGCATTGTGGGCCCAGGCGGAATCTGCAGGCAGAGAGAGCATGTGCTCCTTTTCCCCAGGTGCTTTTAAAACTTATGCAAATCTATGGGAAGGGAGGAACCAGGTGGTTCCCATCCAATGATCAATGAGTGGGGAGGGGCGTGGGTGTTCCCAGCCAGGTGAGGGCGGTCCCTGAGCCAGGGCATGGTCAATCTGAGATGCAATATTTTTCTATGGGTCCCGAACTTTCCCAAATTCTAGCCTGCCTCAATATGACTAATAAATATTGCCTTAAATCCTGTTCACAGATGCCCAGGGGGCTGGGTATTGCATTCAGGGAACCCTAGTCCTAGGCCTGGCTTCAAAGACCTCCACAAGTGACACCCCCCCCTTCCCGCTCCTTTGCAGCATTGTGGCCTCAGTTAAAAAACCACCAGGTCAGGACAGGCAGAGTGGCTCAAGCTGCAAAAGTGCCTGCTTAGCAAGCATGAAGCCCCAAGTTCAAACCCCAGTGCCATCAAAACAAACAAACAAACAAACAAACACAAAAACACCGGGTGCCTTATGCTCTACTTATTCAGGAACCTTAAAAAAAGGTATTTTGTCCAAAGTCAGTACAGCTTAGTGGTTATGTATGCAGGCCTGTGTTCAAATCCCAGCTTGTCATTGGAGCTGTGTAATATCAGTTACTCACCTCCTCTTTCTGCCCAGGTTTCTCAACTATAAAATGGATAATAACAGAATTTACCTCATTAGACAGATTAGGATAACTAAATGAACTAATTCAGGAAAGTTCTTAGCCCAGGGCTTGGCTAAAAACATGCTCCTTGATTGGGAGATATTGGTATCAAGGTCACATTCACATGTTGAATAAGAGTTGTTAAGTCTGAGTAATGGACCAACCAAGGAAGCAGGGCAGGCTCCGGGGTCACTTCTTTTTCGGAGACTCCCAGACCCTCTCTTCTCTCTGGGGAAGTTGAGCAGAGAGCCTGATGGACCAGGGCAGGAGCTGGTGGTCCTTCTCTCTCATCGTCTGGACCCTAGCAGCAGAAATCGTCTACTTGGTGAATGAACAGATGCTTTGGCCAGGGGAAGCGTCTCAGGCATTTTCTGGAGACTCATTTTGAGAGTAAATTGAGACATTATCTTTAATTAAAGTGGCAATTTTTCCTCACGAGTTTCCCATCCCCAGATGCTTGAGTGATGGCCTCTGTTTGGTCCCCTCCCTACCTTCTTTTCCTCCCATTAATTTCAAGCCCATGGAGGGCCAGTTTACTAAATTGGTTTTAATGGAAATTTAGCCAACATGAATAATAATGAAATGTAAAATTATTCCTTAGCTAATGAACAGTCAGCGGCTTTGGGGTTAATTGCTTGCTTCTGGTGTCAGATTATTTATATTGAAATAGAATTGTAACAGGACTCTAAACTAAAACTGTTGCATCTTGATCATCACTTACCTTAGGGTTTATTCTTTATCATAAGTCATTGTTTAACAATCACTCCTACTTTGGAGCCACTTGTGAATTCATTAATCACCGAGTTAAACTTGAGGGGTTCTTTTTTCTCTAAAAATTAGAAAACATCTTTCCTCCCCTTGTTGGCTACAGTCCATACTGTGAAGGAAATGCTGAAACTGAGGTGGTAAGTTCCATGCTAACATTGTGTTTTTATTCCAGAGATACCCAGAGGCATTATTTCAGTTTGGTTGGGGCTGCTACAATGGATTACCGTAGATTGGGAAGCTTAAAGAAGGAACATTTATTTCTGGAGGCTGAGAAGTACCAGGTCAAAGGTACTGGCAGATGTGGTGCCTGGTGAGTGCCTGTGTCCTGGTTTGCAGAGAACCTTCTTGTGTCCTCAAATGGTAGACAGTGAGGGAGGGAGCAAACTCTTGGTCTTTTGTAAGGGTACTACTCCAACCATGAGGGCTCCATCCTCATGACCTATTGCTTCCTAAGCCTCTCCTCCAAATACCATCACACCGGGGTTAGAATTTCAATATATGCTTGGGGTGTGTGTGTGTGTGTGTGTCGGGAGGCACAAACATTCCAGTCCACAGCACACAGGAATACTTTCTTCACTGGTTTTTACACCAGCTGGTGGTCATCTTAGCCAGCCATGAGTCAAAGGGGCTCTCACATCAACCAAGGATGGCTTCTGGACAGCTGCACTCCCTCTGCTAGACAAAGGCAGAAGAAGCCAGCAGGAAGGGGCTGTCACCTACAGAAACTCAGCCTTCTTCCCCAGGACTCAGTGTCTCCATCTGAAAAGGAGGGGAGATAATTAAGTTAGTGCTTTCTATAATTGAGGATGTTCTTCAGGAGTTACTTCTGAGGACATTGGAAGATTGGGGACTGCTGTCATCCAAGCAGTTCTCTGTTTTACAGATAGGTTCTTTGAGTGAGATTTTGTTTGAAAAATTTTTTTTTTAAAAACAAAGAGTGGTGTTGCTCTTCTTTTTTTAAAAAATTAAAACTTCTCATTAGCGAAGGACATAATCCACACAGTGAAAAGATAAGAAAATGTTTACAAGTCATATATGTGATAAAGAATTAACAGCCAGAGTACATAAAGAGCTCCTAAAGTCAACAATAAAAAAAAAAAACCTGATTCTAAAATGGATAAAGGATCTAAATGGACATTTCTCTAAAAAGGATATAGAAATGGTCAATGTACATGTGAATAGAGAATAGATAATATAATAATAGATAATAAATAATAATTATTAGAGAAATGCAAATCAAAACTATGGAAGATATCACCTCATAGACATTAGGATGGCAATTATTTAAAAAAATAGAAAATAACTTGGGTTGATCTGGAAATTGGAACCCCTGTACACTATTGGGAATGTAAAATATTGCAATTGTTATGGCAAAATAGTGTTCCTCAAAAAAATTTAAATGGTCTTACCATATGATCTAGTATGAAAGCAGGAACTCAAAGAGATGTTGGTACACCTGTGTTCATAGTAGCACTATTCACAATAGGCAAAAAGGTGAAACAACCCAAGCCATCTGACAAACACTGATAAATAAAACGTAGTAGAAGAGTATTCCATTGGTCTGGTGCTAGGTCCTACTGCGGGATGAGGAAGTCTCATTCTAGATGCTTGTGTTGAAAAAAGAACATGACCAGGGCATCACACGTGTCTGAGTCCTCTGGAGGTTGTTCAGCTACTTACAGACACGATAAGATGGAGTTTAGTATGATTCATTCCACCTGGACCTCCAAGTTTTTTTGTCTTTGGACAGATCTCCAAAGAAATTCCAAGTGGCCATCATGAACCTTCCAACCCATCCCCTGCTGAGGCATCCCATTGGTTCCCTCAGAAAGAAAGATAAATAGAAGGAATAGACTGGGAGGGTGTTACTTAGCTCAGAATTCTGAGAAAGCCCTAGACTGGCTCAGGAAGGATTCAAGTCTGGTCCTAGATGTCCCACCAACTCCCTGCATGCTCTGGAACAAGTTATCCTCCCATCTGGATTTCAGTTGTTCTGCCTGATAGAGGAGTTGGATCAGATGATCTTCAAGGTTCTCTTTCACTGCTAAAATTTTATGACTTTGTGAACTGACCACTTGTGAATCAATCTTAGTGATGGTGACAGAATGAGACACAGGGTACCCAGTGGTTAAAAGCATGTTCTTAGGATTCAATGTGCCTAAATTTGGTTTCTAGTTCTCCTTCTTACTGTGGATAAAACCCCTGGAAATTACTTAATTTCTTGTATCAATAATCCCATTAATCTCAATAATTTTACCTCAACAGATTAAATGACAAAAGAGGATACATAGCACAGTATCAGTAATTCACTTGACATGTTAAGTAGCTGCCACAGGCTAAAAGGGTGGCTAGGTGTCTGGGTGATATGAACCATGTCCTTCCAATGAACTTGCAAGAGTAGGGGAAAAGGTTAAGTGGTAGCCAGGCACCAGTAGCTCATGCCTGTAATCCTATCTACTCAGGAGGCAGAAAGCAGGAAGATTGTGGTTCAAAGCCCATCCAGGGAAACTGTTTGAGAGACCCTACTTTGAAAAAACCCACCACAAAAAAAGTCTGGTGGAGTAGTGGAAAGAGTGCCTACCTACTTACTAGCAAGCATGAGGCCCTGAGTTCAAACTCCAGTACCACAAAAAAAAAAAAAAGAAAAAGGTTAGTGGTAATAAAAGATTTTAAAAATTTGTAAGTAGGTTGGTTTCTGATGGTAGTTATTTACATTAGATTGTTCTTATTTTTTTAATTTAGAAAGACAAGTGCATTGAAAAAAGAAATACTGAATTATTTCTTAGTTTTTAAGACTAATTCCTAAAATCTCTGGAAGTAAATCTAGTATTGATTGCTCTACAGTAGGCCCCTTCCAGCTACACCCATCTTGGAATGTACTAGAAAGCCAAATGAAAGCACTTTATCCATCGCCTTACTACAGGGAAAAACTAGGCCAGACTGCCCACTGCAGAAGTAGGACCGGCCCTTGGCAAAGCTGCCATGGCCTGTGAGCTGTACTATCTGGTCTGGAAGGGACCTTGACATGAGTTCAACCACTTCCTACTGCAGCTGAGGGAGCTGAGATCAGAAGCAGGGACCACCAAAGTCACTCGGGAATTTATGGGGTAGGAGGAAGTGCAATTGTGATCTTCCCATTGTTCTTTCATCCATCTTGTACTAAACCCTGAGCACCTGTCTCTCTGTGGGCATCTCTACCTCCTCCCATGTCCCTGTCCTCACTCCTGCTGCTTACCACGTGTTTGTTTTGAGTTGCACTTGACCAGGCACTTGCAGCACTGACAGATTAGCCGGAAGAGATTTCTTAGGCTAGGGTATAGGATTTCTTAAGTGACCTCATCTGGATAGCACCTGCCTTCTCCCACAATGCTCTGCTTTAAAGTATGAGTGATTCTGAGAGTGTTCACAGTTGTACAATTGAAGGGCCTGAAGAACCCCTGAGTAAATGCTTACCAACCGTACCCAATACTCAGAACCATCTATCCTGCTTTCACAAAGGGCAGAAGTCCCTTAGCCATCTCCTTGCAAATTCCAACTCAGTAGATTCCATGCGGCATCCCAGTGATTTTAGGATTTGTCTAGCTAAGTCACTTTCCTCCCTTTCCTACCCCTTTTGTAACTAATAGATAAGAACATTGAATCTCAAAGATAAGAAGTCATATTTTCAATTGTGTAAAAATAGTCCTAGAACTCACCTACCTCTTAAAGATAATTTATCCTTTGCTTTAAAAACTTTGGATGGGGCAGACCATAAAAGGATAACCTTTCTGGTGTTCTTTACGACCTTGACATTGAGAAGTTCTTTCTCTTGTCTCAGTAAGTGTGTACGTTTTTCTCTGGCAACAATTTTAGTCACTCCACCCCAGAGACGTCTGTAAAAACATTCCCATGCTAGTTCACAGAGAGGAGTAACAATGTGCCTGGAAGTGAATCTCTTCCAAAATTATCAAAGAAAAACATCAATGTCTAAATTTAGCAACCAGGATGAGTCTTCTATTTTTGACCCATTGTTGTATAGCTGGAGATCCAGAGTTCTTAGCGTACTAAGCTTGGCCGAAATTAGATTGTGGATATTAAAAGCAATTAACGCTCCCTTCTGTATTTTTATTTATTTAAGTTTCACAATGCAATTACTTAAGAGGGCTTCCGAAGAAATCCTGAAAATCATTTTCAATCAGCAGAATGAAAATGTCTCCTTTTGTGATCTGGCAAATGAACGATATGGAGAAATAACTCTTCTGTGTCGCTGTATACTATTCATTGAGGGCTAATTGCTGTGGTCTCTTAAATGAAACACGGCAAACTCTTCCACCTCCGTGCCAGTTTGTTTAAAATCTGCAAAGCTTCATTATTAACGCTATTTAATTACGAGAAGTTCAGCCACGGAGAATTCTAATCCCACCCTCTCCTCTCATCATTAGTAACATGGCAAAAAATGAAACACTTTCAACAATGAAGGGTTCATATTTCAAGCTTATACAGTAGCTGCTAAAAGGCTAGACTCAGAAAATCAATTTTATTAAAGTCCTTCAAGCACTAAAGGGACCTGCATGCAACTAAGCAATTTTAAAAACATGTCCATGAGCCGCGACTTTCTGATTCATGTTTTTAGTGGGGTTATTTTTGAGTATTTTCAATATTGTCTCCTTACAGTGGGGTCAAAAGTGATTTAGAGAGGGGCAAGCAGGGAGAAGGGACCGTGTCTGCACAATTTTTTCCGGCTTCAATTTCCATCAGACTTGGGCATCTTTGGAACAGAGGTGTGACATGAAGAACTCGCACAGAAGGGGGGAGAGCAAACAGGGATGAGAAGGACATCTTTCCTCCTTTGTTTTATTTTACTTTCTTTTTGTTTTCATTTTAAACTCAGGGAAATAACAAACTCTACAAAAGCATAAAGTAAATATACGCAATAATGTTCACAATAATAAACTCATTAAAATAGTATTGTAAACTCTTTAAAGTACTAGCTAAGTACGGTTCTAAGGTGCGTGTCTCAGGCTTTGGTCCTGAGGGCTCCATGAGGTGTCCCCTACCCTCTCCCCAAATTCCATTAACCCTTTCAGAAGCAGGTTTTGTTCACTCTCTTGCTTGACAATTCACCGACTGTCTCTCTACCATCATCCACACTGCTTACTTTTGTCTTTGAACTTATCTGTTTAGTTCCTTTTAGAGCTATTACTTTATGTTGGCTATGCAGCGATGTTGCAATGCAAACAGGGTCGGTAAGACTGTACCCATTTCGAAGATGAGAAAAGTGATGTGTGAAAGGCCTTGCCTAGGGCCACAGAGAGTTGGGGCTGAAATATCCTGGCTGCTCCACTCTACTTTTACACTAAAGCCTAAACTGCCCAGAAATCTTAACCCTAACCCCACCTAGCAAATAATAGCCTCCACGTGTGGTACATGGCATCAGTAGTGTATATTATGTAGCTCACGCAGTAAGTGCCCTGGAACCATCTCATCTCACTCTCGAGACAATCCTGCAGAATGGACGTTATTGTTCCCAATTTAGCCATAAAGAAGCCAAGACCCAAGGTCACATAGGGACAGAACAAAATCCCTATTTAAACAAGGCCTGTGTGTTGACAAAGTCCCTGCTCTTTACCATGGCTCTAAACCAGGCAAGACACTGAAAGGCACAAAGCCTGGTTTTCACCTTAAAGTCATTAATGGCTCTGTCTTGGGAAGGTGGCACAGCTCAGCACAGACAGCGCCAGGATCTAGGCCCAGGCTACCTAACTTGGTAACCTGTACTTAGATCCCACGTGACCTTCCACTAGTCCAAAATACTACTACTAAAATACTTGGTGGTGTTAAAACACTAAGATAGTATTGGAATAACTCATGTATACTACAAGAACAAACTGGGCTGAAGTCTTTGGGGCAGTCTCTAGAGCAAACATGCGGGATCCTTAGGTTATCAAGGCACTGATGGGCACATGTCAAGTACCTGCTGTGACTGAGCAACCTTTTAGACATCCTGGTGACATAAGCCACGTCCTGCCAAAGAGTTTGCAGAGAGGTTGGGAAGAGTGACAAGGTGGCAGCAACGACAGGTTGAGCGAATCATTAAGGTGAAGAGCTGGTGGACTTCATGCTCCAAGAAATGGCTTTTCGGTCTGCCCACAAAACATTCTCCAGTTCAAGTTCAAATAAAAACTCTACCCATCTACTTTTTTTTTTTTTAGTTTTACATATTTGGATATAGAGAGTGAGGTGAAACTCTAACCAGGCATTTTCTAAATAATTAATTCCTCTCCCCCACAACATGCACATAGTTTTATGAAATCATTAATTTCCTAACTTATTGGAAACACCTCCTTTATCAAATGAATATGTAAATTTGACTTTGTTTCCAACTTTGTTTTCATCTGTGGACCTCTGCCTGCTGTGTTTCAATACCACAATTGCTATTGCCAGTTGGTTAAAATAAATCAATACCTAATGCTTGCACATTAATAATATTCCAGGTGGAGAGCTCTGAGCATGAGGTCAAAGACAGCACTGACCTCCTACCGTGAAGGGCTTTGAGTGCTGGGGCAGTCTTCCATTAGAGCGGTGCAGTGGTCTCTTCTGGCTGGGAGGGAAAACATTTCCTTTTGCCACTGAGCCATTTGCCTTCTTCTCCAAATGGTTGATGGCAAGTTCCGACAACTATGGCTGGAACACTTGTAAAAGACAAGGTCAAGCAACTTGTTCAAGAAAAGGCTGTCTTGGAGCCCTTCAGAGGCACTTACAGACTAATTCTCCATTCACCTGATGTCAGCCCATTGTACAGATCTGGGCAAAGGCAACCGCTTCCCTATGTGGAAAAACCCATAGGGTTCATGGGTAACATTGAGTGATAAATCTTAGGTTCTTTGCCTCAAACTTAGGCTGCACATATCCCTCCCATAGCAGGTGTGCACTGGGGTTGCTGGATCCTTTTGAGACTGAAAGCCAAAAGATGCAATACTGTATGAAGGATCATCATTTAATCTTTCTTTCATTTTTTGTAGGGGAGGGTACTTGGGTTTGAACTCGGGACCTCACTTTTGCTAAGCAGCTGCTCTACCACTTGAGCCACATCCCAAGCTCTCTTTTTTTTTGAGACAGAGTCATGTTGTGTATTCCACGCCCCAGACTGGCCTCTACCTTGCTACATAGCCCATGTTGGACTTGAATTCACAATCTTCCTGCCTCAGTCTCCTGACTGCAAGGCATGCAGGGGGTACAAACATGTCCCACCATGCCTGACTACCACTTATTTTCTAAGTAACTTTGAGAGAATCATTGATCTCTCTGAATTTGCTTTTGTGAAATGGAGATAATAATTCCTGCCCATCTTTTACTGCTATGAAGATCAAGTGTAATGATGCATATATACATGTTTCATTAAATGAATAGTAGTTCTAAGTGCTACCATCTTTTTACAGATGAAGTGTTGAAAGTCAGCTTATTTGTTTCTCCTTGTTGATCTGGAAAAAAGTCAGATTGTTCAATACATAGCCTTTAAAAATTTGCATGTGAGGTACAGAATCCTCCAAACCCCAATGAGGAGGAGGGTTGGGTAGAGGCTGATCTCTGGAAGCTGCTTGGTGAGTTGTGCTTGTGTACTAGGAGTTTTTCTGTAAGAGAAAAAGGTAGTAGAGATGCTGTACTTTGTAGAAACATCTTCTCTGTATTAAAAAAAACATACTTGTTACATATGATAATCCCAGGTATAGACATGTGGGAATGCACTGCTAGTGAGAAGTGCTGAATTTCCACACTTACCTCTTTGTGCCACACCAAGATGCACAGTTATGGAATTTCATAAACTCATCAAAATGACCATTTGTTCTCATTATCTTCACTGCTAGTTTTTCCCTTCTGTTTTGAAATTGCTGCCATCAGCTCCTTTCCACTGAGAAAGCTCTTGCAAAGGTCACCAATGACCTGTATGTGGCTAAATCCCTTGTTCAAGTCTCTGAGTTCTCGTTACTCAGCCTTACAGCAGTGGTTGCCATAGCTGATGTCCCTTCCTGTGGAAAGCATTGCTTCTCTTGGCTCCCCTGGATGTCATCTCATCTCCATGGAAACCCTTTCTTGGATTCTTCATATCTCCCCAGTAGCCTTGGAATGGTGAAGCAAGGTACTTTTTCCTTTCCCTCTCCTTCTCTTTCCTTCCTTCCCCCTGGAAGCTTCTTTCCTGGCTTCTTCTTTGGTTGTACCTGTGCTTTTGATGATTTTCCTTTTCTTGCTACTCATCCAGGCTCATGGATTTAAACAGTGTCTTTAAAACACATCTCCATGAGGGAATATGGTTGGTGGGTTTCATATACATATATGAAATAGAATGATGAAACCTCAACAACAACAAAAAAACCCAAAAAAACACATCTCCAAAGAAGACTTCTCTCTTGAACTTCAAGCTCATCTATCCAATTGCCTACTCAACATCTCACTTTAGGCATCTAAAAGACATCTCAAACTTAGCATACCCCAAACCAAATTCCTGTGGTCCAAGTCAACAGTATCTCATTATAATGATCATTCTTTATCATTTAGCAATGTCTCAGTGTCATTGCTGGATTGCAATGGTCCCTCCTCTTTCTATTCTTGTCACTGTCCTTTTTAGAACTGAGAATCCAAATAGTCCTGTCAAAATCTGAATGTGCTCATGTTGTTCCTCTGAGGAGCCCTTCAATGGCTTCTCCTCTTACTTGGAGGGAAAGTCAAATCCTTAAAATAGCCTAGAAGCCCATAAATGATCTACTTCATCTTCCCCAGCCTATTCTACCTTCTTTCTGCCTGCTCTGGCCATATTTGCATTTTGGTTGCTCCTGCCTCAGGACCTTTGCCCTTGCTGCTCTCTCTGCTTAGATTGTTCTTCCATCACATATTCACATGGCTTATGCCTTTACTTCCTTCTGGTCACTACTCACATGTTACCCAAGCATTCAGGCCGTTCTTGGCCAGGGCTATTCTCTTTGCCTTGTTTTATTATTTTTTTGAGTTTATTAAAATATATTGAAATATACATCTCAGTTTCTTGAGTGCAGGGATTAAAGGTGTGTACCACCTCACCTGGCTGCCATTTATTTTCTGAGTATGTATTTGTTTATAAATACTTCTTGAATAACTGAATGAATGAACAAACAAGGCCCAGCTAGTGCAGATTCCTGGGAAAGTAGTGTCTGTCCAGTGGGCTGCTTCTTTCTGGGGAGAAGAGGCAGCAAATTGTCCCCATTCAATGGAATTGTACATTTGCCATGTCTCTGAGGGGCACAAAGAGAGAGCTGAGAGTCTCTTGTACCTCTGAGGCCTGGGTGCTGGTGATGGGCTGGCAGGACAGGTGGGCATTGGGACAAGAACCCTGAAAAGGAGGCAGAGCTACTTAACAAGGGAAACCCACAACCATACAGGCTGCCACCCTAAACTGCCAGGTTTGCTGTCCTGGGTTTGTGGCGGATTTGTCTGGATTGATTTCCTCCTGGGAAACAGTAACGTGTTCAGCAATTACTCTTTCAAGTCGAAACACTATCTTTATCACAGGGCACTCAGGCGCTGGCTCCCAGGTCTGCTGGGAGAGGACAAGGTCCAAAACCTAGCCGTGTGGCTTCAGAATGCTTTCCTGGCTGGGGGACAGAGTGGGATGGGAGTGGGTGCCAGGCTCCCCTGTCCAAGACATATGGGGGGTACCCTATCTTGACATACAAGAGCACCCTGGAGCTGGAGCTCAGGAAAGAAAGCCAAGCCACGCAGGGCTGGTTTTACACTTTCAGTGCTAAGATAGCGATCGTGGGGATAATTCCCTGTGTTTGTGGAATCATAAAATTTTTAAGGTCTCTTGGCTCCACTTTTAAATTTAGTGCCTGAATAAAATGTTGGCTCAAGCTCCATATTCGATTATTAAAAATCATACTCAGGCCTGGGAGACGAGTATTTACACATCTGCCTGCTCATTCGGAGACACACACATCAAAATGTGGCTGTCATCGCAGCGTGGCTTCATGGGAAGAGGGCTCCAGACCCCAAGGGCTGTGTTCTGGAGACATGAAATTGCCTCCAAAGTCTTTATTTAAACTCTTTCATATTTTACCAAAAACATTTGTAAGGATTCTAGAGTCTATCTTTCACCAAATTCATTGTTTGAGGTTTTTTTCCTTGATTTTTAAGAAATTTATGAATGTACATGTACAAATATGTGTGTGCAGTTAATAAAAGGTAGGCCTGGAAGGGTACAGATCAAATTGATAGTAGCAGTAATTATTTGATTATTTCTGGAGAAAAAGCCAGCATGAGAGGAACAGGGCCAAAGAAGACACTAACCTTAGATGTAATTGTTTTCTAGGAATTCATTGTCATGCCTGTGTTGTTTAATTACCGTTATTCTTAACACAGTACGTGATCACTCCAGACAATCCAGAAGCTGTATAGAAAAATGCAGAAAATGAAAATGATTGTGTTTCTCCCACCCCAGAGATAATCCCATCAAAATGCTGGCATTCTGTTAGGAAGTTTCTTACTGACCAGCTCCACTCATACATGGTGTTCCTATGAATGTTACCCGGATATTGCTTTTATGGACAGGGCAATCGTCTTAGATTCATGGCCAAAAATGATGATATATCCTTTCCCCTAAATAAAAATCAACCATAAAATACTCTGGGGAGTAAAATGGTAAAAGTATCTACTCTGGTCACTTTAAAAACATTTTTAAAACATCTGCACATTTTGTTTTTGGTGCATTATGGGTCTTAAGAGTCCCAGGCATGATAAATACTCACCCAAATGAGGAAAGAGGGGAGCAAAGTACTAACAGAAAAGGGAGAAGTGGAAGATGCCAAATAATAAATGAGAAGAAAACTTCCAGTTTCTGTTTTAAAGAAAGTTTAGTAAAAAGTCAGCTTCCTCCCAATGGCGCTGTTAGAGCTATAAAAATTCCACAAAACACCTGCAGTTCAGGTATTGCTGACATGGTACAATAGATAGATTCCTTAAAAAACAAAAAACTTACAAACAGCTAATCCGTAATTTGAAAATGTTTTTCCAGGGACTTTAACAATACCAACAAAGATTGCCAAATGTAAGGTTTTTATGCACATTTTAGAACTATCAGTATGGAATAATAAATACCATTACCTGCAATATTTATTTTTAATATTAAATGATTCTCAAAACAAATGGCCCAGATAGAATGCACAGTACAATGGTGATTTTTAAGATTGCCAAAAATAACAAAAGCCTCAAAAAGACACATCAAGAATATTTCTGTTTAGAACAGGGAAGCAGGAACAACTCAGCTTCCACTTAAGAAATGAACAGGTGGGCCAAGTGTGGAGGTGCACGTCTGTAATCCCAGATACTCAGGAAGTGGAGACAGGAGGATATGGTTAGAGGCCAACCTTGGACAAAAGCTTGAGACCGTACCTGAAAATAAACTGAAGCAAAAAGGGCTGGTGTGTGTGTGGCGGGGAGTAATGGCTCAAGTGACCCTGAGTTCAAACCCCAGTACTGATGAATAACAAAAAGAAGGAGAAGGAGGAAGAAGAGGAAAGAGGAGAAGAAGAAGGATGAGGAGGAGAAGGAAGATAAAGAAGATGAAGAAGAAGGAGGAGGAGGAGAAAAATGAACAGGTGATTCCGAGTGAAGAAGAAGGGGAGAGAGGTCACCAGCAGTAGAACCATGGGGTCCATACTCAGCAGGAACTAATCAAGAGAAGAGTCATTCACTGGGCCCTGCAGTGGGACCTCCTGATGCTCACCTGGGCCTTGGGGGCCACTGCAGTTATCACCTGCCCTGCTCTACCTGCAGCACTGCATCTCTGGAGGAGCTCTGGAGTATACATAGGTGACAGGTAACAGGAGAAGTAGGTAGAGTCTCGGGGTGGGGGTAACAAGGCCCTCATTCCAATGGCAGTTTCTCATCTTCTTTGCTTTAAGCATTGAGTCTGTCATTTTTAATTATCTCCATAACAACTCAATCCTCACAAACTCAAATTTTGTGATGGCAAAGCTGGGTCACAAATGAGAAAACCTTGATTCAAGCATTAATGTCTTCATCCTGAAAATGGATTCGTTATAACTTCAAGTTAGCAGGGATCTAAAGGACTCCAGTCTCCCCAGGGACATCCAAGTGGACAATTTCCTCTTAAATGCCTCCACAGGAGGGAGTTCATCACTGCCTCACATCTGAGAGTCAGTAGCTTCTCCTCAAATTGAGTCAAAATCCAGGTCTACAAAGCCTTCATCCAAGGGTCTATACTGTGGGGTCCCCATTATAACAGGCGGTCCCATCTCCCTGACGTCATCCTGTCTGTTTTCAACTATGTCTTGCATGAATGCTTGCAGGTTCCCTTTTTACGAGCTCATTGGGCTATCCATGTCCCCCTTAGCTGTGAAGCCCAAAACCTTGTCTGGGTTTGAGTGAGTGGAAAACCTACAATTCAGTGATTCCAGGAAAAAAATCCAAATTTTGGAAGAGATTGTATGAGTCTCTTCACAGTAAGTGACAGAAACCCAACTCAAATGAGCATTTACCCAAACAGGAATTGATTAGTTCACAGCAGTGGACTTCAGGCATGGCTTGATCTATGGGCTCAGTAATGTCCTCCAGACTCAGTTTCATAGTCTCCATCTCTCCACTTTGCTTGGCTTTGTTGCCTCTCAGAGTGGCAAGATGGCCACCAACTTCTCCAGACCTCCACGTGCACACTGGGGCATAGGAGAAAACAGGGCTCTTGTACCTGATGATTTGGACAAAAATTCTGGAAGAGTCCCTGGATCACGTGCCCTGTGCGAAGAAAGGAGGCTCTTTGGCTGGCCAAGCATAAGTCAAATCCCCACCAAGAGGTGGTACTGGAGTCAACTTCTCCTAAAATACAATGAGCCAAGAATGGGAATTTGCCAGAGGAAAATGAGAGTTTTCCTACTGGGAGGGAAAGTGGAAGCCGGGAGTCCAGGGAACAAGTGAAAGTCCATTACAAGACAAAAGCAGGGCTTCTGTTTATGGGTCTCCTAAGAGACAACTGAAAGACTCTTGGAGAGTTTAAGGAATGGCTAGCTGGCCTCTCTGACCAGCTCTAGAATGTCCTTTGTAAGGGAGACAGCTTCCCCCTGGGGCTTTTGATAAAAGCTTTTTCTCACAGCTTCCTGGCTTTAGCACCACCATTCACAGCTTTCACGTTGTTGCCACATTGTTCAGAAGGAAAGATGATTTTTACACTTAAATTAGGTTGCTTTAAAAAATAAAACAACCAGTTACTCTTCCTTTCTTCCCCCTACTTTGTGCTCTGGAACTCACCAGACCCTTTGGGTGCGAAGTGTCGATCATGGAATACCCCTGAAGAACAGCCTTGCAAGAAGGATGTTGATACAGGGCTCTGGGCAGCTTCCGACAGGAAGTAGAAAGAGCCAGGGTAGTCAGAAAACTGGAGCCCTTCTGCAATAGCTTCTGCCCCATATGGAAGTCAGTTTGGGAGACAGAAATGAGCTAGATTGAGGTTGGTTAGTCACCAGCCACAGAATGTCAGGGATTGACTGCCATCATGCCTAGACTGTATTCCTCTAACATTTTTTATTAAGATACCAAAAATAAAATCTGGGGCAAATATCTCCACAAACACAACTTCAGCAAAACATTACCTTCCCCATTATACAATACCCTCTCACAAATGCGTTTAGCTAAGATGTATTAGTTTGACTAAGAAAATTATCCCAGTAGAAAAAGAGTTACAACATTTAACCAGGGAGCTCATCAGCAAATAAATACAAGTGAAGACTAAGTCTTCCTTGAGATCTATGAGATGCAATTTGAAACAACGTGCTGTAATATTTGGGGCCTATCAAAAAGGTGTTTTGTTTGGCTTTGGAGCTGGGGTTTAATCCAGAGCCTTGAACATGGTAGGCAAGTGCTCCACCCCAGCCTCTATGACAAAGGCATTCAAAGTGACGGCACCCAGGGTTCGTGAACATGTGGCTCCACTCCTTTACTGCTCAGAAGGGTATGAAGTTGTCTGATTTTTTTTTTTTTTGGGCAATTTTTATCAAAAGCTTCAACAACATGGCTGGCTCTTGACTCAACAAGCCCACATTTAGGAATTATCCTGAAGATGTCATCAGAAATATGTATAAAGATTTATGTATAAGAATAATTCCTGGAGCTTTTATGTAATAGCAAAAAGTTGACAATATTTCCAATATTAGGGGAATGGTTAAAAGAGCCATAAAAAGTCATATATTGGAAAAATAGGATATGTATACCTGAGGTTAATAGGCGAATTATAAAATAGTACATCAATACATATGTATGTGTGCATACAAGTGTGTGTGCACATATGTACACATTTATAAACATACACATACATAAAGTAAATTGGCTAGGAGGAAGAAAGATTGGAACAATAATCTCTAGAATATTGGTTACTGTTATGTATGGATTCAGTATGATGGGTGACTTTTATATGTATTTTTCTACACTTTCTAGCATTAAAAACCAATAATGTGGACTGAGGATACAGCTCAAGTGGAAGAGTATCTGCCTGGCAAGCATAAAGCTCTGAGTTCAAACCCTAGTACTGCCCCCCACAAAAAGAAAGAGAATATAAAAAATATACTGTTAGCAATGGTTACTATTCACTAAGGATTTTTTATGTGCCAGGCTCTGTGATAAATGTTTTACAGATTCATTCGTCACACAGTTACATCGTGTGTTATAATTATACCACTTTACAGACGAGGAAACTGATCTAGGGTACCAGGAGGCCAGAGTTCCACGGAAAGGGTCTGGTTATGGGTGAACCTGCAGAGCAGGTCTTGTCATCCTTTATTAGTTTGTGTCCAGATGACATGAGACAATTTCCCCTTCCTGTCTTTACACTGAAAAGAAAAGGCAAAACACTATGTAGAATTCCAGCCCTGCCTTCCTGTGCAACCTTAGGCAGGTCACTTGCTCTCTCTGGGCCTCAGTTTCCAGTGGCTCTGAGGCTTTGCTATTGCACTTGTGAAAGTGCAAATAGTTCAGGGACAAGTCTAGAAATGGAATAGGAATCCTCTTTCTTCAGGCCTTAAAGCAGGATATGTATGTGTACTTCCAAACCCTTGGAGCCTCTGACACACAAAGGATGGAATTCATTAATTCATTCATTCACTCATGCCACTGGCTCCTGTGGGCCCCTTTCACCTATCTGTCTCCCACAGGGGACCTGCCAGGTAGCTATTAAGCGACTGTCTGAGTTCTGGAGGAAAGTGTATTTTTATGTAGCCACAGGAGGAGACATAGGAAGGACAGTTATGATTGTGTGGGTGACTCTCTTTTAGAACTCTCTGGGCGAGCTCACTCTCAAATCTTCTCTCCTCTCCTTCCTTGGAGAGAACCTGAGCTGAGCATGACATTCTCTGTGGGCAGCACCAAGTGAGCTGAGTTCACAGTCTGTGTATCCTATGTAGTCCTCTCCCCATTTCCCGGTCCTATGCACCTGGACGAGGCTGCTGCTGGGGTGTTCATTGTGCATAAGTTTGGGCTGGAAGAGAGAAGTCTGGAAAGAGAAGAAGGCCCCTGGTGATGGGTACGACCTTACTTGCTCAAACCCTCATCAAAGGACTAAAGCAATGAATGGTAGAGTAGGCTCTTAGTCAATACTTGATATGTGAATCATTCTTTTAGGAAGTTTCCTGAAGGTCTGTCTGGAGGATGGAGGCCAGCTCACACGGGCCTCCCTGCCTGTGGCCTGCTTCCTATTTTTCCATCCAGCCACATACTCTTTCCCAGGATGACCTCACCCTTGCATGTACTCAATTTCAGCCACTCTGTTTGCTCAGGCCTCTCATCCCGATGCTGTCTCACTGTCCCTGCTTTCCCCTCCCTTTGTCCCTTCTCGGCTGTCCTATTTCTGGTGCTTAATTACAGTCTGGTATGCAGACAATGGCCATGCCATCATTCTCAAAAGATGATTGTGTCTGCTCACTCTTTTGTCCAGAACAGAAAGGCAGCAAGCCCATCCACATCATCAAAAGGAGCGCTGTGTTGGTTGGAAACCATTTCAAGAAGTGCTCGGAGAGAGGCTGTCTGCCACCACGCTCATAGGCTCACCCTCATGGCCCATGCAGCTTCCGATCTACTCCGAGCTGGATGTCTTATTAAATTAACTACAATTTTAGAGCTTATCTCTCTCTCTCTTTTAGAAGTTCATTTAAAAAAAAACAAAAACAGGTTTTGTTTTGTTTTGGTGTGTGATTGTGTGTGTGTGTGTGTGTGTGTGTGTGTGTGTGCATTGTGCATTCAACCCAAGGTGAGATCTTGGCAAATGGACTTTCTGCCTTCCTTGGGCCCCAAGGCAAGAACCACAGGCTGAAACTTTTAAGGTCACTGGGGCTGCTTTCTCTCACCTCTCGACCTCCCTAAAGTCACCCAGGATGCTCTGAAGAGAAAGCTTTTGTGATGGTATGTGTGGATGAGATTTTATTCTTCCATCATAAATCAGAGTATTTAAACCTCACTGGCAAGAGAAAGATTTAAGAATTAAAATGATGAAAACTTATAAAATCTTTCCAACAGGACGGTAATTGCAGTAATAATCCCCTTTGTTACAGAAGCTACTGTATTATGGGTGACCTTGACTTCCATTATGTACTGCTACCTTTAGCTCAGAATCTATAACTCAGGGGACTATTAATTATCTTGCCATAAGTGCCAGCTGGAGTAGGGGGGCTTTCTGACAGAGTAAATGCCACATCGATATAAAGTGTCGCTCCCCGGTGCTCGATGGTCCTTATCAGCGATTAGGATTCAGCAGCCCATGGTCAAAGCCAGGAGCTTATTCTCGCCTAAGCTCCGGTACCACCTCAAACTTTTCTGACCACCATGCCCTCTGACTCTGATTTACTCCAACTTCTAAAACAAAATTGTTTATATATACAATTTAAACACCCCTACTTTTCCACCAACCACTTTGCGGGGGACATTCTGCTGCTAGGAGTTTGGGGGAAGGTGAAGCACTGCTTTCAAATTTTTTTTCCCCTGGGCATATTGTTTTTCCAGTTTCTGGTTTAAGCACATGGAATTACATATTCTCATCTGCCATCAGTTGTTATCATCAGGATGGAGAACATTAATAATCCTAGATCAAGCTCAATAAATGTTGATATGTTTCATTGGGGGTGACGCAAAGAAGATTTTTTAAAACCTGAGCTAGAAATCAAAGGAAAGGATGGTATTTCATTTGCCATCTTTGCCTTAAAAGGGCTAGCCCAGACCTGTATTCCAATTACTTAACATCCGTTGGAAATTTAATCCTTCGATTTTAATCTTCAGTTACAGCCAAGAAACTATTCCGAGAACTTCTCAACAGTCATGCCTATCCCCAAAGCCAAGTTCCCATCTTCCCCCCATGCCCTAATTGAATTTAGGGGTGGGTTATGTTTTGCCTAGGCAACTGCCCCACATCAATGACATGCATTCAAAAAAAGACTTATGGAGGGGATCAGATAAATATGGTTCGCGAACGTGCTGATTTACCCCAGCTTATAAAACAAAACAATTTACGTATACAATTTAAACATTCTTTCTAGTTTTTCATAAACCACATCCCTTGGGTGTATAATTGAGATTTCCTTGCCACCCAGAAGATAGTGAGATAGGCCGCCAGGCTTTGTTCCTCTTCTGGGGGAGGGCAGCTTGGAGCTGAGCTGCTTCTCAGAGATGAGCTGAGGCACTTTGGTGGCTGCTGTCAAATGCTGGACCCTGCAGGCGACGCTAGGGAGCAGGCTGACACCAGGATTATGGATGTGCTGCAGACACTGTCTGAAGAGGAAACGCCTCTGCCTGTGAAGAGAAGATTGTCTGTTTCCCTTTTCATTTAGGCTTTGAGAGAGGAAGGAGAGCCGGAGTCAGCAGGAGGAAGCAGGCCACGTTCATCTGCTCACAAGCTCCCAGCAGCCTGAGCTACACTCTCACGAGCTGACCCCGTGTACAACACACAAGCAATAGCCAATGAAGGGGGAAATTTGTCTACTGTGGTTCTTCTGGGGTTAACCCTGGAGGAGTGGATGTAGATCTTCCCATAGGGGAGGCGGTGGCCTGTCCAAGAACCTGAAATCTCTACTAACCAAGGGACCTGAGCACCTTTCTCCTGACTGATGTTGGAATGACTGTAGTAAGCTGGCTTACCCTAACTGTCCATGATGGAGGAATGAAAAAACAAAGGAGGAGAGGAAGGGAAGGAGGGAGGGAGGGAGGAAAGAAGGAAAAGGAAGGGAAGAGAGAAGAAAGTAAGTCATACCACTGAATGCTATGCCACAGTTAGGAAGGATGACTTAGATTGCCAAGTAGAAAAAGCAAGTTTCAAAATTTTACAAAGACACCAAGTGCCACTATGCATGACCTATGCATCCCTAAACATGCAGTGAACTATGGAACCAGAGGCAGGAAGGCTGCACGTAGTTTCCGCCCAGCTGCTGGGGAAGGAGGAAGGGAAGACGAAGGATGGCAGGAAGGTGAGCAAAAGACTTCGGTTTTAGGTACATTGTTTTATTTTTATTAAAATAATCCAAAGCAAATATGACTCTGGAACTTGCTTGTTTTCATGATTCTCTACACTTCTTTTGTGCTTATAGCAATGTTTTGCCAAGAAAAAAAATAACTGGAAAGATGAGAGTAAGAACCACTTTGAACATGGCTCAGGCCTTGGATCTAAGTCTCAAGTCAGAACACAGCCCCAGAGTTGTAGAAGTCAGTCACCTTTATAATTTTAAATTGCATCATTTAGGTGTAATTGAGTCTCTTCTCTACCCCGCCCCTCTCCTTTTAGTCAAATTAAACTTATTGATTAGAGCCCATTAGTATGTAATGGATTGTTAATTTGACTCTTTTTACAAATCATATTTATCTGCACCAATAAAATATTTGGATTTAATATTCATATGTCACATTTATGGTGACGTTGATTGAGGGCTAAGCAATTTGAAGGAAAGGCAGATACCTTGTCCTTTATTCACACAGGGAAATGGACAATTAGCTCCATAACTTAAATATGTGATTTAGAGGAAAGGAGAGAAATGCATGCCCTCCTTCTTTGCAAGTTTGAGAGAATCTCCTCATTTATTGTTTGCAATCTTCACCAAATAGACCAGAAATAGGACACCACCAAGTGTGCCACCACTAAGTTTATTTAAAATGTGCTTGCAAAAATCTCTGGTAGGTACAAAAAATCAGCTTTTTAGTAAACATTTAATTGAGTTGTGGCCTCATATACTCATTTCTCCTGTGTAGGAAAACAGGACTCAAAGAAAGATCAAGTCCTTGCCTCTTTCTGCTGGTAAAGGGCACTGAGCAGGCATTTGCTTAAAGGAAAAATGTGCATCTGTTTTCTGTGTATTTCAAATAGATATTAATTGAATGCTGCAGGTGATACAACTTCTGAGAATACAGGCACAAATACTGAAAACTGCCACTACTTAACAAGTGTCTATTCTCTGTCTGGCTCCTGTAGTGAAGATAAAAAATATTTACCATATGGGACAGCATGAGCATCAACCAATGGAAACAAGAGCCAGACGAAAGCCAAGGAAGTGGTAAGCTTTCCTGGTGTGCCAGGCGAATTTTCTGTCCTGCTTATTTTTTGAACAGGAAATGTGACATCTGAATTCATCTAATGCTCAATGATGGGAACTGTAGCTTGCTAATAAAATGTTTAATCATTTTCTTTTTTCTCCTTTCCTTCCTTCCTTCCTTCTTCCCTCCCTTCCTTTCACCCCCTTCCTTTCTCCCTCCCTCCCTCTCTTGACCCTTCCTTCCTTTATTTTTTGTTGTTTTATTTTTATGTGTGTACCAATCTGAATGTATATGGGATTTTGTTTGCTTGCTTTTTTTGTTTGTTCTTGTAAGCTACCTCAAATCTTTTGGGAAGCAAACAGGCTATACATTTTAAGTAAATAAAAAAATAAATACATGCTTTCCCTGATCCTGGCCAAATCCCATTACAAAGAGAACCAAAGAACCATCAAAATTCCTTTGTTACCCTGGGGGTTGTTCCATCAATATTGTATAAAGCAAGCAGGTCATTGGCTAGGCCACAGAATTCCTTTTATTATTTCAAGCATTTGAGGTAATAGGTGTTATAATGAGAGCCAATCTGTAAAAATAAAATTTCGTTTTTGCAAGGTGGTGACAAAATAAAACTCTTGCCCAGCCAGTAATGGACTGTGACAATATTGAGTCCCTGATCTTCACAAAAAGCTTGGCTGGTCATCATTAATGATGGAGCATGATTGCTACAACTTTTTTTTGACAGCCAGCTTTGATAGAAACTCTACGCAGCTTATTGTCAAATCATTTTACTGAGCTCAGGAAATTTCCATTTGTCACTTAATAGCCATATATCAGGAGTAAGATGCTTTGAACACAAATCAAAGTTTGTTTGTTTTTTTTCCATTATCTTCTGAGATTTTGTCTTCTTCCACCATATAAAATGACCTAAGTTTTGAAGCAACAACCTTTATTTGAAAATAAAAAACTATTAACAAGCAAGTTTTCATATTAAATACTATTGAAGAAACCCAACCCCCTTCAGAAGCACTCATTATCCTAGATAAGTATGTGGTGAGCCGGATGTGGAGTGGAAGTGGGGAATTTCTCTGGACTCAGCAGAAATTTGGTGTCAGAAGCAGAAATAGCCCCTTGTAAGTGCATGGCTAATACTCATATAGCCCTTTCTTTTCTGCCCAGTTCCTATAGGATAGATTTTGACTGAACTGTAAAATCCTAGAGGGCAGGTAAAACATTTCATTTTGTTCATTTCTTTCTACAAGACCTAACAAAATAGGTATTTCTTGATTAGATGGTAAATTTAGAGATCAGAAATGATCTTAGAATGTTACCAAGTTCCTTCTAACTCTAGCAATGCTGCTTCATCATATTTATAATTCATCATAATTATATTTTGAGGATTAATTAAATGTTAGGCAATTTTTGTGTTATTTTGGTTGTGGTAGGAACTGAATAATAAGGCAAAAACATTTATAAGACACAAAATAATGATTTATACAGTAAATTGTACTCCCTCAGGCAAAGATGTTTGATAAACCACAAGGCATGAGGCCTCTGTAACATTTAAGACATCTTAAGACGCTGAATACTATGAGATTTAGAAATATTTTCTGACAGTTAAATGATTTTTAACTTTGAAAGTTACCTAATATTCTATGAGATTGGAGGTTGGAACTTGTTTTTTATTTTTGGATTTGAATGTGCTTCCCTCGGGTTGAGGCAAGCAAGTTAGTAGGGGTGCTTAGTGGCGTATCATAAAGGATTTAACTTAATTCCACCATAATGAATTAATTCTCTCAGTGACACTGTTTTCATTATAGATTTAATGACATCACCTTGGCTAAGATTCAGGAATTCAGAACTTTTAAGTTACCCAGAACTATCTCAAAATGAAAAAGAAGGATGAGTCTGCCTTGTGTCTAAGTATACTCCAAGTGCGGATAGGGCACATGGAGAACGTCTATTATTTTGAGTAGTCGAGTTAAAAATAAAACTAACACCAGTGAGGAAATTGGATCCCACATTCCCTTAAGCTGTCCTTGGGGACCTTCATTTTACAAAACATGAAACCAAGAAGAAGAAAGCCTAGCATTGCCTTTCATCTGCGCATGTCACGATTATTTTTTTGTAAACATAGAAGGATAAGTATGCAATTTTGGTCATCATTCAGGAACAAGTTTTCACCAGCTAAGAAAAGGGGGAATGAGTGTAAAAATATTTATGCTGCATTTTCAAGGACTGTGTTTGATTTTCTTTGGATTTGTTTATTTTGTGGAATTAGAGAGATGCCGTATCCTATTTTTATAGGCTTGTATTGTCACCCCAGGAATGTTTGGACAGACGCAAAATTAGAAACAAATTTTGTGTGTTCTTTAGTGCCCTTCAGGGCCTGAAAGGACAGGAACAAAGTGTCGTGGTTTGTCATCAGGGTTCCAGAAAGCCACAAAGAAACAGAGTTTAGGAACCAAATTGCTCCAAATGGGGAAGAAATGAAAAATTCACAACAGATGCTCTCAGACTGGAGTGTGACCCAGAGGAAGAAGAGGCCACCAGTCCCTCTGGAAACAATGGCTGTTTGCACTGAGAAGAGAGAGAGAGAAAGAGAGAGAGAGAACCTCTTCTCTCTGAATCTGTTCTGCAGACATTTTTCTGGGATTTTAAATTGATAATTGTAGACACAAAGACACACTTAGCCTAATTTGCTAGCCTATGTGGAGTCATGGGTGTCACCCTGTTTGTCTGGTGTGTGTGCAGATGGTTCCTGCCGGCTTCAATAAAACTGGGAAACACCAATTCTGTATTTGTTTTACCAGACTATTGAAAGGAGATAGTTGTCAGTGCCCTGGGTGTTGAAATGAGAAACACTGTGCTGATATTTTAGAAGGTTCCTTATGTTTCTAGACCAGTGAGAGAGAGAGAGTGAAGCCAGTCAATATTGGTATCATCTGTGAATTAGTAGATTCTTTAGCAAAACAGGTAGACTTTCTGATTTCTGTTTGTAACCAGAACTCCTGCTTTATAATCAGTCAAGTACTTATAAACTCGGTGATATTCAAAATCACTTTTGTGATTTTTTTTTGCAATATCTAAGTATCACTTACCTATTTTTGCTAGCATTTACCTATTGTTTTTTTCAGATTTACTTTTAAAAATAAAACAAATTTATTTTTAAAGGAAAGTTTATATATCTACCATGAAGAAAAATAAATAAACAAACAAAACTTACCACCAATACAAAGTAACCATCAAAATAATTATTGCTGGTCTAAGGCTTTCTGAGCTCCAGTTCTTCTTATTCTTCATTAAAACTGAGCTTGCACCAGGCTCTGGTGGCTCATGCCTGTAATCCTAGCTGTTTAGGAGACTGAGATAGGGAGGATCATGGTTTGAGGGCAGTTCAAGGAAAAAATTCGACAGACTCCATCTCAATGGAAGAAAGTGGGCATAGTGGTGCATGGCTGTTACCCAGAGTCAGGGGAAATGACAGGATCGCAGTCCAGGCCAGTCTGGGGAAAAATTGAGACCCTTTCTTCCAAAATAACCAGGACAAAAAGTCCTGGAGGCGTGGCTCAAGCAGTATAGTACCCGCTTAGCAAGCTTGAGGCCCTGAGTTCAAATCCTAGTGCTATCAAAAACCAAAAATAAAGATTATTCTATGTTGGAAAGGTGCTAAGGATGCAGGAATGCCAGTGGAGAATATCTCTTTGAAAATCAGAAGGATGAAAAGGGAAGCCAAAAGGACAGAATGATTTGGCTTTGCTCAAATGATTCCCAAAGCTGAATTGCCTTGCTGGAGCCAGAAACCAGTCTTGCCTTGAAGGTTCTCTGTGTATTGGATGAGAAGACACTTGTCCATCAGGATTGATAGTATGTACTTATACTATTTTTTTCCTAGAACCTTGGTAGGCTAGTTACCAGCTACTATTTCCAAAGAGTTTAGGTATAGGCACGGTGTTCCATTTTTCTCCTGGACTCTTATATTTATCCTCATAGTGAATCTAATTGCACAGGTATCCCACTTTGTAGATACTAAAACTATCTATGAAGACAAGTTTCCTCACCCTAAGTTACAATTCAGGCTCACTACTGTGACAGTCCAATTCAGGCTCACTACTGTGTGGGAAGTCTTTATGTCTGTATTTTACAACAAATAAAACTCGTTAATGTTTCTAGGCAAATATATACCTCTCCTGAAAAACTACTTGCTTTCTCTATTGGCTAGCTATTGTCGCACCAGTGCCTTGTAGTGAACCATGCCCAAATTCAGTGCCTTAAAATAACAATCATTTATTACTGCTCATACATCTGTGGGTTGACTGCAGAGAATCAGCTTTGGGCCATAGCCCTGAAATGGCTGTACCCATGTGTCTCCCTCCTCCTCCTGGGACCAGTAGGCTAGCCAGGATACAATCTTTCTAGGGCAATGGCAGGGAAACAATAGGGCAAGTTGAACTTCACAAGTGTGACAAGAATAGGCACATTTCAAGCCACTGGCAACATCAAGACTGTGGACATCCTATTGACTAAGCAAGACACAAGGCTGAGCCCAAAGATGGAAATACACTTCATCTTTAGCAGAAGATATAGGACAAAGGCCATGGACAGATGATGTGTTAGGGCCAACAGTGCTGCCTCCTGCTCTCTCTTCTTAAGCACAGGACTACAGTCCTCCCTATAACTTTGTTGTGTACTTGTTAATTTTCTTAGCTACAAGAAATATATCAATCAAACCCAGTTCTGTAGCAAGAATATTGTGCTGTAAGCCAATACGACTGTTGCCAAGGACCTAATGCAACTCTCTTTGTTTCTACTAAGACAAAACCAAAGTTCAAGCAGAGAAAATGCCTTTCCCCAGTCAGAGAACAAATGCATGGCAGAGAGTAGAACAGTCCAGCTCTCCTGGTCGTCTCCAGCTTGCCTCTTACTTTACAAAATCAGGGAGATAGGAATCACAGGGGTTTTCTGGTTAGTTTCTTCAAGAATGAGGGAGCTATTAAAGCCCACATGGAACAAGATAAATGATTTGAGTTAACAGAGTAGCATAATAAAAGATATTTACAGAAATTAGTGATACTTTGGAAACATCAAAATTAGATGTTAGATATGAACATAAGCTTATATTTAAGATAATGCTTTTACAGACTAACTTGCTCTGCTTTCAAGTTTTTTTTTTTTTTTTTTTTTTTTTTGGTGGCACTGATATTTGAACTCAGGGCCTCACACTTGCTAAGCAGGTATTCCTATGCTTGAGCCACTCAACCTGCCCTGTTTTTGTGATGGGTTTTTTGAGATAGGGTCTCACTAACCATTTGCCTGGGGCTGGCTTCAAACCTCGATTCTCATGATGTCTGCCTCCTGAGAGGCACTGTGAGCTGCGGGTGCCCAACTGCTTTTGAGTGTTTTAAAAGCAGAAATAGGGGAATTGGCAAGATGACTGAATCGAGGCACCCACAATTTACCTGTTCTTCCACAGAGAAGAATCAGAGCTACAGGTATGTAGCCACTTATTAGAGTGATCACAGGTGAAAAGTCAAATTTAACCATAGAAAAATGGAAGTCTTGTAAAATCCGGAGACCTGGGACAGAAGCAGAGGAAGAAAACCAAAGTATCCCAGCATCGCCAGTGCAGGAAGGGGGGAGTCTGCCCTCAAAAGGGAAAGGCAAAAGAAAGAGTTCCAGAAAAGACTATGGGCACTGATATTGGCAATCCTAGTTATTGAAAGGTTTGCCGCCCTGGCAGGTTTTCAGCCTGAATAGATAAGAGGCCTGAAGTCTGCAAAGTTGTCTGGCTTGGCAAAAGAATTCACTTCCTCTCCCAGGCAAGCCCCACTGTGCTGTAATCAGAAGCCATCTAGAGAAAGGACCTAATGTATGAATTTGGACAAGTTTAGTGGCCAGAAAACCCTGTGCATTCCCATGTGGGACCTGATAGACACTGCACTCCACTTCCTCACCAGGTAGCTGCCTCATGAGCCTGACTTGGCTTGGTGGAGTGACTCTGACATAAACCTGCACAGAGTGCCAAACCATGGGGAATAGGTGTTGCAGAGCCAAGGGGAGAGGAAGTTCTCAATTGAGTTTTCAGTACCCAAGGCATTGAGGACCCTGCCTTCTGAAACTAGGGATATGAGCATTCAATGTGGCTTCACACAGGTGCTAGGACTGAGGTGGGTGGGTTATCTGTGTGGTTCTTGCCACCCCTTTCCTAGTGCTGTACATAGGCACCTGTCACAAACAAGATGTAGAAGAAGCTGTGACTTGTGCCTGTAATCCTAGCTACACAGGAGGCAGAGGTCAGGAAGATTGCAGTTCAAAGCCAACACCAGGCAAATAGTTTGAGAGGCCCTATCTCAAAAAAAAAAAAAATCACAAAAAAGGACTGGTGGAGTGGCTGGCTCAAGGTATAGGCCCTGAGTTCAAACCCCAGTACTACAAAAAAAAAAAAAAGATATTGAAAGAACTCATGTTCCTCTATTCCTCCACCCATAGAGGCATGCGGGGGCAGTTTGAGCAAAGGTAGCAAAGCTCTGGCTGTAGCCATGCCTTCAGAGAAAAACTATTTTTTTATTTTAAGGCAGGGTCTTTCTATAAAGCCAGCATGGTCTCAAACTCATCATCCTCCTGCCTCTAACTCCCAAGTGTTGAGATTACAAGCAGGCACTACTACACCCAGCTCCAACAGAAGTTTTTCCCAGTGTCAGCCAGGTTCTGCTCTGACTTACTCCTGCAAGTCTCTTAGCTGAGAGCAGTTTTACCAAGCTCTGGCCACAACAGACTCCTGCTTGGTCCCTGGCCAATACCACAATTTAAACAATCAGGGCAATAAGTCCTGGCTATGCACAGCTGTGTGGGCAGAGACGTCTTCCTGTGAAGGCATACAGCAAGAGAGGAATAACACAACTTTGCTGTCAGTACACCAAAATAGAGCTCCTGTATCCATTGACCCCACATTTTAACTGATCATACACTAATGATAAGAGTGCCACAGAGAGGAAGCTGTGATTCCTTCCCCCATCTCTCCTTGTGAAGCCCTGGAGCTGAATTAATGTCTAAAGCAAGAGGACAAAAGCTTTAGGGCTCTCTTCACTACTGAGGCAGCCAGTGCTAGAGACTCCTTCAAGTAACAGAGCCAATATCAATAGTGCCATAGAAAGCCCCATCACCCAATAGGGGTCGCAAGTCCCATAGGAGGAGTAGCCACACTAGGCATATGCCATACATTCTGCTGTCTGCTGTCACCACACCTGCCTGAACTGTTAGTGTCTTAGTCTGGAGTTACCCATAGTGACCATGGGTCTCTCTGACTCTTACATAGTGTGCAGTATGCCCAAACTCAATAATCATAGCCAAAGAAGTTAGTGAGAGATTACACTAAAGTACCCAGCTAGAAATAGATTCAACATTGCAAAATAAACCAAAACCCCAAGATACATCTTCAAAAGAGAGTCACTTACTAAAAATGCCATTCCATAAAAACAGCAGAGATTTCCATGTATAACCAGATATACAAATCTCAACATAAGAACACAAGAATTCTGAAAAAACAAGGTAATGTGATATCTCCTAAAGATCACAATTTCTAGTAATGGATGTTAAAGATATTGAAGTGGGCAAAATGCCTGATGAAGAATTCAAAAAGATGATTTTTTAAAAAACCCAGTAAGATTCAAGAGAATACAGATAAAGAGTTAAGTGAAATTAGGAAGCCAATGCAGGATATGAATGAAAAACTCAGCAAAGAGAGATTTTGCAAAAGAATCAGTCATAAATCTTGGAAATGAAGCACTCAATAAGGTTCAAAAATTCAGTTGAAAGTCTCAACAACTGACTAGATCATGAAGAAGAATATTAGAGATTGAAGACAGATATTTCAAAATATCATATTCAGACATAAATAAAGAAAAAATAAGAAAGAATAAAGAAGTTTATAAGATCTTTGGACCACCATTAAAAAAATCAAATGACCACACTATCAATATTCACAAAGGGGAAGAAATAAAAGTTAAGGTGTAGAAATCCTATTCAATGAAAGACTAGCATAAAAAGTCCTTAATCCATCCAGGTACAAGAGGTCCATAGAACCCCAAATAGACAACATCAGAAAAGATCCTCATCATGACATATTATTGCCAAACTGTCCAAAGTATGGGACAATGAAAGAATTTTAAAATCTACAAAAGAAAAGTGCCAAGTCACATTTAAGGGTAACTTTAGTAAATGAACAACAGATTTCACATTGGAAACCCTATAGGCCAGAAGGTGAAGGGATGATGCTTTTCATGTCCTGAAGGAAAATAACTGCCACTCAAGATTACTATACCCAGTAAGGCTATCCTTCAGAATCAAAGGAGAAATACAGACCTTCCAAGATTAGCAAATACTAGGGAATTCATGATCATCAGACAATGCTTATAAAAGATTCTTATGGGAGTCCTATACCCAGAAGTGGAGGAAAGATAACTACCATCATGATAGAGTGCGACAATATAAATCCCACACGAAGAGTAGATACATAAATGAGAAAGAAAGAATCAAACATTATCAATACAGTAAACCATTAAACCACAAAGATGAAGAAGAGTGAAAACAAAGTTTCCTATTTGTTCAAAACAAGTAGAAAAAAAAATCAATAAAATGACAGACACTAGTCCATATCTTTCATTAATAACTCTGAATGTAAATGTTCCTAATTCTCCAATTAAAACTGAAGTATTAAGAAAAAAAAAAAAGACCCAACAATGTGCTGCCTACAAGAAAGTCACTTCAATAGTAAGTCGCCTCAAGACTGAAAGTATTGAAAATGATATTCCAAGCAAATGAAATCCCAAACATTCAGGATTAGCTGTACTAATCACTAACAAAATAGACTTTAGGTCAAAAATAGTAAGAGACCTAGAACATCACTATTAATGATCAAGGGAACAATTCATAAATAAGATATGGTAATTATAAATCAAAATCTCCCACTATTGTATTGGAGGCTCTCTCTCCCCTTTAGGTCTGATAGCATTTGTTTTATAAAATTGGATGCTCCAATATTAGGTGCATATAGTTTATAGTCATTATATTGCAATACCCTATTTCAAGTCGAACTGTAGAGTCATAGTAACATAAGCAGTCTGGTATTGGTATAAAATAGACACATAGAGCAATGGACCAATGGAACAGAATAGAGGACCCAGAAGCAAACTCTCAAATCTGCTGTCAACTCATTCTCCACAAAGGTGCCAAAAACATGGAGAAAGGATAGCCTCTTTAATGAATGGCTCTGGGAAAACTGGAAATCTACACGCAGAAGATTGAAACTCATCCCATCCCTCACCTTGCATAAAAATCAACTCCAAATGGATTGATGATCTTAATGTAAGACCTGAAACTCTGAAACTACCAGAAGAAAACACTTCAAGATATTGGTACAGGCAATGATTTTTCTGGTAGGATTCCAAAAGCACAGAAAATAAAAGCAAAAGGTGAAACATGGGATTTCGTCAAACTAAGAAGCTTCTGCACAGCAAAGGAAATAATCAACAGTGAACAGATAGCCTACAGAATGAGAGAAAATATGTGCCTATTATTCAACAGACAAAGGGTGAATACCAAGATACACAACAAACTCAAAAAAGTAATAGAAAAGCAACAATCAAATTAAAAATGGGCAAATAATCTGAATAGATGCTTCTTAAAAGAGGAATAACAGCTGACTAATAAATATATTGAAAAATGCTCAGTATTATAAGCCATTAGGAAAATGCAAATCAAAACTTCAATGAGATGTCATCTCACCCCAGTTAGAACAGTTATTTCCAAAAAAACCAAAATAAATACTGGAAGGATGTGAAGCAAAAGGAGCTCTTACACACTTTTGGGGGGACTTTAAATTAGTACAGCCACTATGTAAAACAATGTGGAGGTATCTCAAGAAACTAACAATAGAACTTCCATATGATCTAATGATTCCACTCCTGGGAGTAACTCCAAAGGAAATGAAGCCAGCATACAGAAGACACCTTACATGCCCTTGTTTATTGTGGCACTATTCATAATAGCCAAGCCATAAAATCTGCCTAGGTGCCCATCAACAGATGAATGGATAAAGAAAATGTGGTGTGGTATTTATACACAATGGAATTTTATGCAGCCATGAAGAAGTTCCATCCATTTACAACCATTTACTTGGGTGTAAATGGGTGGAACTGGAGAACGTCATTCTGAGCAAGGTTAGCCTGGCTCAAAAGACCAAAAATCATATGTTCTCCCTCATATGCAGACATTAGATCAAGGGCAAACACAACAAGGGGACTGGACTATGATCACACGATAAAGCAAGAGCACACAAAGGAGATAGGAGGATAGGTAAGACACCTAAAAAAACTAGATAGCATTTGTTGTCCTCAATGCAGAGAAACTAAAGCAGATACTTTAAAGCAACAGAGGCCAATAGGAGAAGGGTACCAGAAACTAGAGAAAAGGTTAGTTCGAGAAGAATTAATTTAGAAGGTAACACACATGTAGAGGAAGGCATTGCGAGTCAACTCCCTGTATAGCTATCCTTATCTCAACTAGCAAAAACCCTTGGTCCTTCCTATTATTGCTTATACTCTCTTCAACAACATCAGAGATAAGGGCAAAGTAGTTTCTGCTTGGTAGCAAGAGGGGTTGGGGGGGAGAGGGAGGGGGTGAGAGAGGGGAGGGAGGGGGTGGGGGAAAGGGGAGAGAAATTACCCAAACATTGTATGCACATATGAATAAAACAAAACAAAAAGAAAATAGGGATGAGAATTTACATTAGATATATGTATAGAGATGAAATAACTCCCCCAAATTGAGGAGGACTCCTATACTAAAACACTTTTTCCTACATGGAAGAGCATATGATTCACAAAGATGAAAATTAATTTCTCACTACATTTGCCAGTGCTTTTTCTAAAACAGCAATAAAAAAAAAACTTGGAAATGAAAATTAAAAAAAGAAAATGTGGTATATTGGTACAAAGGAGTATTATTCAGCCACAAAGAAGAATGAAATCCTGTCATTTGCCTCACTCTAAAGTAGAGGAGGGATTGTGAGAGGTGACAGGAGGGCAGCGAACCCCATTAATTTATACAACTTATGTGTATAATTTATAATAATTTAAAACCAAACTAACACAAAAAGCAAAAATAGTAGTGAAGTCATTGATATCACAACTTATAATCTGATACATTATAGTCAGTGGAATAAAATGTTCTAGTTTTGTTTACTCTGTTTTAGGTCTTGATGTTTTCTTTTTATTTCTTGAAGAAATTAAATTGATTTCTTCACTTCTTTTGGTGAGTTACTTAGGAACAGAAAAGGGAACCACACTTACAGGAAGAGGTGCTCTTCTCATCTAAGTCCTAGCTCGGCTTTCGCACACAGATCTTGGACCAAGGGCCTGAAGATCCATTGTGTGTTCTTTCTGGACAAACCCTCTGTGGTAAACAGCAACTCTGTCCCCAGTCCAGAGGATGCAGCCAGGACTTTTCCCTGCTCTGTGCCCTGTCAGGTTGGGGTTGCCTTATACACTCAAGCTGTGAATAGTCAGTCTATGCAGCAAGAAGTTACCTAGAAACTTTCCCACAAAACAATGACCATGATGTGGAATAGCATCAAACAACTTTCAAACCTGGAAAGGCCTGAAAGATCATCTCAACCCCTGATTTTCAGGTAGGAAAAGAGTCCCAGAGAGAGGAAAGGTGTTGCCCACTAGCACAGCGTGTAACTGGTTGGCTGAGGTTGATGTGGTTATTATGAATGGAGATGTGACTTTCTTGTCCACAGAATGAGCTTCCAGAGGCTGCACTTCTGCAGAGTTCATCTTTGCATTCTTACTAATGTACCAGGATCTTTGGAGCTGACACTAGTGACCAAGTGGTCACTTAAACATATATACAGCAGTCCCTCCTTAACTGTGATTTGTCTTTCCATAGCTTCTGTTACCTGAGGTTGATGACAGTCCCAAAATATTAATACTGTATTGGTCTTGACTTTTGAGATAAACAGAGACTGACCATATTGATGTAACCTTACCACGGTATGTTATTATAACTGTTCTATTTTATTCTTACTTGTTACTGTCTTACTGATCTTAATTTGTAAATTAAAACTTATCATGAGACTCTATGTATAGGAAAAGTATGGTGTCCATGAGTTGGTACACTGCAATTTCCGGCCAGCTTGGGGGTCTTAGAGCAAATCTGCTGAGGACAGGGAGGAACTAGTGTAGACACCAGAGGGTCTCATCTGTTGATTGGGGCTGTGCACTTCTTGAGTGGGACTTGATACTCTGGATTTTAACAAATGCCTTAGCAAGTCTCATGATTTTAGGTCTTGCAGTAAGACACCAAACCCACAGGCTGCCCAGCAAACACTATTCTATATTTAGGTCTTCCTTTCTCTCTCCCTATACCTGAACCTAGGCTGTGACTTTAAAATGTGTGGTTAATAAACACAGCCCATACTTCATCTCCTGGGCAAAAGCATGACTGCTGTACTCCCAGCCCAAGAATGATAGGTCAGAAATGCACTGTGATTGGGCAGTTTTGGGAACACATGAAACAAATGAAATGCAAATAATCTGACATCCATAATTGCCACTGGGAATCACTAAAGTTCTACTCAAAAATGTCAAAGTTTCAGAATATGTCTTAACAGTAATGTCTTATGAAAAAGGGTGATGTTACTATCATTGCATTTATTTATTCATTTATTTATTGTGGTACTGGGATTTGAACTCAGGATCTACACCTTGAGTCACTCCACCAGCCCTTTTTTGTGATGGGTTTTTTTTGAGATAGGGTCTCACAAACTATTTGCCCGGGGATGGTTTCAAACCACCATCCTCCTCATCTCTGCCTCGAGTAGCTAGGATTATAGGCTACTGCTTTTATTTTTAATTCTTAGCTGATTGCCAAGGTTAGGATAATAGCTTTCGAGATGGAAACAGCTGAGTGAGCAGGCAATCCCAGTGCACCTGCTAAACTGGTGTCTTCTTGAGAAGAAGGCCCTTGCCTGGGCCTCAGTTTTCTAGCCTGGGAAATGGGAGGTAATTGGGCAGAGTCCTCTAAGGCTCCTGCTGTCTCTGACAATCATGAATTAAGCAAACAAACACGACTGAGGGTGTAGCACTGTGGTAGATCGCTGGATTAGTATGCTTGAGGCCTTGGGTTCTATCTCCAGCACAGAAAAAGAATTTAAAAAAAAAATATGTATGTGTATTTTCAGTTCAGCAACCCTTCCTAGTGAGTTTGCACCACTATATTTTTCTGAGAAGCTATTCAATGGATGCTGTTTAGGCTCCGCTTCTCTGCCAGGCAATTGATTTAGGGCTTGGGGATAAAATAATGGGCCCTCCCCAAGTCCCCTGCAAACAAATCAAAGCAAAATAACTTGACCTTATAGTGTCTCATAGGGGTAGAAGACAGTGAGTGAATCATATGAATAAATGCAATATTGGAGCAGAGTGCCACAAGAAAGATAGCTGTGGAACCATGAGCTTGCAGGTCAGGAAGGATTCCTGAAGGAGGTGATAATAGAACTGAGAATGAAAAGAGCATGGCAATTTATGTCTCATGGTGCCTGAGGACATACTATTGTCAGTTGATTCTGATTTTGATGAGTGGAAAATCCAAAAGAAAGAAAAATAATCTTTCTTTGTGATGAGTAAATTTGCTCCCCAGTTCCTAGCTACAGAATTCTCAATTATTCCAGAGATATCTGTCCCAAGACACTGTCAGTGCCTAAAACCACAAATGACACCGAACACTGCAATTTAAAGCCGTTTCTCTCTTAACCAAGCACTTTTCATGCACCAACACTGGAATTTTTTCAGCTTCCGGGAGGACAGCAAAACTAGGATCTTTTTCCTTTTTCATAATTTCATGGGTAGAAGATTCATCCTTCCTATGGATCTTAGCAAACTCAATATATGATATTTTTCCCTCTCCTTAAGTTGAGAACTTTAGTACTGTGATACTGCAAGTCAGTGACGGGATAACCAAGCCAGCTGCTGAGTAACTTATGGGCAGATAGCATATACAGCATGGATACTCTGAGAAAAGGGATGTTTCATGTCTAGGGTCAGAGGGAGTGGAAAATTTATTTCGTCAAACCCTACTCTAGAAACGTGATTTACAAATTGTTTATTTCTAGAATCTTCCACTTAATATTTTTGGACCACGGTTCACATGGAAAGCAAAATCATGAATAAGGGGGTGCTGCTGTATGACTCTGAATAAGCAGCTCAGTCTAGAGTCCAGGAAACCTCAGGAGTCGGGAACTAGGCCACCTGTATCATCAGCTCATAACTAATTGCTGAATTTTTAGCAATTGGAATGTCTGGATTTTCAGGAAGTTTAGCAACTTGGCTGTTAAACAACATTATTAAAAATTAAAAAATAAAACTCTTTAAATAACAAAACATATTAAAACCACAGGTAATGTTAATATAAAGCTGATGAATGCACTTGAGATTATTTGCATCTGTAAGGTGGAAATGCTGTGTACTTCGTGTTTTTCCTGGCATACATCTCTTCCCCACTCCATGGTCAGTGTTGTTTGTTGATAGCTCAAATTCATCCATGGTGGGTGTATTTGCACCACCACAAACACAGCCAGCCCTTCCCTTTCCTGACCTTGGAGGGTCACCCAGTTGTTAACCGACACTGCACTGCCTGGAGTGCTCCATGGGGACCACTACTTCCTCTGCCATGGAAAAGAATGTGAAGCCAACAGGTGAGAGACAGAAAGGAAGTAGAAGGCTGTGAGGAGGGAGAAAAAGAGATGAAGTTGACTACTTTTTTAATTTTTATTTTTGTGGGAACTGGATTTTGTACTCAGGGCTTCTCACTTGAGCCATGCTCCAGCTGTTTTTGCTCTGCTTATGTTAGAGGTAGGGTCTCACTTTTCGCCCCAGCTGGGTCTGGATTGTGATCCTCCTATTTTAAGCTTCCCACTATAGCTGGGATGACAGGCATGCACCACTATGCCTGGCTTTTTTCCCTTGAGAATGGGGTCTCGCAAACTTTTTTTTTACCCTGCCTGCCCTGGAGCCACAGTCCTCCTCCCAAGTAGCTTGGGATGACAGGTATGCACCACCAGCAGCTGGCTTTAGTTTTAATTTTTACTTACATTTTTTTTGTGGTACTGGGGTTTGAACTCAGGCCCTTGTGCTTGCTAGGCAGGTGCTCTACCACTTGAGCCATCCCCTCAGCCCTTAGTTTTAATTTTTAATTGACATAATATCATACTTATTTGTGGAGTATAATATTATAATTTGACACATATATACAATGTGTACTGGTCAAGTTAGGGTGATTAGCAGTTCTGTTTCCTCAAATATTATTATTTCTACATGGTGGGAACCTTCAGGTTCTTCCCCTCTAATTACTGATTACAGGTGGCCTACTGTGCTTTAGAACATGAGAATTGCCCCCAACTGTATTTGTACATGCAGGTATCTCTCAAATGTAATCATCTGCTTTCCTTTCAGTAGATACACAGCAGTGAGATTGCTGGACCACATGGAAGGTCTATTTTCAACTTTTTTAATGGCTTATGTTAGTCACTCTCCATTATTGTGACAAAATGCCTAAGAAACAACATAGCAGAGGAAGGGTTTATTTTGTTAGCCCACGATCACTTGGCTCCATTGCTTCCAGGCCTGTGGTAAGGCACTACCCCATGGAAGAAGGGCAAGGAGGACCAAATGCTCACCTCCAGGAAGCAGAGAGAGCACAAGTAAGCCTGCACTGGTGGGCCTCCTCCTCCTGTTGCTTTTGTTCCATCCAGGCCTCACTACTGGACGGTGCCACCCACATTCAGGAACACTCCAAGCAGTGCAGCATCGGCTAACAACTGGGTGACCCTCCAAGGCCAGTAACTGGTTTTATGTATGATAAGAGGTAGGGGTGATTTCATTCTTTTGCATCTGTATATCGAGTTTCTCCACCAGCATTTATTGAAGAGACCGTCTTTTCTCCAGTATATGTTCTTGGTGACTTTGTCAAAAATTAATTGGCTGTAATTTCTATGTTAATTTCTGGATTTTCTATTCTGTCTCATTTTTCTATGTGTATATTTTTATGTCAGTATTATGTTGGTTTGGATACTATCATTTTCTAGTATAACTTGATTCTCTTAATTCTTTTGTCAACCTGTCTCTCTAGGTCTGGACGAGTACCATACTGTTTTACTTACTGAAACTTTATAATATGGTTTAAAATACAGTATTGCTAGTCTCCAATATTTTTTCTCACATTTGCTGATTGTTTTTCCATATGAATTTTATGTGTTTCTTCAAGTGACTTCAAAAAATCTCTATGAAATCTTTAACAATATGCTCCTTCTCCAAAAGGCTCCTATGCATTTTCACTTTTAGTCAGTATAATAAGACTCGTTATATGAAGGTACCTTTACAGGGTAAGACCTGAGGGCCAGAGAAGCATGGCATTGGTCCATAGTCACCAGCCAATGTAAGAGTATAAGTCTAAGACTCAAGGCCAGGCTTCCTTCATCCTAGAGAAGCACAAATAAAGAAATTAGTTTAAATAGAGACAGAAATATGGTAACTTTTTTTATGCAGGGCCTATAAAAGAATCAGCCAATCGGCAACATGCAGAATCCAGTTGACTGTTGAGTTGTGCAACACGTGTGAAGTGAAGCTACCTCTCTACCTTCAGTGTATAATTCAGAACTTCCTCAGGTTGGTCCCGTGAATGACTCTGGGACAGTTGTAACACAAAGTGTTATGTGTTAAAGTGTCCATCTACACTGCTGCTTTGAGCTTTTTACTTGAGATTAGATTAAAAAAAATGCTGAGACTTTGATCTCATGTTTTAAATCTGGCTGTTATAAATAGGTAGGATTTCAGCTTAAATATACTGATTGTATATGCAAATTATAATGGTTCCTTAGCAACAGAACAAATCAGTGTTTCCCCTCTAATTCTGTGTATGTCAGTTTGGAGAAATCACACAATAAGTTAATTAGAGAGGGGCTGGAGGTTATTTGTAAATGTCATATTAACATGCTGCTTACTTTTGTAGCACTCAAAGATTTAAAAATAAATGGAAGCCATTTCTGACATGGTTGACTTTTTTGTTGTTTCTACAAACTTTTCCCAGACAATATTGGAATAAAGTGATATGTGGTGTCTTTGGCTGCAACTTCTAATTACAGGTATGCATGGTTTTGGAGAAACAGATATATAAAAACCTAATCTACAAATGAAATCCAGGCACTGTTAGAATTCTAGTGTATTAAAGTTAATACTTACAGCTCTTTCCTTTTACTGGAAGAGAACTTGGGCTCACAATGAGCAAAGTCATTACCCAGAAGCCTTGTTTCTTTACTTGGTTCAGCTTCTACTCAAAGTCAAGACTTTTATCTCAGCCAGGGCTGCCATGACAAAATACCATGGCGTGGGTGGGAAACCCGGGATCAAGGCCTCAGCATGGGGTTTCTGGTGAGCCTCTCATTGTGGCTTACAGAAAAGTCACCCTCTTGTTGTATCTTCCTTCATATAGCAGAGAAAAGAAGAGAGGAAGGGAGGAAGGGAAGAAACAAACTCTAAGTGTATCCGCTTATAAATGTACTAATCTTAATCCTGAGGACCCCAGTTTCATGACTTCATCCAACCCAGTTCCTACCTGCAAATGCCATCACAGTGGGTAGGCTAAGGATTCACCATATGAATTTGGAGAGATGTAACCAGTCAATCTATAACAGCCCCCTACTCTGCCATTCCCCTCTCATTCCAAGGCTTGCCCTTATCCTTCTCAAATATCAAACTCTTTGGTCTCTTGCTAAAGGTTTGTTTCTACTTCTGTCAGTTTTGTTCTGATCTTGGACTTGATTTCCGCATTACCAATCTGTCCCTTCATTCCCCACCTCAAATAAGGTTGAGCTGACTTATACTATATTTGACTCATGAACTGCTCTTAAAGAGGGTTAAGGAGGTGTGTGCTGTGAGTAGGAGTTCTACAATACCAGGATAGAGTCTGAGATTGAAAAAGATAAAGAGAGCTTGGGAGTGAGAAGCAACTCAATTAATTCATCAAAATAACTTAGTTTAACCTTGGACTGGCGCCTGAGGTACAGTGGAAAAAACAAGGCCATTCTGCCATCAATGAGATGGTGACCACAGAGCACAGATGCTCCTAGACTTAGATGGGTTTATTTATGCCCCCATAATATCTAAGTTGAAAATATTGTAAGTCAAAAAGGCATCTACTGTACCTAATCCCAATGCCCTGGCTCAGCAACACACTACTTCATGGAGCATGTGTTGTTTCCTCTCTTGATCGCATGGTGATGAATTTTAGCTCCTTGCTGATGCCCAGCATCATGATAGCATCTCATCACTTGCCCAGAAATTCAAAATCCACAAGGTTTCTACTCATTGTGTATCATTTCACACCATCATACAGTCAAAAAGTCCTAAATCCACCCATCATCAATCAGAGACTGTTTATACACCACTGGCATTCATGGTCACATACACGGAGTGAGGTTAAAAAAGCATGTCCCCGGGACACAAAAGAGACTTGGCAATTTGCCATCAAGGAGATAGGAGCTCGAAGGTTGGGCATGGTGGCTCAAACCTGTAGGCTAAAGATACTCAGGAGGCAGAAAGTCAGTAAAACCCCATATCAACCAGTAAAATCTGGGCATGGTGGAGTACACCTGTCATCCCAGCTGTAAGTGGGAAGTATAAATCAAAGGATTTTAGTCCAGGCTGACCTGGGCATAAATAGGAGACCTTTTCAAAAAGTAACTAAAGCAAAAATGGCTGGGAGCCTGGCCCAAGTGATAGAGTAACTGCCTGGCAAGCACAAGGCCCTGAGTTCAAACCCCAGTACCATAAGTAAAAAAATAAATGGGAACTCTGGACGTGGCCATTGACATCGGGCTCAACAAAACTGTCTGGACCAAAGGGATAAGGAATGTCCCTTACCACATCTGTCCAGAAAATGAAGTGCAGATGAAGATTTAGCAATACATCCCTTTGGTTTCCTATGTACCTCTCACCACTTGCAGAAACATGTGGCCAATGAGAATGAGAATTAGTGACTTATTGTCAAATAAAGTTATAAAACTGCAAAATAAACTAATAACTAGTCTCCTATTCTAATTATTTCATTGCACAACTTGAGTTTTGACACAGGTTTACACCTGCTTAAACCACCACCCCTATTTTGATTACTCAAAAATTTAAAGCAGGACCAGGCATGGGTGGTGGCTCCAGCCTGTAATCCCAGTTGTGTGGGAGGCATCAGTAGGAGGGTAGGTAGAAGGATCCTGGTCTGAGGCTAGCCCTAGGCAAGAAGTATGAGATCCTACCCGAAAAATAACTAATGCTAAAAAGGCTGTAGGTGTGCTTCAAGTGATAGAGCATCTACTTACCAAGCAAGAAAACTTGAGTTTAAACCCCAGTACCACCCAAAAAAATTGTAAGCAAAAAGGGTTTTTATATTTTATAACACCTAGAAGATAATGAAGGAAATATTTTATATTAAGAGACAAAAATCAAAATTTCAATGAGGAATACATTTAGGTGTAAGTAACAAACACTCAACCAATAGTAGACATATATTGTTAACTTTAGAGTCAGTCTGGCTGTTTGTACTTTTGGTATAGTTTCAGAGTATAAATGATGTCAGGGCTTACCCTAATGGTCCCTGTTGGTGCCACTACCCTGGGCCTCGTGGCCTTATATGACCTGTCTACAAGCAGGAAACATAGGAAGCTGGGCTGACAGATCAGTTTATGTATCTCTTTCTCAGACTCCCCCAGGAGGTGTTCTGTTACATCTCGTTGGCCACAATAAAGTCAACCTAGTGGAAGAGGAGGCTTAGAAAGCCTCCATACTAGAAAGCCAGCAAGAACAAAAGAGGCTGGCCATGCTCCCTACTGTAGCCAGCAGTGTTCTACAGGATACTGTTCAACCAAGGTCCCTCAGCAGTCACATTCTAGCATGTGCACACTGTTTTCCATGGTGAGGGTCTGAGGACTATCTGGACACAAGCAGACAGTCCCTTAGTGTTAGGGCATTAATCCCTCAGCAGCTCTGAGTCAAAAGCACATTGGAGATGGAGGACACATATCCCAGCATCCTTAGCCTGAAGTGGGACAACTCCCAGGCTCATTTCACACTGTCTCCCAATAGTTTTCAGCAAGACTGAGCTCCACAGAGGTAGCTTGCTCATCTGAATTGGTGTTCTTGCCTCTCTCTCTTGCTTCTCCACCCCATACTGCTATTTCCTAGAACAGTCCTCCAAATAAGCTGTTTCTAGTCCAGTTGTGTTGGAGTCAGCTCCTGGGAAAATCCAGCCTAAGGCCTTAGTTATGGGAACCTCTAACCTTAATTTTCAAGCTGTGGAAAGGATGAGCCCACTCAGGCAGACCAGTTGTCTACCTGCTAAAACACTTGTAAAAACATGTCTTAAACTACAGGCACACAGGGATAATGTAGGCTGGTACTTCCACCCCACCCCAAGCCAACAGCTTGGGCTCCACTGATGTCATTTCATCCATACTTGCCAGGGACTGAGACCTTAGCCAGAGGCTCTTTCCTTTGACAGGTGAAGGAAGTGCAATTGCTAAAGTGGTCCTATCCCTTAGTCTCAGCTAAGAGCCTTGCTTTTATGGCTGTTACTGCACTGGGATTCCAATTAGCTCTTATTCTTTAGAGATGGGGGTAGTGACAAAATGGTCTGTGCTGTTGTATTATGGCCTTCAATATTCAGTATAGTGACAAAGATAAAGAGTTAATTCTCTGTCAAAAGTACTCAGCGGGACATCTCTGGGGACTGACTGCCTCAAAACTTTACCCCTGGTTCTATTTTCTAACAGGGGAGAAAAGCATCTCGATGTATTGAATACAATCACCTTAATGAAGTCAGGCTTTTAAAAATAAGAAGCAAAGTCATCTATTTCTATGCAGTTGAAACCCTCATCTAATATAGCTTGAGGTTTCTTCTCTGTTTTTGTAATTTCTTCTTTGGCCTCCAAGCTGGGAAACAATGATCTTCTTCCAGATCCTGTTAATTCCTTCAAGCTTTTCTTCTGGCCTTCTAAAGTACACCTGTGCCATATTCACACTGGCTTGTGTCTATTCCACCTTCTTCTGATAAGAGCACTTGTGTTGGACATTTTTCCCATCTGTGTCTCCAAGTCTGTTCTCTGCCATTCTTTGACCTGCTCTGTGCACTAGGAGGCTGACCTCTGCAGACTGCATCATTAGGTGTCTTTGATCTCTGCATTTATATTGGAAATTAATAGAAAGGGCTTGGAGGGCACAAGAGAAATGTGAACTTAGATCCCAATACCCATCCTGCAAGGTTTCTGATTGGCAATAGCTTCTTCCTCTCCTTCCTGCCCAGGTTCCTGTCTGGACAGCCTCACCTACATCCCTCAGGTACTAATCCCCCCTCTGGCTTCTTCAGGCTAAGGGTGGCAGCTCTCATGGCTGCCGTTCTCCAGGGGCTTCCCCAACTCCTGCTGGCTCCATTAATCATGCCCCTTCAATGACACCTCTGCTTCCTGCTAGCTGAAGCAACACCCAATTTCCATGAGAAGCTACTTCTCCCACTTGGTAGAACTAGCAGAACATTTAACCAAAGGGTCCTGAATTTCTCAAGCCAAGGAAAAGATGGTGTGAAGAAGCATGGTGCCCAAGCAAGTTCATTGGGATGCTATATCTCTGGGGTCTAACCAAGGGCCAAGAAGCCACAAGTTCGAGCCCTGCTAAAGCTCATTACTGTGGCAACATAGCCAGGAAGGCTTCAGAGTAGCTCATACTGCTCAGACTTCCAGAGCTTCTCAGGTTGGTGGCTTTCCAGGTCTGCCCTGCAGCCTCCTCCTGCATCCTCTGAGCCTTCCAGAACCATCGAGTCAATTTCGTTTTCACTCCAGTGAGGTGTAATAGGTTTCTGTTGTTTCATTGATGGGACTCCCTGGCTGCTCTTCCAGGAATTGCCTTCCTCACGGTTCCATACAGCCTTTGCCTGGAGATCCTTTCCTGTCCCCTGTGGGGTCACTGATCCTTTTTCCTGCCTTCAGTTATTGGACATGTCAGTTACTGTATTTTGAAAGTTCTCCCACTATGTGTCTACCCCAATTCTATGATGGCAGCTTTTCCTGACATTTTCCAGGTGATCTTTCTCTTTTTGCCTGTGCTTCCTGTTGTGCTAGTTCAGGACCCCAGACATGAGCTCAACCAAAAAATGCCATACCCTAGGTGAAGCAAAAATAAGGAAGCCATACCCTAGGTGAAGCAAATGTTATTATCATGATGTGATTTGGATGTAGATATGGACACACAGACACTCTGTTGGAAATGTAAGGATGTGGTTCACATTTATAATGACAGTTTTAAAATACCTGGGGATGCCCATACTGGTGGTAGTGGCTCTCTGATGAATCGTCTTGATAGCTGGGGAGCTACATAAATAGAAAGCACCAGAAGCCTGATATCTTTGCTTAAGGACTACTCCTTTACCTCTACTACAGAGAGGGAACTTTCGTTTTACTCATATGCTTTGCATTTTGTGCTTGGGTAGTATGTGTCACTTCCACCTCTGGAACTGGCTGATACAAATTTAATTAGTCTAGCCCACCACCATTTTGGAAGCAGCTTTCCTTCTCTTTTTAACCCCTTTGCCAAATTCATTCTTTTGTTAATAGAGTGTTTGACCTGGAATAAAGTTTAGGAATCATTTTGTCCATTCCTTCTGTTGTGGGTTGAAATGTGTCTCCCAAATCCAAGGAAAAGACATATACAAATTCCAATTTCAGTACTGTGATATAACTTGATTTGGAAATGAGATCTTCACATACGTAATTAAGTCAAGGGTCTTGAGATATGAATGGTGTCTTTATTGTGTGCAGAAGAGGAGATGTAGATAGTGACAGACATCAGAATGAAGCAAAGAGAAACTAAGCCACACTGAAGACACTGGGAGCCTGAATAGACCAGGGAGGACCCTCCTGCAGGAACACATCCCTCCCCATGGGATGATTGAGAGAAAAAATTTCAGTCACCAAGTTTGTGATAACTTATCACATAGTCCAAGGAATTAATTCATTCTCCCTTTTCTAAGACTTAAAAAGGGAAGGGTTTGACTAAATTTTCCTAGAGATTAAGAGGTGATGGATGAGGGACAAGAATCCAATTCTCCTGACATATATTACTTTTTTTCTATCTTGTCCCCTTCTATGAAGCCTTTCTACATCAGTAGAAAGAGGGTGGACATCCTGTGGTTAGCATGTCTCCTACCCCTGCCCTAGAGTCCAGAATGGAAGGACCCATGGACTGCTGGTCATACATTCAGTCCTTTAGTCAGTCTGCTATATTTGCCCCTCCCATGCATCTCCTGTGTCAAGAATCGTGCTGAATGGGTAAGGGATATGGGGACAAACCTGTCACACATTCCACATTTGAGCAATTTCAGATCTACTTGATTAGGAGATAGAGAGTGTGAGTCTATAATTCTGGAATAATCATATGCATTTATGCAAATGCACCAGTATGAATTTTGGGTTATGAGGAGAGTCGGAGACAGCATAGGTCATGGTTGATGTGACGGTGTGCTGCTCCACTCAGCAGTGTGTTTCCTGGAGTTGGTGAGGAAGGGAGTGATGCATCTGCTCTCCTTGCAGTGCTGGAGTTCTGCCTATCTCTTATGGTCTAGCCAATCTGTCTGAGGAAGACTTTAGAGTTTAACCATACATATTTTTTTACTCTGAATACTAAACAACTACACTATCCAATATGAAACCAAAGATATGGTTTGTTTATTAAGAAAGCCTGACCTTACTGGAACATATTAGAACACATCATTCCAGGTCAGTGGCTGGGAGAATCTTCAGGAGCTATTTTTCAGGCACAAGTTGCCCTGAATGCATCTTTATGATCCCAGACCCTGGTGAAGGTGTCTGTCACAGCCTAGACCCATTCCAGCATGGAATCAAGTTACCTTAGCCTTCTGGGTGTGCCTTAGTCTGTTTTCTGTTGTTATAACTGAATGCTGCAGACTGGGTAATTTATAAAGAATAGAAGTTTAATTCACTCATGGTTTTGAAGACTGGGAATCCCAAGCACATGGCGCTGGCCCTGGTGAGGGCCTTCTTGCTGCATCAAAATGTGGTGAAGGGCATCGCATGGTGAGAAAGGGCAAGTGTGCCAGAAAGAGCTTGCTTTTATAACAAAGCCGCTTTTTGATAGTCCATTAATCCATGAGTGGATTTATCCATTCATAAGGCAGAGCCCTCATCACCCAATCCCCCAAAGGTTCTACCTCCAACCACTGACATTTGAATCTGGGGGTTAAGTTGCAAACACATGACATGTGGGGACACTTTGAAACCAAAGCAGGTGGGAACACATCCCTTCCCATGGGATAACCATATGTATGACTGTCTTCCTCACCTCCGTATAGTCTGTCCTAAGTCACCTCTGTTTATAACTGTCTGCTCCTCTCCCCCACCCTATCACTCATGAGTTCTTTGAGGACAGGCTCCATGTCCACTTCATCTTTGTTTTGCCCACAGTACCTGGCTCAGTGTGGACTATCCAAGAGGTGATTAATAACTATCTGTACAACAAACAAACACATATATTTAAGTCCATGTTTCTACATCTGGCTCAGTCTTACCCTCTTTCTGGAAAATGTGATATTATAAAATTAACAGTTAAAAGACAACTCACAGGCTGGAAGAAAATATTTATAAGACACAGAGCAAATAATGGATTAATTTGGAGACTATAAAAAGAGATTTTATAAATGAGAGAGAAACTAGTACCCAATGGAAAACTGGGTAAAGAATTCAGACAGGTAAGTCACAAAGGAGGAAAAAGCTAGTCAGCTTCACTACTAACAAGGAAACTAGAGTAAAGACAACAGTGAGATAGCATTGCACATCCATTAGCCTGCTCAGCCTTCCCCTCCACATTTGGTGGTATTGGGGTTTGAACTCAGGGCCTTGCACTTACTAAGCAGGCACTCTACCACTTGAACCACACACTCAGTGTTTTTCACTTTGGTTTTCAGAAACAGTCTAAGTTTTTGCCTAGGGCTGGCCTAGGTAGGATCCTCCTACCTGCGCCTCTCAAGTAGCTGAGATTATAAGTGTGAATCACCACACTCAGCTGCCCAGTCTTTTAAACATCACATAATATTGAGTAGAGACAAAGTGTAGAATATAGGTAGTCTCATATATTGTTGGAGGGAATATAACTTTCAGGACACTTTCAGGGCCGATTTAACTTAAGGTATTCCTATGACACAATTATTCTACTTTTCAAATCCACCCTAAACAAACACACTTGCCCATGTGTCCAAGGAAGCATTATAAACTAAGATGTTTGATTCAAGAGTGTTTATAAAAGTTAAATTGGGAGAGGGAGTGGAATTTGAAAACAGGTATTTAAATATATGATGAAAATCTCATACCTTAGAAAATTAGAAGCAGGCAAGAGGAATTATGCTTCTACTTAAGAACAGACATCATTCTCTGGGGAAGTTGACACCATTTATGAAAGAAACACACAAAAACTAATGCTGTCTTTACATATTTGTGCACACACTTACACATATTTATGTAATGTAAAGAAAAGAGCTGACAGAAGACAAAAGAAGAGATCAGAATTCTTTTTGAAGAGGAGTGGTAAAAGAGGACTATGACAGTCTGGTTGGCTGGTCCACATACATCTTCACTTTTTTTCCTGGCAACCCAGCTGGACAGCATTTCCCTGTGTCCCTTACAGGTAAGGGTAGTCATATGACAATTCTGACCAGTGGAAAGTGGGTATAAGATGTGAGCCAATTCCAGTCCTGGCTCATATAGCCCTCTGTGCCTTTTCCTTCCTCTGGGTCTTGGGAAGTTATTTGTTGAAGATGGTGGAGTCCAGATGGAAGGACCTGGTTTCTTGGCCCTATGCCTGGGAGAGAGCTACTTATGGATCTGGAACACTGACTTGGACATGGTAAGAGGAAGTGATAGACTTCTATTCTGATAAATCACCAGATTCTGGTGTTTATTTGTGCTAGGAGTTAGTTTTACCCAAATTAACCCTGGGATTTTAGTAGTAATTGGTGTGTTTTTATTTTTTAAATAAGAAGAATGCATTCACACAGTACTTGTGTAATTAAAGATATATTTTTCAAAGAAAGACTGAGGGTACTCAGTACCTTTGAAGGGCAGCAATGAGTGAGTGATGGTAGATGATTTCCTGGGTCTCTGAAGTTGTGTGTAGAGTCCTGCTATGCATCATCCAGAAAAAAACTGCCTTTCCATTCCTGTGGAAGGGTACGAGGACAAAGCTGAGAGCTATGAACTTTGATTCTAATTCTTGATTCTGAATCTGCCACCTGCAGAGTCTTGAGTCAATCACTTTTCTTCCTGAGCCTCAGCTTTCCCACTTGTAGGAAAGGGAAACTGTTAGGGCAGACCCTGCCCTTGACCTATGTGTGGGGGTGCAGTGGGGATGAGAGAGCTTCCAGAACTGGACTGAGAGAGGTTGATGTGATGCCAGTGAAATAAGGACCTTGGATGACTCCATGGGAAACTGGGATAGGCTTTCAGAGTTGTCCCAGTTGGGGCAGTGTGGCTATGTCACCGCAATTTTGAATTTGCCTCCCAACAGACCAGCTTTGGAATGAGGGCTTCCCTGGTGAAGGTCATGAATGACCTTGACAGCTAAAAGTCATCACAACCAATGATCCCAGCAGCTGTGGCAGGTTCTGTATCTTAGTCTTAGGGGGATTTGGCAGTGCACCCCAACATTCACACACACCCATGCCTATAGCCACATCTATGGCTGGAGAGAGAACCAAGGGAGACCTTCCTTGAATCTGAAGGAGCTTCATCCACTATGAAGAGTTTACCAGAGAACAATTTAAATGTGCATCAGACACTCACCAAAAGCACATAGAGATATTTGTACCCCAGAAATATGCACAATTATTATTTATCAACTTGAATATATTTTTAAAAGCTCAAAATGTTTTAAAATAGAAATTCATGCAAGTGGGAATATTCAGCTATTAACATTCTTCTGTACTACATGTCTCCCCCCTTTCTTTCCTTCTCTCTCTTCCTGCTTTATGTAGTTACAAGGGAAGTTGTTCTATAATTTTCCTTTCTTGTAAAGGTTGAGCAAGGCTTGTATATCAACAATATGCAACAAAATAGAAATACAAATACATGAAGGTCAGCTGGATTGTACTGTTCTCTTGCTCAAAGGGACGTGAGTACAAGAATCCTAGGGGGAAAGAAACCTTAAAATACGAAGTCCAGAGAAGTCCCCAGGCACAAGTGTGTCCAAATTGGCTGGATCTGGCAATTTCTCTGTGTTTTCGCTTAGCGATGATGATTGGGGAGGATGATGCTAAATTGTTAGCACCCCCTCTGATAGTCTGAAATTAACAGAGACCTGGCAAATGTCAGGCAGCTGAGAGCCAGTCATTTCAGGGTGGGGTTGAGGGGAAAAGGGCTCCAGAAGATTGTCCATGCTGTAACCCCCATCTGTTTGGTTACACAAAACCCTGAGAGGAAAGCTGCTGATGTTTGAATTGAAAGCTGAGACTGTAGTGTGACTTTGGGGCTATGAATACTTTAGCCTGCAGGTACCAGAAAAACTATGCCAGAAGGAAATCTGTCTGTGTCTTCCTGATGCTAGAGAGTGTTTTATAGACTCGCAGTGTTTTAGAGATGTCATGTTTGACCCAGGACTTCTTACTGCCTGCTCATGGAACTTGGCAGCCTATAGTGGGGGTCACGTTGGCTGGGGAACTGAGAAAAGAAGCTTCTCATCAATTTCAGAGAATTTTCTCCAAAAAGAGACCAGTGCTTTCCAGGGACATTAGATATGATCTTTTGGGATATGAAGTGAAAATACTAGAATTTCTAATTTCCTGGCTTTTTGAAATGAATATTTTGTATGTATTTATGTTTGCATACATTACAGTAAGTTCATGTAATAGTAAATAAGCACCTATATTGGGGTGTCTCTTTGAGAAATTTTCACTACTAATAATACTCACCATCTGGTCTGGAGAGGAGGAATTTGTAGGTCACTGGCCGCTCATAACTAAGAACAAAGGGTGCCCTCTCCCCAGAACACCGCTTCTTGTTCACAGCTCTGCAGACAGCTTTAAGAGGTTCTGAGAGTCCCTAAAACCCACCAGTGGATCCCACAGAAAGAGTCCTTGTTTTCATGTGTCCTCATTTAGGGATTACTCTAGCACATCTTTGGGCACTCCGGCATCTAGTCACAGCTTTGGAGCCTGACAGTCCCTCTGCAGGTCATCATTATGTCTGTCTAGCTGGAGACTTCTGCACCCAAAGCAATGGACCCAAAATAACAGGCCACCTCCCACCTCAAGAAGACAGCCCCAGGGAGCACAACAACCTTTTCCTTCTATCCATCGCTGTTCATGTTTGCAGGCACGCACACGTGCACAGACACCAAGATTTCTTGTGTATCTTTCATTATAAAGCACAATCCTGCAAGATAGAAATACATAACCAATCAGTAAAAGAGCCCATAGTGTCATCTTCCAGAGATAATGACTGTTCTTATTTTCACACAGGAGCTTGAAATTCAATTTTCTGTGCATATTTGTATCTATGCAAAGATTGTTTTTAATTTTAATTAAAAAGAGGTTGATCTGAGTTTAACCTGAGACACTCAGGCTTGTGTTTTTTTAAAACATTAATTTCAAATATTTTTTTTTCATTAGAGGTACTAAGATTTGAGCCCAGGGCTCATGTTTGCTAGCTGAATGCTCTATCTCTTGAGCTACACCTCCAGCCCTTTTTGCTTTAGTTATTGTTCAGAAGATAAGGTTTCAGGTTTTTTTTTTTTTTTGGCTTGAGGTTGACCTCAATTCAGAATCCTCCTATGACTGCCTCCCAAGTATGTCCTTACAGGTGCCTTGCTTAATTCCAAATCTTCCATTAAATTTTTACAAAGGATTTCTTGAACAAGAGTGAGAGAGATAATTGCACTTCAGCGTATCTAGCCAAAAGTAAACACATAACTACCAAGGTTACCGAGATCCTGAACTCAAGGGCAGAAATGTGGGGTCTTTCCCATCCATGTCTTGATTTGTTCCCCAGTTTCAGTAAAACACTCCTTCCTTACTCATTCCATTTTCCAGCATAGGCTTTTGGACATTTACCTTTGCCAGTTAGTCAGTGAGATTGGTGCCGAGGAAAAGGTGAACAAAAAGGACTCAGCTCTCCCCGACTTGACTGCATCTTTCTCTTTGTTTTGTCCTGAGTCACTTTCCATCACTGACATCCTACCTGTAGGCACGCTCATCTTTTTTTTCTTTGTAACTTAAAACTCTAGAACCCTTCACATAGAAGAGTCCTTCTCTGACGGTCAGGATTCTGTACACTGTCAGATCCATGAAAGAGGCCTCTCTCTGCTGGATTTATGGATTGGTAAAGTCATTTCATAAAAAATGATTAATGATAATTAACATTTTAACTTCAGACCATTTAATGGCACCTGACAAAGAGGTCAAGTGAAACTCATAGGTGTCATATGTCAAATGTCACAGTTATGAGATGGGGCTGCCAGTTAGATGAGAAGGGTGTGGGAGGCACTGCAGAGTGTGGGATGGAGCTCTACACCCCTTCTGGGGCTTCTTCCCCTCTACCCATGGGCAAAAGGATACAACTATACCCCGAATTAAAAGTATGTGGACTTCAATTTGAATACATATTTGATGATTCTGCTTTGTACAAAATGTAACAACAGTACCCCACCTTCCTGCTTCATGTCTACCACACTCAGCCTGCTACACACTGAGATAAATCCACTGAACGTCTGGTGTTAAGAGACTTAATTTCAGGAAGTTCCCAACCTTGCTCATACTGCAACTTGGTGTCACTGTATGGTGGCTCTGAGCTAATTCCCTCAACACCATCCTTCTTCATGTATCATTTTACTTCCTCACTCCAATCCAGGTCCACCTCTGCTTCTCTCCTACTTATTCCTTCCCTTTTCCTCTTGCTCTCTGAAAGTTTATGAACCTCCCTTTAGCAATGAAATTTCTGGTTCCAACCGGTCTCCAAGAATCCCTTCCCGAGGACTGTCCCTCTCACTTCTCTACCTCAGCCTCAAAAATGAGGCCTAAACACTAACCAACATCAACAAAAATTTAGTGGGCAAGAAATAAGAACCATTATGTTTCAGAAATGAAAGGCTGGAGTCTTCCTGGGAAGAACCATGAAATGAATGACTAAAGAAGAGACGAGGTGGAAGATCCATATAATAAGTCTGGGTCCGTGGGAAGTGAGAGCTTACATTGACATGGTAGCTGGTAATGAAAAACAACCACTCCTGGTGAGGGAGGAGGTCGGTACCTAATGAGGAGGGTGTCGGAGAAATCATGCTTCAGTCAGAGATTGTCACCACATGCCCAGATTCAGTGTGTGTGTGAAGTGGCCCTTTGCTGACACAGTTGAGACCTCACAATGAAGTGACACAGGAAAACTGAGGACTAGTTCCTATCATGATCAGAACAAGGACATGGGTGACAAGTTGAGGTTGCTTTTCACTTCCCCAGGGAGTCTAACAAATTAATGGCCAACATTTGCTGAGTGCAAGGTCAGCCCTGAAATGATACTTACCACTCACCAACTCATTCCATACTCACCATCACCCCATTATTAGGTAGCAGTTAGCAAAGGGCACCTAAAATGCATGATCCTGCAAGATCTTCAAGAGAAAAACTGTAATTAACTTTCCAACTCTTAACAGCTTTTGTTAAGATCAAAATACCCCACCAAGGTCATGGGCTGTCACAAGATGGTATATTTTTGACTCATCCCATCAGTCCCTAAAACAACAGATCTTTACCTAATGAAACAAAGACACAGGCCTAAAAACTATATCCTAGGGGGTCAGGTGGATCCAACAGTAGTTGATACATTATAAATCTGTAGCCCTGTCCTACCCTACCCTCATGACTTTAACCATGATTTCAGCCTCTTGGGCTGGTCCTAGGAAGAGACTTAATGCTCCAAGCCCCTTCTATTTCAACTGGTGCCAGGGTAAAAATAATTGTCATTCTCAGTCTCCCTCTAGAGATGGCTTGCTTTCAGTCTTTCAGAAGTGTACTCCTTTCATAATAAAGCTAGCTATCATTTTCACTACATTTTTGCAACTTGCCTGAATTCTTTAGCTGAATGCAAGCACCAAAATAGGTAACTGTGCTGACTTTCTGGTAACAACATGAGCTCTATTCCAATTTTATTCCATTTTACTTATAATGAAACTGAGGCTCAGAGAGATAAGGGACTTGCTCACCATCCCCCATGACTAGATGATCATGGGGCAGGAATATGAACCCAGATTGGTACAGGCCTCATGTCACATTCTTTCAACCCCAAGTTCTTGGCATTGGAGTGTGTCATGGTGGCTAGGCCATAAGAGAAGGACAGATGAAAATAGTGGGATGCCATAAAGCATTTCCATATGCTCCACACATTTATTTAAATATGCAAAAGTGAATCTTTTTAAGGAAAAATATAGGGTAAAAATAGTGCAAGTTTGCATATGGCCTAAATTCTTGAAGGTGAAATGAAAAATAGCAGATGCTGGTGAGCTCTGAAATGCATGTAGAGGCCACAGTAAACAGTGCCAGTGGGTATGTCTGAGGAGCAACAGGAAATAATGGGGAGTTTTCCAATATACTAAAAAAATTCCCCACTGTTAGGCCAAGTCACATTCCCTGCATGCTGTAGCTATTCTGACCTTGCATGGCATGTCAATGTCAATAGCTGTTGTCACCAGTCGATGGTCCTCCTGTTTGGTACTTAGAGATTCTTTTTATGCACTTAAAAGGCATCATTAGAACCAAGTGGCTATTAAAGCAGCCTTGCTGTTCAGAATGATTTTTCTGGAGCAAATGCAGAGGAAACACGTTGAGGGCTGAAGTCATTAGCTGCAACCACAGAAGGACTGACCGTGGGCAAGTGTGCCATTAATCTTGCTCTGGGGAAGTGAGCAATTCATAAAATCTGCTTGGTGAGGTTTCTCCCTAAATGGACACCCAAGCACATGACCTCTTGTCTTTGCTGTAGGTAAGAGGGACACGTGTGAGCTAGGACATCAATTTGGCATCATGAGCAGGGGGGCACAGCAGTGATTCCAGGCCTGTGGGAGGAGCAACTGGGATAGAAGAGTGTAAGGACGGTCACAGATGATGTTTTCTATAATTCTTATCCCAGGCCAGGCACAGTCTTAGTGTTTTACATAGTAACTATTTAAACCTCACATCTGGAGTCCAGAGAGGTTAGGCCACTTGCTTGAGGTTACACAGCTAGTAAATGGCAGAGCTGGGATTTAAACTCAGGTAGTTTGGTTAAAAGCTGTGTTCTTACACCTTGCTGTACAATGTGACCTTAGAGAGCCACCTCCTTCTGTCATTTTATCCTTGGACAAGAGACTTCACCTATTTAAGACTCAGTTTCCTCATTTGTTGAGTGGAGAGATTATAAAATGATGAGAAGTATTGGGGACCGAGTGGCTGAATATGTTCATTGCCCTCTTCTGCATACCAAAGGGACAGACACAATGCCTGCTAGGACAGCCAGGACACAGATGGGAGAATGTGGGTCTGGTAGGAGTCATGCCTCAATCAGAACCTCTGAGACTAGGGATCACCAGACCAGGGACCAGATAGCAGCACTTGTCACCTGCATCCTAAGCACCCTTTCCCATTCAGAACTATGGGTTTGACTCTAATATAGACGGAATGTTTGTGTCTCCCAAACCATCATTTAAAGCCCTACCTCCCCAATGTGACTGTATTTAGAGACAGGTCCTGTGAGATGATAAAGGTCAAATGAGGTCGGGGTCTGGGGAGGGCACTGCTCCCTCCAACAGGGCTGTGTCCTTGTAGGAACAGCAAGAGGCACCAGAGCTCACTCCTCACCAACACAGCTGCTGCAAGCCAGGCAGAGAGTCCTTACCAGGAATCCAATTGGCCAGCACCTTGATCTTGGACTTCCCGGGCTCAAGACCTGTGAGAAAATAGATTTCTGTTGTGCAAAGCACCCATTTTGTGGTATTGCATTACAGCCGTCTGCACTGACTGATGCAGTCTCACGGTGGCATGCTGGCTGCAAGCAAAGTCTACAAGTCTACATTCAAAACAGGACCTTCAGCAGTGATGCAATTTTGGTTAAAATGACCATAAATTCTTTTCTTATTTGTTTTGTTTTTGAGGACATGGTCTTATGTTGCCCAGGCCTCAAACTTTCAATCCTCCTGCCTCTCTGTCTCTTCAGAGGTAGGAGCTTTGAAAAATACTCCTGAGCAACACCCCTAAAGATTGGGTGCAATTGTAACTGGATATTGGTCCTAAAAATCAGGGATTATGGGCATATACCACGATGCCCTGATGATCAAATCTAGTTATACTTCCTTTCAAATGGTTGAGCCAAATTCCCATCCTCTTGGATAGAGACTGGCTACAGTGACTTGCTTGACCACCTTTGAGCTCCTTTATACACCAAGTGGGAAAATCTAAATACTAGATCCCATTTTACCATGAGGGAAAACATAGTTAGTTAGTCAGCCAGTCACCCACCTCACCCCACACAAACACATACACATCTGGAAAAAGCTGAGACTGGAAAAAGAAACAGCCCAGTTGGAGTTCATTGCTTCTCAACATGGGCTTCACTCTGGGATTATTGGATAGCTTGGGAAAATACTCTTGGGCCATCCTCTAAATATTGAGTGTAATTGGTCTGGAGTACAGCCAGGATGTTGGCAATAAAAAATCAAAACAAACAAAAAGAAATGCTTCCCTGGCTGATTTTATGTACCACCAAGGTTGAGAGCCACAGCTCTGAACTCCATCTTTGTCCACCATTGTTCTGGGGCAAAATTCCTAAGACTTTAAATAAATCCTAGGTAGAATTTGGAGACAGTCCAGTGAGAGACAACAAAGGTCTTTGATGACCCCATTTTGCTTGTCTTCCTCTACTTTCTGGTGCTATAACAAAATGCTCAAGATTAGATAGTAGTCCTCTATTCTACAGAATAGACGATTATTTGACTCACAGCTCTGGAGGCTGGGAAATACAAGAGCACGGCACTGGTGTCTGCTTGGCACCTGGCAAGGATCTTCTTATAGCATTATATCATAGCCACAAAGAGCAAGCCAGCTATCTTAGGTCTTTCTCTTCTTACAAAGCCACTAAATGTCATCATGGGGGCTCTAACCACATGACTCCATCTAATCCCAGTTATACCTCAAAGACTTCCAAATACCATTCACATATAAATTTGGGGATTCAGTTTTCAACACATAAACTTTTGAGGAACAAATTCAAACCACAGCTCTGCTCTACAATAATACCAACTATTAACTCACTAAACAGTCGAATGTGTTAGCCCTACAATGTGGGCTGGTCATGACATCAACTACTGCTGACCCTCAGAGTAACCCAAGCCAGCCCTTTTCATATCTCTTCTAATTCTCACACTCCACAAGGGAGAAGTCTCTGTTTGGAGCTAACTTGCCTTTAGCAATCTTCCAATTCAAGAAACGCTGATCTAATCTTTTTTTTTTTTCATTTTTCTTTTATTATTCATATGTGCATACAAGGCTTGGTTCATTTCTCCCCCCTGCCCCCACCCCCTCCCTTACCACCCACTCCGCCCCCTCCCTCTCCCCCCCCTCAATACCCGGCAGAAACTATTTTGCCCTTATTTCTAATTTTGTTGTAGAGAGAGTATAAGCAATAATAGGAAGGAACAAGGGATTTTGTTGGTTGAGATAAGGATAGCTATACAGGGCATTGACTCACATTGATTTCCTGTGCGTGGGTGTTACCTTCTAGGTTAATTCTTTTTGATCTAACCTTTTCTCTAGTACCTGTTCCCCTTTTCCTATTGGCCTCAGTTGCTTTAAGGTATCTGCTTTAGTTTCTCTGCGTTAAGGGCAACAAATGCTAGATAGTTTTTTAGGTGATCTAATCTTTTTCCAAGCAAGAGAACTGTAGAATTTATGAAAGAACCATGTCCCAACCTTCCAAGAGAAGGCAGAATCTCAAAGACATTTGATAACTTGGCCTTGAACTTGGGTCACTGTTCCTCTGGCTCTGCAACTTAATACTACTTTTAATTTTTAACAGAGACACGGTAATGTCATGGGGCATACTTATGGGCACAGTGTGATATTTGAATACAAGTGTATAATGTGTATTGATCAGGTCATGGTATTTGCCATATTCATCACCTCAAACACTTATCATTTGTGCTAGGAACTTTCAAAATCCTCTCTACTAGCTCTTTTGAAATTTACAATTAATTGTTATCAACCATGGTTATCCTACTGTGTGCTAAAGAGCATTAGATGTTTTTCCTCCTATCCAACTGTGTCCTGAACCCATTCTCCCTTGATCTTCCTCCCTCTACATCCTTTCCAGGCTCTGGTAATCATGATTTCACTCTCTACTTCCATGAAATCATTTTTTAGCTTCCAGATACAAGTGAGATCATGAAGTATTGTTTTTCTGTGCCTCAGCAACTTACCTTTTCATAAAGAAAGTTATACTAGCTTGTTAGAGTGGCAAACTTCTATAATCCCAGCACTCATGAGTCTGAGATAGGAGGGTGACAAGTTCAAGGCCAACCTGGGCTACAGAGAGAGATCCTTTCTCAGAAAACAAACAAAAAAATATGCTGATAGAAGAATTTTCTGCTATATTATGGGAGATGCCCATTAAACTCTATTGCCCCAGAGTAAGGACACAACAAATCCCATTTGGGAGAACAGGAGGAGGTGTGGGGGGGGTCAAAAAAGATGGATCATAGAGAAAAGTAAGATTTGTGGGTTCTGGGGGCCAATTTCAAGTTATGTGGAGAAGGGATTTGGTTTATTATACTCAGGCTGGATCTGGCTGTGTCAGGTAACAGCCAGGGTAGAAATTTCTGCCTCACCAATGCTTTGATTTGCTTAAGATATTGTCTGCCCAAATGTGTGCAGATTCTTCAGTGCATGCTCATGTTTGGGACAGAATTGGTCTGCACGGTAAGGATGCATTCAACCCAAGAATCCTAAACTGTCTCCAGGCAGCTAGGAGGGACAATTATCTCCCCAGATTTCTTCCTCCCCCTCCAGTAATAAGCCTTTGAGCTTTGGGATGGAGGAGAGTTGAACCAGATAATAAGACTGAACATGAATCCAGGTCAAATCCCGGAGGAAAGATTTGCACCTGTTACTGGGAAGGGATTTACTCCTGCCTAATAGCAGGCATCCTACCCTTGCTAGAGCTAGAGGCTGGTGACTTGAGGTCCAGCAACAGGAGTCAGATCAGAGTCATCGGATCTGTCAGAGAACCTCAACAGGCAGGTCTCCCAGCCCAAGAGGTGTGACTCTTTAGTTATAGGCTGACTTTGATGGTAGAGACCCAAGCATTTTGCCAAATACTGATGAGGGATGCTCTCAGTCAAAGCATGGGTGTGGATCCAGAAAGTACCAGAAGCCCTTATTCACTGGACATTTCTGAGAAGGAATGCATGAAATAATAGCTTTATAGGGTTTCAGAAACATATGCTTTTAATAACCAAATAAAAGAAAATAAAAATAATAGTGTGTATTAGCAGGAGAGCTCAGTGGTTAGCATCTTACTCAGAGCCTGACTTCTTACTTGACAGTTGGATACCCGACATGGAGTTACTTAGTCGCCTTCAGCCTCAGTTTATGACACAGTTGCTAGTATCATGGCCACACTGGTAAGTGTAACCCAATGCTTCTTCACACTGCTGTGACATGTAAGTGAGTACATGCCTTAAAGAACCTGGGGTAGTAGACTGAATCTGTGCTCCACCTTGAAATTCAGCTGTTGCAAACTGCCCTTCAGTGTGTTGGTATTTGCAAGTGTGACTTTGGGAGGTGATGAGTGTGGAACCTTCCTGAGTGGGATTAGAGACTTTACAAAAGAGACCACAGAGAACTCCCTCGACTCTTCCACTGTGACAATACAATGAGAAAATACTGCCTAGAATCCAGGTAACAGGCCTTCACCAGACACCAAATCTTCCTGTGCTTTAGGCTTGAACTCCCAACCTCTAGGATAGTGAGAAATTTCTGTGGTTTATAAACCCCTCAGTCTATGGTATTCTGTTACAGCATCCGAATGGACTAAGACACAGGGCATTGAATCTGACACTGTAAGGACTCCAGTGTGATAGGATCTTAAAACTGACTGTGATCATAAAGATGACCTAGTGAGTCCAATGCCCATCTAATGGTATCTGCAGCAAGAGGGATCAAGAAAGGAGGGAGACTGTGGGTGGTGTGTGAGCCCCTGGTGCTGCCCAGCCAAAAAAAGGTCACCTTAGCCATCCAGGGAGTTTGGACTTCCAAACCTCAAGCTCAGCTTTGTGCATTTAGGGACACTCACTGCAGAGCTCACAGCTGTCCAGCAGTCTGTGGGGACCAGCAAGGCTCCAAGGAGAAGAGCAGGACTGCATTGTCCCTCCCCTTGCTCTGGTGTTTAATCACAACTCTACTCAAAATATGATTCTGAGAGATTATACAAGGAGATTTTCAGGACTCTCTCTGTGGGGGCAGAGAGTGGGAACAGATTGTGGTGGGGTCCTGAGGTTCGGATAATCTCAGGCTCAGACACGTCTTATGCAGTCCTTATGCTGGACCCCTGGAGCTTGCCTTGAGCTCTGGAAATGACCCTGAGATCCAAGACGGAGAACTTGATGAGGTCAGTGTTTTACCGCTGGATGCTGAGAGAGGAAGGGACGTGTCTGAGCTGCGCATAGGGAGACCTGAAACTGAGCAGGCAAAGCAGCTTTCTGACTCCAGGCTACCCTTTTCAGCCCTCCTCACACCTGGCTCAGCTGTCTCCAGCCAGCCAGGCTCAGATCTTGGGGACAAGCCTAGGCTGCAGGCTCTTGCTCTAGGTTGGGAGAGCTGGAAGGAAAAAAAAAAAACTTCTGGGGACTCCACTTTTCCCAACTGCGCGAGCGAAATTTTTCCACCCCCGACCCTCCAGATTCCTGCTCAGGACCTTGGTGTTGTGTTCTGTTCTCCAGTCTGAGCCTCAGTGTCCTATATTCCCAAGTGTGATGCCAAGGATCTCGCTCCCATTTGCCAAATGACTAGCTGGACTACCATTCTCAATTGGAGACCCTACGAGGAAGCCTCTGCCGTCTCTGCGGTCTCCGCAGGGGTCTACCTGGCCCCTGGAGGGGGTGGGGTCGAGAGCGCCTTGAAAGAAACCTCCAGTTAATGCTCTTTATTACAAGCGTTAATCCCGCAAAGCCGACTGGAAATAATGTTTATCTTTTCGCAGTTTAATTTTCCGGACCCTAAGCCTCAGGTCAGTGAGGGCGACTGGAGTGTCCTGGGGGAGGCTGGGGATGGGACCAGCTGTTGCCTAGGAGCCAAACGGAGCTGAAAGAGGTCTCCCAGAGGAGACGAGGGAGGGAGTGGGGGTAGAGGAGAAGGAATTGAAAAGGGCATTGGACCCAGAACGCGAAGCTGGGGTCCGTCTCCAACCGTCCTGAACTAGTGTCCTGCCTGTCCATTTGGCCTTGGTTTCCTCATCTGAAGAAGAGGCTTGGGTTTTTGTAATTTATGATCTTTAAAGACCTTTCCGACTCCAAAGGGGTCTTTTCTACTGAAAAGAAGACGCGGTGCAATAAGGGAAAGGCATGCTGAGTAGTGCCCACTCCCTCTGTTTTCAACTCCAGCGTTCCCCTCTGCAGGGCCCCAAGGGTCTTAAAATACCCTGCGGAAGCAACGCCCCTTCTCGCCCCCAACTTTAGTGACTGATGATCTGGCGTCCCAGCTGATCCTGGAGGTCGTCACCCACCTAGGCAAGTTGAGCAGGGCAGGGGTCCAGCACCGCAGACACAGCTCCTGGCTTCGGGCGACCCAGCACTATACTCATACCCCAGCTGCCTTTCCTCCTGCTTCTCCCCAACACATTATCCCCCATCCCTAGTCTGTCCCTAGGGCATTGCCCGAGTCCCCCTTCCCTGTGGGCAGCGAGGCATTCACTCGCCAGTTACATCAGGTCGCAAATTCGGGCAGCCTTGTCCAGCTCCCTGCATGGAAGTCTTTAAATCTCTCACACCCAACTCCACACCAGACACCACTCTCAAGGGAGACGAAGCCCCCTTCACTGCCCATCAGCTCCCATTGGTTGACCTGTAGTGAAAGTGTTCTCTGACACAATTAAACGTAAAGAATGTCCCCCATCGCCTCCTACCCACATGTCAAGTAGCCCGTTTTTCAGTTGATTGGATAGGAATAGCGCAGTGTCCCCAGCAGCACTCCAAGGGAAAGCCGAAATTATTTTCATCTCCACTGTCCCCCAATAAGTGTACAACTCAAATAGGAACCCGGAAACAAATGCTGCTCCCAGACAAATATACTGGCCTTGCCACACACACATCACCTCGTGGGCACACCAACCAGTGGAGCTGTCCTCCTGTCTCTGTGGCTTGGTTGCGCAGGTTTTGGTCCATAAACCTAAGTTTCTCTCCCAACTATCAAAGGGACTGAGGTTTGCAGATTACCCCCCCCACACACACACACAGTGCGTCTCCAGAATCCCTGGCTGCATCCCATCCTCCCCTCTGCTGGCCTCTCCAAGTGCCCCTGGCACAGACAGGCCACAAAGCTTGCGTTCAGCTGGATTATTTTTAAAGACAAAGGGTGGGCAGGGGAAGAAGATGCGGGTGGTTTTTAAAGACCAGATCAGCTATGGAATTACAAAGTGAGGGGCGAGGTGAAGGGCCAGGGCAAGCTTGTGAGGACCTGGTTGGGGGCCCTTTATCCAGAGGGGAAGGAAAACTAGGTGGAGTCCATGCCCTGGGCTGTTCACCCAGCCTTCCCACTTGGCCATCCTCTAGGTATCCAGCCACCCTCAGCTCTGAGTGCAAGGATGGCTGCTTTAGGAGGATTTCTATGTGTTTGTCTCTTAAGCGAAGTGAGAACTCCTGGTCTCTGTCAAGGTCTGGCAGTTTCTTGGTGTGGAGGTGAATGGAAAAGTGGGGGCCATTTCCAAGAGTCTTCTGCAAATCGCAGCCATTGCGCTAACCTGCTGAGAGAGGAAAGGTTGATTAAAACCCGAAGGCCACTTGGTGGCAATTCCTAGGAAATCGGAGGTCACCCGTGTCTCACTAGAAGGGAAGCAAAGGTCTAGAGGCAATTTGCTTGCCTGAGGTAATGCTTGGACTACTTATGTGTAAATTCACATAGCAATGTAACCCAATTTTCTAAGCTAGTAGCTAATCCTGAGAGAAATGACTACAAAGAGCTGAATCTGACAGTAATTGCTGGAGACTGCCTAATGCTTGGAGAATGTCCCTTTGTGGGGTGAAATTCCCTTCCACCAGGCCCCCAGCACACTGGAAGCAGAGACATTGATTTGCAATCTTGCCCTGCTTGTTGATGAGCCCTTGAGAGATGAGGTTCTCCAGGGACAGCACCAACCTAGGCTTCTAAGTTTCTGAACACAGAGGCATGGCTACATTGCCAAGGGGCTTTAGTCAGGGACAGGACTGCAAGCTGAACTTAAAAACTGACCTTCAACCCACCCCCTCAGACGGCTCTGAATGTCCTGGGGTGAGCTCAACTCTAGAAAACACTTGGTACCAGCGCAGCAGGACCAAATCCTCTTCTCTGAAGGGAAAGCAGGGGGCAAGAATGCTCTGTTAGAGGGGCATGGTGACACATGGTGCATTTGGCAGAACAGTGACCATGAATGCACAGATCTATGTTGTCCATCTCTGCAAAGACTTTGTGATCCTAGGCAAACGACTGTCTCCCTCCGAGTTTATTACTGTGATTTGGTTTTAAAATGATGAGGGACAAGAACTTTTTATCTCTAAGCATCCTTTAGAAGGAATGCTGTGCGACATACGTCTGAACCCGGGCTTGTATGAGAGGCAGAGAGGGTATGTAATGGTTGGGCAAGGTAGTGGTTAGGCCTCTTTTGTAAAGACGCTCCCAGTACCGTTGGGGGCCCACTACCTTCTGCCCCAGAAGGGTACTGGCACTGCACTTCGGGCTCCCTCCGTCTGGCGCACGGCGCACAGTTCACTGGCAGCCCCTGCAGCGCAACCGTGGAGTTTCCGAAGGCTTTGACTACTCGGGGAGACTCTTCGCACGGGGAGTCTCTGGGGACTACAGTTCGCCTGGCAGGGTCTGGAGGCAGTCCGGAAATTATATGGCACTCAGGACTTCGTGCCCTGGGCCGGGTTGAGGGTGCACTTTCGACCGCCCTGGCTGCCGCAGTGTGCGCCAAAGACCAGATGCGTGGTTTCTCGCCGAATGGGTAGTGCAAGATCATGGGGCCCCCCGACTCTGTCGCAATGAAATCAGCTTCTCCTGACCCCAGGGGTTCAGTGAAAGAGAAGCGGGGCTTTGACAGGCCGCACTCCCTGCTTTCCAACCGGCCATCTACAGCAGGGGCGCATGGCGCGCGCACTGACTGCGCGCCCTTATGGAACTCCGTCAGCGGGTCCTGTGTCGCTGCCTCCTCTTCCTCGACTTCCTCCTCTTCGTCCTCTTCCTCCAGGTCTTCCAAGTCACTCAGGCGAAGTCCCTGGGCCTCGCGACTAACAGTATCGTCTGCAGGAAATCAAGAGCGAGTGAGAAAAGCCCCAGGACCCAGGGGAAATCTTAGGGAGTGCCCAGCCCTGAGAAGCTTTTAGCAAGAAGGTCCCGCATTCAGGGCGTTCTCAGTGTAGTTCACCGGTTCTGCCATATCCTCTCTCACACTTGCCCAGGGGTTGGCTGCCCCTCCCCAGGCCTGCCCCGCCTGGGCCTGCCCCCTCCCCTTGGAACACCTGTCCTCTCCAGCCAGCGCCTAGCCACGGAAAGGCCACGTTTGCTCACTACTGGAGTCTGGATCGAAGTTTCTGGATTGTAAAAAGAGGGGGGAAAGGTTTCATCCAATGTCAACACCCACAGGTGTTTGCTGTCATATTACTTATTTCAGCAAGGATTTCCTGAGTGCAAGCTATGTGCCAGACATTATTTAGGCATTTAGGTATTTTGGTATTTAGGGACTGCATGCACCCTTAAGACATCTAATGGAGGTGACATTCTAGAGGGGGTAGGCAGTGGTGAAGTGGGTAAATTTTCTCAGAGCGATGAATATGGCAAATGACATTAAACAGGCTGGTGTAATACGCAATAACTGGGAAGCCCCTTTAGCTTGAGCGAGGAGGGATGGCCTTTCTGAGAAGCAGCTGGTTCTGCAGGGAATTCTAAGTAGAGCAAGTGCTTGGACAAAGATCCTGGGCCAGGGGCATGGTTTAGCTGCAAGTGCACAGGTAAGAGGAGCACCTTCTAGAAAATGTGCACCACAGGATGGCTTTGGATCAAATTGCTTGGTTGCTTGTAAAACCTATTGGGTGGACTGGTGAACATTGTAGTTACCTCTGGTGTCACCATTTAGGCAGCCCATGGAGTCCTCTTCTCTGTCCTCTGACTTCCTCTCCTCCCCACCTTTGTTTTTGGGCGCCCATGTCATCTTGTTCTCCTTCTTCAGGCGCCGGCGTGCGTTGGCAAACCAGGTGGACACCTGGGTGAGCGTCATCTTGGTGATGATGGCCAGCATGATCTTCTCGCCCTTGGTGGGGTAGGGGTTCTTGCGGTGCTCGTTGAGCCAGGCCTTGAGTGTGCTGGTGGTCTCCCTAGTGGCGTTCTTTCTGCGTCCTGCACCACTCAACTCCATCCCACCATACCTGTGGGGAGAACCAGACTCAGGTCAAGGGGTTTCAAGTCATTTGGAAGTGTGTCTCTGCTCTCCCCTTCCTCCTCCCTCTCCACCCCAGTGTGGCAGGGGATGGGGAAGCATGTGGGAAGCCAGTAACCAAGGTGCTCCTCACCGGTCATATTGGTACTGCCCCAGAGTTGGCTCGTAGGGATAATAGGCTCCTGGTTGGGCCAGGCTGGATGTAAAACTCCCTGCTGCCTCCTTAAATTCATACTGCGGATTCTGATGGGAGAAGAAAGAGAATTCAGGACTGCATGGGAGGAGTGCAGGTGGGGCTGTTGACTCTGAGGGCAAGCTTGGTTTACATCCCCATTGGCTGTGCAGCCTTGGGCACTGTCCTTTAACCACTCTGTGCCTCTGTGTCTCTCCTGGTAACATAGAGATGGATGGTACCTGGAGGTTATTGAAGAAGACCATGCAGGTATGGGCTTGGTGGGTATGGGCTGGGACAAAACAAGTGTGAGTTAAATATTAGCGACTGTTCCTTCACACCAGGTACACACCAGCTGGTGCACTTCCCTACATCAATCTCTGTCCAGGGCTATTCTTGACCCTTTGCATGCTGTGGCTTTGGGGAAGGTGATGGAACCTTTCTGCACCTCAATTTCCTCATCTGTAAATTGAGAATGGTGATGACTTACCAACCTCACAGAATAGAAGTACAAATGTCTTTTCAACATGATGGAGTTCTACAAACTGTAAAGTGCTGTAAAGTTGAATTTTGTCCTTATGCACAATCTTAACCATTAATTGCTGAGAGATCACTCTGGATTTTACCTGCTGCTGCTGCTACTGCCCATGACCCCAGGCCCAGCCATGTTCTAGGGAGCAGTCCCAAGCCCAATCCCATACTCACCAGGGCCCCATACAGTGATGGTGGCTCCGGGCCATAGGGCAGGTAGCCAGGGTAGCTCTGGGCAGCTGCCGCAGCTGCATAGGGGGCTCCGTAGATGCTCAAAGCAGCACCTAGCTCAGGGTGTGCACTGCCCAGCAGCCGACTGTCATAAGGTGCACAGCAAAGAGCAGACGCTGGGGTGGAGCCTGAGGCCACATCTGAGACAGAGCGAGGGGCAGATTCACAGCAAGTAGTGTTGGAACTTGCAGACACCAGAAACTAGAGGAGAGCGGACAGGACAGGAAAGGTCACTGGAGGTCAGAGACCAGAGTCTTCCACCTGAGGGAACTAGAGGGGAAGCAGAGGGAAGTAGGGAACTACCCAACCAGTCCTTCAGTTCCTGTATTCTGTATTAACTAAATGCCACCATATGCCAAGCATTCTGGGAGGGGACTTTTACTATGGCAACTTATCCAAACTGCTGTTACAGTGTACCTAAACTATTGCTAAAGATGAGGGGCAGGGAGAAGGAAGGCATTCCTGGAATGTGAACATTCACAAACCAAAATTAGAGGTCAAGTCTCTGACCCATGCCCTTCCCCAGCGTCATGGGACCCTACAAAGACAGACACCACCATCCTATCATTCCTATCTCCGTTTTATTGATAGGAAATCCGAGGATCAGAAAGAATAGGAGACTTGTCAAAGATCGAGCTAGCACTAGACCCAGAAAAATATATCTGCACTCTGTTGGAGAAACTTGAGAACAGTGATGGGTGTCCCCAGAAATCTCCCAGGAAACCTTTGTCACCACACAACATCCACCCTGCTTTGGAAAATTGGGAGAACGATCCAAGGAAGGAATGGGGTGAGAACAGAGATCAACAAATGAGCAGCAGACCAGGAGATGGACAGCGCTCTGTACTGGAAGTCTTTTTACTGTGATGCTCCGGGCCACCGCACACATCTTGTACAAGGAGACTACCTGACTGGAAGAGCCCTGAGATTCAAACAGCCTCACTGAACGCCTGGCTAGAGCGCCCACGTTTGGGTCACACGATTTTCCAGCATGCACTTGGGAATAGAATATTCTCAGTAAGGGATTGGGGGTGTCTGAAGAGGCTGTGGTACATTTCCCTGGTCCTTGCTCCCTCTGGCTTCCCACGGGTCACCGAGAGGGGGAAGCACAGGTGTAGGCGCGCGCACCGGGCACCCCCTTCATCCAGTCTGCCCCCTATTCCTAATGAAGACATTACTTACCTGGGAAGCGCCGCCGTATGGGTGTCCAAAGTGTGGGAAGGACATAGCTCCGGGCTGTCCTGTCCTGTCTCCCTATTCCCTTACGGGTTCCCCTCTCAGCCCAGTAGTTCGGTGCCCCTGGCGGTGCAGCGTCTCGTTTTCTTACACCGCGGCGGGTGCCCAGCACAAGTTCCTCAGCCTGCTGGGCGCTATTGGAGGCAGAGCCAAGGGCAGCCCAGCTGCCGAGCCCTGCGCTCCGCAAGGAGCCCCTCCGGCCCGTGGGGTCCAGAAGATAGAAGGGCCCATGGATGGGCAGGGGAAGGAAGAAGGCGAGGGTTTCCAAAGACGCGAGGTGGCTAGGTGAGACGCGGAGCGGCGTGGGGCTGTGAAGCTCTCGAGGTGTCCCAGTCCAAGCTGGACAGAGGCTCGAGGTGACGTCACGGTAATCCTGGGCTGCCAAACGAGACCCCGGGTCCCAGGGCCCCGGGCCACCAAGCGTGCCAAATGCAGCCAGCCCGTGTGTGTGCGCGCGTACTCTCACCCACACGCGCACTTGCTCCTGAATGTTTGTGCAGCCGGTGAGGAACGTCAAAGACCCTGACCCTCTCTCCCCAGCGCTAGATCCTACCCCCTTTCACCTCAAGCTCACACGCGCACTCACACACACAGAATCTCTCCAAATTACCCGGGAGAAGTGGAAGGAACGCCTCCCTCTGCGCTGCGCAGGCCCTGGGTGAAGCGCGCTCACCTCCTCCTCAGCGGCCCCAAGGAGGCGAGAGGCAACCAGGGCGGCGAGGGAGGAGAGAATACAAAAGAGACAGGAGAAAAGTGGGGGAGAAAGGCAAGAGGGAGAAGGGGGGGGAGAGGAGAGATGAGGAGTGTAAGTGAACAGAGCGCGCGGGGGTGGGGGAGGGAACTGGGGTGGGAGAAGGCTGGGCGGAGGCTGAACACTGGCAGGTGGAGGAGAGCAGAGGCTCGGGGGAGAAGCCTCCATCCAGCCTATCTCCTCCTTCTCTTCTCTGCAGCAAAGTTTGTTCTCACGAACGGCCCAGCGCTCCTTGGAACAGCTCCGAGCAGCGTTGGTGGATTCCACTGGGTGGCCCATCTTTGTCTTCGGGGATCTGGCTCTCCTTTCAGTTTCCCCCAAGACTCTGGCTGATTCCGGCTAAGTCCTGGCCTTGGCCAGGTCCTTGACCCTGGGACTACTCTGCAACCTCCTGGCCCTCGAATGAGCGGAATAGCGCCCCCTCTAGGCAAAAGTTCAGGCCCCTTTGGACGCGGTCTGGAAGCTCGCCAAGTCTGAACCCTGGCATCTGCAGACTGCAAGCTAAGACCTCTGGGCATCTCCTCCGAAGGCGAGGCTTGGCTGCCTCGCACGCGCTGCCTGCGGTGTCCGCCGGGAGCCAGGGAGCCGAGGAAGCCGTCAGGGCCGAGGTGCAGGCGCTCTGCTCCGCTGGGGGTGGCGCTGGCGAGCCGCAGTGGAGAGCTCGGCAGGGAGGTCCATTCCCTGCGCTCCGCAGGGACACTGGGCTGGGCGCAGGGATGTGACTCCCTCTTACCCCCCATCCCAGGGTACTCAAAGGGCACCGTTGGGCCTAGGTGGGTTCTTGCTGTTTCCTTGAAGGGGGCTGCGTCCTCAAGACCTGGCTCCGGGACAGGAGGCGCCCAGTTTGCTAGCGCTGTAGACTGCACATCTGATGATGGGTCAGTCCCCAGGCCCTGAGACAACGCCTTCTGAAGACCTCCAACCCATGACTAGATATCTAGGGACCAGAAGGGACTGCAATTCTGACGAGGGAAAATCTTAAGCGGGTGCTGCCTGCATCTGGTGCAGTTTGCTAACTGGAAACCTTAGAAAATCTTTTCTTTTCACTCTCAGGGGTCACAGCCCACTTGACACTTTATAAAAAAGCTCTTCCAGACCCTTGCTGCAACTCCCCACAGGGATCCTGAGGTTCAAGGGCCCAGTTTTATTTTCTAATTGAAACACAAGACCACGTGGCCCAGCGGATAGGAACAGCTCTGGGTTCCTAAGTCCAAGCACAGGGGCAAGGAGCATCTCACTGCTGGCCTGACTCTGACACCTTGCTAAGGGAACTAGCAGGCTTGAGCCAGCAGCCTCCTAGAATGAAGTATAGGTTCAACACCACTCCACTCCTCCACCTCCCCACACCTCTGCTCCCTTCTCTTTTCTTCGCAGATTCTGAAAAATGCACAAGGAGCTTAAAGGGGTCACAAACCACAGAGGACTCTGCCTAAGAGCACAGTCCAGGACAAGCTCCATTCTCAATACTAACAAACCCAGCTGCTACCACGGAGCGCTGTCACCTTGGAGAAGCCTTGCTTTCAAAGCTGGGGAACTCCTAGTTAGAAAAAGAATTATGGTTGTCACGGGATTGACTTAGTGATAAAAATTTGCAGTAATAAATAGATCCCTTGATTTTTCAAGCTGCTCTTTGGAGACATTTCTCCCCTTTGCAGCTTGGAAACAGCTAAGCCTTTTTTTTTTTAAGTAAGAATTGGAGAGTATTTATGAAATTAGCCCCTTGGGGAAGATTACTACTAATTAATTAATTGCAAACATTTCCAGAGGGAAGGTATGTCAATTGTAAAGTAATAAAATTAGATAGTTGAAATGCTTACTCAGCAACTTTGATTGCCCATTTGTTCCTAAGCAGATTTTTTTTTTTATGACAGAAAAATGGGCATGGTGGTGGAGAAAAAGCATTAGCTCTGTCCCTTGGCGATATGGTTGCAAAGCAGAAACTACCATATAGGATTTATTGATTTTCAACTGATTTATAAGACCTTTGTGGTGTCAATACCCTTTGTGGGGCTTCAGGCCTGCCTCTTGTCTTTGCTGTAGGATTAGAGAGAAACAGGAAGATTTTTAAAAAGAAAACCAGTAGCAAAATAAATCAGGAGGTGGGACTATGAAGATAGCTCAACACTTTCCTTCTTTTGTGAAAATGGAAAAGAAACCAACAAAAAAAGTATGTTCTGTGTTAAGGCTGCTTAACTGTTGTCTTCAAAGCTGCTTTAGGGTTTTGGTGGCTTCTATCAGAATGTCTCCCAGGGAGGAAAGCCTGCTGGCAGCAACCATAGAAAAGCTCCTCTGTCCTAATGGCATTTGATTACTATCTCTTTGAGTATTTAGTGGGATTCCCTAAAAATGGTTATTATAAGATGTGCCTACTCTTGCCATTATTTTGGGACCCTTATAACAAAACAAAGAGCAATTTAAGCCAGTACCAATCTCTGGCAGAAACCTCAGGTGTGTAAAGACGTCCGTTTCTCAGGAAGTATGATTCTGGAGTGTGGCAGTGGAATATGCTTTCGTCTTCCTGTTTCTTCCCAGGCTCTCACTTCTGCAGCCCTGGGCTCCTCCACCATGTCGGCTTTTCATTGCTTTGTTCAACGTTGATTAATTTAGTTCCAGGGGAAAATCCCCAATTGTATATGTGTGCACATAGAATTTTATTGAAGCAAGTAAATAAACCTATCAAATGCAGACCTTTCCAGTTATATTCATGGGAAGCATCCCACCGAATATACTTTGAACAAATGATACAGATTCTTTTGTTGCCTTGTGCAACAGGCCTGATAGTTCCTCTAGCTGCTCATTAAAACTAATATGAAACAAAGCAAACAAAGGCCTATTTGGACCATGGAGAGCACTAATCCACATTGCTTATTTGAAGTTCATATTGCCTTGCGTTAACTGCACTGACATTCCTGGGCAGGCAGAGTAAAGGATGTGTGTTTGACAATAAGCTTGAAGGCAGATCCCCCAAAAAGGAAAAAGAAAAAAAAAAGAAGAAGAAAAACAAGTAATATTGCATTATTTTGAGTTGAAATATCTATGATTTCCTAATGACTTGTGAAAACAGAAAATGTTACAGAACAGGAAACAGTAACCCAGAAATACCTCCCCACCAGGAGTTTCAAATGCCTCAAATTACAGATGGAATGAGTGGCTCCATGGACAGAATAACATAGTTGAAATGTGCTAAATTATGTTTTTTAGGCATGGAGGTTTTTGAGTGACTGTTTTTGAACTGAGAAGAATGAAATTTTCTCCAATGTATGCATGAATGAGCAAGTGCATCTGGACAGATGCATCCATAATTTATACTGATCAGTCACCACAGGTCTCCCCGAGTAAAGCCGAAATGAACACTAATTGTTTTGACGGAAGTCGTGTGCGTGGCATCTGATGGCGAAATGCAGGAGTCTCTGCCTTGCTTGAATACATACTGTCAGTGGCAGCTCTGGCATCAGGAGGGGAAAATGAAAAGGCAACAATTCCCAGATGAGGGTGTTGATGTTACTTGTCAGGAATGTGGCACAGAGAAAGAAAGAATGAACTTCTTCAAGATAAAGCAGAAAATGAGGCTGAATGCCTAGAGTCCAGTGTGTCCGTTTCATAGCTGAGCTTAGTGTTCAAAAGGATGGTCAAAGCAAGATTCCTTCGTATTGTGTTGGAGGCTCGGGAAGTTTCCAGAACACTTTTGCTTTATCTTGTGAAAGGGTCACAGTGAGAATATGGAGATGAGAGAAGCAAGTCCAAGATCATCATCACATTGTCAAGTACATGACCGAGAAGAGAGCAGAATCCAGACCTCCTGATTTGGGGTCTTTCTGCAAGACTGTATTTCAAACACACACAAAGCCAGACATAGCCAGAAGATACTGCTAACTCCAGTTGAACTGTTTGCGTTCACATTTAGTGCTTGCTGCTGAAGTGTAATTAACAGAGCGAATATCTGAAGAGGGAATATCTGAAGAGATGCCACTAGGAGTAAATGAGTTCAGCCTTTTCCTTTGCTTTTATATCAGTCCATATTATGAAAGAGCTTTTGTGATATTTGGGGAGTTTTAGAAGCTTCATGTGGCCCATTCATTAAACAAAAAACAGCAAGCAGACCCATCTACACTGGGTTAAAGAATGGTAGTAATATTTGGTTACTGACTATTTTTAGGAAGAGGAAGTTTGGTTTAGTCTTTGTTTTTCATACCAGTAAAGGAAGAGTTTGCTGCGTTCACATCTCACTTGCAGGACCGTCTTTATGAATAGTGATTTTTGATTGTTTTTATCCTGTGATATGTGAATGATGACATATTTCTAATAATGATAGGCTCAAGGCATCTGATATGTTTTCAAGGAATTGAGCTGTGAAGTAAACAACAGAGGTATGGATTTGAAGAACAGGGCCCAGGGTTTGAAGCCAAAGTCTCTGGGAAAGAAATGCATGTAAGCAATAGAGCCCTTAAAAGGCTTAACATATAGGGACTCATGAGGATAACAGGCCAGTCCTTTTTTCCCAGTGGGACAGGGCCTGGGAGTGGTCCTTGAGTGTACAGTCAAGAATAGAATTATGGCCTAGATACAGGAAAGGGAACCACAATGTTGCTGGTTCCACGGCAGTGGAGCCTAAGGAAGCATTGGTAATAGGCAGTTTATAACAACGATGTTTTGTCATTCTTGACCCCACAGGACTTCACTGCCATAGACGTTATGACTTCAATTAAAATACGAGCAGCGTCAAGCCATAGACATAGTCATCTGATCAGTGGCATTCGCCCAGTATGCCCTTCCCTCAGAGTTCCCCTTTTTTTAGACATGAGCATTAGAACAGGCCAGAGACCATACTACCACCTGGGGTTCACTACTTTAGGGAAGCTGGGACCATTTGTGATGTCACATGCTGGTCAAGGTAATTTATGACAAATCTTCACAAATCGATAAAAATGTGGGAAGTATATCATTCTTAAAGAAAAAAAAAGAGAGAGAAACACATGAGACATGCCCATTAAGGGCATAGCCATTCTAATACCTGCATGTCTGCTTGGGTCTGCAATTAAAACCATTCCGATAATAAATCTCCTTGTAGTCTCTTTTAATGCTTTTAACTTTCCTGAAGGTTCAAATTGGTATCCCAAAAATGTGCCAGGACTTTCACGAGGTATTTTATAGACTCATAAATAAATACGGCAATTAATCTATGCTATATTTCTTTCATATTTGATGTCAATTTATTATGGCATTCACCCATTCGGTGCACAAAAACTCTAATGCACTTAAAATCGGATTTCAAAGCAAACATTTTATGGGAAAATATAGTATTGATCATCCATTTAAAGATATCATGAAGATGATTCATAGCCTGCTGTAAAAAAGGATCTCAAGAGGATCTTACAAATGAATGGGGTGGCCAGAGTCTCTTCATAAAACCAGAGCGATTGGGTCTGCTCTTGTTTTCTTCATCTATCTTTGAGATTTTCCACACTGATTACTTTTCATGTTGCTGTTTTGTAAGAAAAATCTCCTTCCATGACATTTTTCATACTCACAGAGGTAGTTGGATTTCACAGTGAGTTTTTTCTGCTGCAATTCTCTGCTGACATCCGGACTACAGAAAGAGTTTCAAGGGCAAAAGAAGATGTGTTTGTTGCCTGGGAGTCTGAACTCTTGGAAAGTCTGCATCATACTTGTTGGCTACTGGCAGACTGTGGAGGTCCTGCACAGTCTCACACCTCACCCCGACTTGGCCCTAGGCTTTTATAAATGCTCAAATATCCTTTGTGCACCTGTAGGATAGGACAGTAGTGAAAATCCTAACATGCTGGCCCCTTTCTTCATGCAGCCCACAGTCTATCTGGGAAGAGAGACATGTGCCATTCTTTCAATGGACCCTTACTGAGCATCCACCATGGATGCCAAATTTGGTTGCAGGAGATGAGGATTCTGCCCTGAGCAAAAGCATATTTTTGTCCTTATGCATGCTATATTCTGATGAGTTAAATATTTTCAAAACACCCAGAATCACTCACCCAGAACCATAATAATTTGGGAAAAAGACCCAATGTTTGCTGAATACTCAAAAGTCTCAAAGTACAAGGTTACTCACTTTTTATGTTACCTTTATTCTCTCCTTCACCAATCATTTATGGAGCACTTACTATGAAAAAACGTTGAGTTAGGGGCTGGATGAGTCTGTTCAGTATAACAACTTAAAATCTCTGACTCCATAGACTTTACAGTTTAGATATGTTATTTACTTGAGAAGCAGGTATCATTGGTTTAATTTTTATGGAAGTTAGAGCCTAAGACAGCCTAACCTGCCCAGTGTAATGGAGCTAGTATTGACAGTATAATATTAAACCAATGGCTTCAAAGTCTTGGGAAAATAACATATTTCAGATTAAATATTTAATTGTCAAGATGGTATGGTTTCAAGAAATAACAACCTCACATAATATGTAGTTGATTCAAGCTGCTTTGTTCCTCTTGTATCATATTTCTTTTATGTCTATGCAATACTAAGTATTAGCATAGAAAATGACCAAGTTGCAGCAGCCAAGCTGAGATGTTTAGTCTCCTTGACACCAACCAACCCCTTTGGATTCTCAGCTGGTATTTTGTACACTTGCCCTTCTCAACTGACAAATAGTGCCCTATATAACATCCAAATGACAAACACATCTCTCATAAATACTGGCTGATTAGGGTAGCCAGGTCGGAATTTTAGGGCATCATTAATCATTGCTCATTACTCAGTTACTTCAAATCCATGCACATTATTTGTTACACATCCAACCCTTTCATACCTTGCTCTCTTGTGTACTCCAGTCTCTCTGGAGGTCAAACGGGGCAGGGATCTCACCCTCTCTTCACAGAGGAGCAGTGCAAGTTCAGAAGGGTTAAGCCATTGGCTCAGGGCATGTAACTGATTAGCATTAGCGACAACCCAGGGACTTAGGGTGTTTGAATTCCTGCCTGGTCCTCTTGAAGCTCAGTACCTTTTGCAAGAAAGCACAAAGGCCTTAAGAAAGGGCTGACCTTGGACTTATAAACAGGCTTCAGGTGACAGCCTGGTAGCTCTTCCCATCTCTAGGAAGGGAGCACTTTGCTCTGAACACAGTTTTAAAGCCCATGTTCAGATTTGCTCCAACCATGAGTTCCACAAGAAAGGGAATTTCCAGTGCTCATAGAAGCACGTACACACACTGCTAAATATGCAGCATTTAATCAACAGCATAGATTCGCCAAGAGGCCCTCCCTGCCTGCAGTTCTGAACTCCTCTGCTCTGGACCTGGCATTTTGCAAAGGGGGAGTCCAGGTTTGCCCCAGGTACTTGCTGTTCTCCTTCTGCAGAGATGGAGGCATTGGAAAATAACATCTATTTTGTGGCCAGGAGAAAACGGACTTGACAAAGACAGCATGAAATACACAAGTGGGATTAGACTGTCAGTGTGGGCTGGGGAACATAAACCATTTCCTGTGTCACTCTTAGGCTGGAGGGCAGGGGTAGAGCAAAGGGGGACCTGTGATGATAATTATGAAATATAAATTTATACGTATATGAAGGGAAGCTTGAGAGTGGATGTGAGCCACTAAAACTCCTTTTACGTTATAAACGCCGCAGGGATATGGAAAAGTAGTGTGGGGATTAAGGGCATCTTTTTGCATTGGGACTAATTTATTACTTCAGATTATGCAGTTGAAGGAGAAATGGAAAATGAATACGTCGTTGTTTCTCTGTAAAAATGAAACGTGAGTAATGGGAGGGTCCTGCCCTTGGTTGTAGCCACGAGATGGTGGAACACAAGGCAGCTAAGGTCAAAGGGATCCGAGCACTGGTTTGGAGACAGAACTCTGGAATCCATCCCTGGCTTAGCTATCAGTTGTCTTGGAGGCTCTGGACAAGGCTGTGGCCATCTGGGAGCCTCAGTCTACTCATCTGTAAAATGGAGACATCGATCACAATATCGACTACATATTTATGGAAGTCATAGAAAGTGTGGACTTTCTGGGAAGTTGTTTTTACCACAAATAGTGCGTCGAAGTCTTTAAAAACCACAAACTCAACCGCACTCCAAGATTCTGAGCAAGCCTGCAATGAGGCAAGACATTTCTATTTAAGAAAAATATAAAATAAAAATAAAATGCACACATGGTAAAAGGACAAACTAGATGGGAGGTGAGGATGACTGACTGATAGCCACCCCCTTGCTCCTTGGTTTCTCTGAAGAGCCTAATGCTGTTTGGAGGGGCCATGTACAAGGGTGACTGCTTCTTCTGGCTCCCTCCTTTTGTGTGTGGAGGGGTGAAGGACATGCCGTGTGACCTAATTTTGACCAATTAAACTTTGGAGATATCTATGAGGGGGATTTGGGGGAAGCATGTGTTTTCACGATGAAAGAAGATAGAGGTGGTGGTGTCCTTTAGAACAGGGACATGATGGCTGAAGTTGCAGCCACCCCTCCATCTGTACATCCATGCATGCATCCTTCCATCCATCCATCCACTCAACAAGTGTTCACTGCACACTGATTCTGTACCAGGTAGGGTCTCAGGGTGCTGGGATGTGGCTGTGAATAAAACAGAGTCCCCATATACATAGAGCTGTCATTATAGAGCAAAAGACAGACAATAAACAGGTATACAGGTAACATACCCAGATGTACATAAAGATATAGCCCACAGAGAAGAAAATAAAGCAAAGTATTGGGGTAACCAAGATAACTGCACAAAGGTAGCCCTGATACCAGGGAGCCCTTGACCCACTACTCTTGGACTGCTAACTATGTAAAACAAATAAACGGGTTTTGTTCAAGTCTCTGTTAATTTGATTTCTATTACTTACAGCTGACTGAATTTCCGAGACAGTGTAGTGGGGGCGCAAAGATACAAATAAGTCATCTGATTATTTCATCCCCACTCCCCAGAAGGCATGGACTCCTAACAGTTTCTTGGCTGCCTTCCAGAAACTTTCTGTGCTAATACAAGCCATGTAAATATAAGCTATATATACAAGTGTTTTCTCTCTCTGCCCCCCCCTCTGTCTCTGACACACACCAACACCCATACTCACACACAATGGTGGGGTAGAATGACTGGGACACTAAATATGGGTACCCATTGAAATATAATGTAATATATAGACAGTCTAAACACTTACCACTTAGGTTGTCTTTAGCTTCTAGTTTTCAATTTCCTCATCAGTAAAATGAGGAGAATGAGAATCCCATGCAGATTTCTTATGACAATTTACTAAGTTGCTATGTAAAACATTCAGAACGGTCCCTAGTACATTGCAAACACTTGGAAATCTTAGTGATTTTATATGCAGTGAGTTTCATTCTATTACTATCCTTTCACTTTGCAACCTACTTGTACATCATTCCAACGTGTACACAGATATCCTTTTTGATCCTTGTGTATTCTCTTCAGTAGGGAGGAGATAGATATTTGTTAATCTTAATATCCACAGGACATTTTGATAGGTGTCTTGAAGGAGGACCATGTTCTAGAAGGAACAGTGGACAAGCTGAAGCTGGTGAAAGGAGAATCTGCTGGAAGAGGACATCTTTTTGTCTTTGTTACCTTGTACATTACACACTTTCCTGTCTCCCGGTGTCTCTTACCGCACCCTGTACACTCTTCCCTGTAGTTCTGTGCATACTGAAGCACGCGCAAGAGGATAGCACTTGTGATACCCTTTCCTTTGACATTTAATAACTAATTCTTTCTAGACTTCTCCCTTGAGGACACATCTCCTGTTTTAGGGTGGACTTTAAGAAAAAAAGAGCAGATCAGCCACAGTGGCTAATGTTTGTTATCCCAGCTACCGGGAGGTGGTGATAGGAGGACTGCAATTTGAGGCTAGCAAGCCACGGGAAAAAGTTAGCAAGCCCTTATCTCAAATAAGCCATGCATATTGTTGCACACCCATAATCCCAGCTACTAGGGAGGCAAAGGTAGGAGGATTACAATCTGAGGCTGTCTTGGCCAAAAGAATGAGACCCTCTCTGAAAAACAACCTACAAACAAAAAGGATTGGGAGCGTGGCTCAAGTGGTAGAGTGTTTGCCTACCTAGTGGGAAGCCCTGAGTTCAAACCCCCAAATATCCAAAGGGATAAAACAAGGCAAACAAACCAGAAGTCTTCTTTGGACAAAAGCATATGATAGCTAATTTAGTAGCATTAATCCTATGAAGAAAGTGGTATTTAAATAACAACTAGTCCAATGGGAGACACAGGCATTAAAGCAATCAGAAAAGTACAATATGTTAAGTGCAAAGAAGGTGAAATAGCACACAGGACAATGGAGAGCCTGAAAGAACAAGAAATGATCTGACTAGGTGCACTCCTAATCAGAGGAGGGGCGTCCCAGGTAGTAGAGGGAATGGCACATGCAATGCCACGGGGAGAACTACTTAGGGATATTTAAGATAGAAAGGATGGATGGGATGCAGGAGGGTGATGGGTTCCACATTGCATCTTTTACGGCTCTAATTCCTGCCCAGGCATGAGCTCAGCTTCTTACCTGCCATTCTGTGGGGCTCCATAAGAAAGCAGGTGCAGTTTGGGGAGGGGTATGGAAAAGCAGGTCATGGGCAGTGGGAACTGAGAATGCAGTGTTTCTGTCCTGAGGGTGGGTGATTAGCAGGGATGTCAGTGAGGAGCCTGTGGACAGCATCAATGGATGCGGTCCACTTTAGAGAAGTGAAAAGGCTGGGTTGCAAGGGCAGTGGGATGAGAGGGTGATTTGCACACCCCACCTTGGCAGCCAGATTCAGAGATCTCCACAAGAGCCTTAAGTACTTTTTCTGTAAGGAGCTGCTCTTAAGAACACTTGGCCTCCAAAAACCATATCCCTTATAACAAATGTCATATTCCTGAGAGAGAGAATCTAATGAGCCCATTTTTTTTTTTTTTGGTTCAGTGTCTTTGTGGTTAAACCAATCAGCTATGACCACAGAATGGTGGAGGTGATGGCCCAAGAGTGAGTGCTGTGATTGGGGGACCTGTTGCACACCAAGGAGACCCCCCACCACCACCCAAATGGCAGATCAGGACCATTTAATCCTTGGAAAGAGTAAATAAGAGCAATCTCCAAAAGGAAAGCAAAGCGGTCTTCCACTCACAGCACAGAGTGAGGGCAGTTAGAGTGACCTTGTTGGATCCAGGCCCTAAGAAATTTGGATTTCATAATTTACGAAGGCAACAGGGAGCCAACAAATCCATTCAGCAAACATGAAATATTTCAAGTGAGGCACAAGGGAACTGGAGCAGGTCTTAGAGAAGATGGATTTACATCTGGCAATAAAATCCCAACTCCAGTAACCTTTGCGCTCAGGTCTGGATTTTGTCTGGATCTTACAGCTTTTATAAGTGTTTAAGAGCATGAACTCTGTAAGGATTGGAATTTCTCTTGCCTTTTCCCCTGGGAATTGAGCTGCCATGACCAGGTTGGGAAGCTACCACCTTTCATTCTCTTATATGGAAACTCTTTCCCTTGAGTATGTTTGTCTCTGTTCATTGATGGGCTTGGCCTCATGATCTCTTGTGTGATGTACTAAACTTCAGTCCACTCACCTATGAAACCTAGTCATTCCAACCAACCCATAACATATCAGAAAGCATTTTGTGAACTAATAAATGAACAAATGCAATTATTTGGGGATCTTGGAATTTTGTTTTGAAGGAAGAAAACCCTTGTTTTGGGTGTCAAGTTTTGGCTTGGGGAACTTACCTCACTTACCTGTACCTCAGTTTCCTCATCTATAAAATGGGGACAACAGTGCCTATCTCATGGTGGTGATGTGAGGGCTAAATGGCAATACATCCAAGTGTCTTGTGACATCTGAGCACAAGGTCAATGCAAATCATGTGACCATCATCCTCCCCCCTCCCATGGGAATGCCAAACCCAACATTCTGGGTGGATTCCGCTCTCCAGGGACTACTGGCCACTGGAGCCCCTATTTGTGGTGGATATTCTTACTGTTCATCTATGTGAACTTCTTTTCTTCCTGAGTATACTGTAGACAACTTAGAATCGGACAGGACCGTGTTCCTAGTTTCAGCCACAGAAATACGTGCAATGTGATTGCACATCCTGCAGTGGGGAGAAGTCTCTACGTGCAATGTCCATTACTGCCTTTCCTTGCCTTTGAAAATGTGTGAGACTTCTGTGGACAAGGTGGAGCCCCTGGATGTCTAAGTCACTGTGTAGAGGACTTTGAGATTGGCTTCGAGATTCTCAGATCAGCAGCAAACTTTACTTAAGTTAGACACTGAGATTTAGGAAATACTTGTTATTATAGCACATCCTAGCCTATTTTGAATAATACACTATTATATTGCTTACTTAGCTATGTGATCTTAGGTAAGACATTTAATTTCTCTGAGGCTTGCTTTACTGTCCTGTAAAACAGGGTAAATAAAAACATTAACTCATATAAAATGCTTAGCATAGGGTTTGGCTTATAGAATATACTGGATGAATGGTGACAGGAATGATGGTAAGAATGGTGGTAGTGTGGTGGTGATAGTAACAATAATGGTGGTGATGATGATGGTGGTGGTGATAATAATTCAGAAGCTGGCGATGATCACAGGAGGAAAACATTTCTATTTAAGTAAATAAAACAATCCAGACAGTCTCCAGCTCTGGACAGTGAGTGAGAACTTTCTCTGAAATGAAGTATGATGTTGAAATATGTTTTCGTTGTATCAAGTGATGGCGATAAAGTGCCAACATCTGTGATTGTCTATGCAGCTCACTAATCTGTATATAAAATAGTAAATACAATAAACTTGGTCTCCGAAAGCTATTGATCAGAAAGTTTGGCTAGTAATGTGCATTTCTAGTCTTAGTGCTGTTAATCCCCTTTTTTCACTTAAAAAGAACGTGAAGTCAGGTGTCTACTGAACACTGCCAGTGCAGGGCTGAGTGTGACTGTGTCTTAATGAACTGATGGTCTGTTCATTGTTTATACTCATTACCTTGAGACACTGTATGCCTTAGCTCCCCAACTTGACCTTGTGCAATTACCAGACTGTCACAGGGTGGTTCCATGGAAAGAATTTGGGTCTTGTGGCAGAGGGATTTGAGTGTGAATTTCACCTTTGCTACTATTGGGTAAAATTCTTTTCTTGACATCTCTTGCCCATAGTTTTTAAAATCTTTATTTATTTATTTTTGGTAGTACTGGGATTTGAACTCAGGGCCTCTTGCTTGTTAGGTAGATGCTCTATCTCTTGAGCCACTCGACCAGCCTTTGGTTTTTTAATCTTTAAAAGGGGGGGATATAATTGTTATAATGTGATGAAAATTAATTACAATACATGTACCATACCTTAGGCAGAGTGTAGCATTTAACAGGTGCTTAATAAATGTTAGCAGTTCTTATGTTTCTTGAAGGCAGAGATTCTACACTATTTTGTTCCTAATGCTTACATCGCAGGCAGTGTTTGGTCGGTGTTTGTGGTATGTGAGGTGTTTGCATGTTGGAAGTCACTTTAAGTTTAAGCACAAACTTTCATTGAAACAACGCATTTTAACTAAACTAAAATAATGAACCTCTGTCGCACAATTCTGCTACTCATATTTTTCAGTTCTTAGCTAGCGTGTATCGTTATTTAGGTGAGGCCTCCTTTTTGCTAATTTTCTCATTTTTTATGAGCTCTATCTCCCAGGATAAGCATGGGTGATGTATAAAATATATAATATGCTTTGCATGTGTTTTTAAATTTGTGCGAATTGAACTGTACTGAAAAGTTTTCTGTCTTTGTACTTTTCTCATAAAGCATTCTATTTTTGTAACCTGTCCATACCTAGTTTCTTGTTCCTCACTACTGTATAATATTCCATGTAGTCAGTTTTTATTAACCAGGAAATTGGATTTACCCACACTTCTGTGTTTCCCAGCCAAGTCTACTCTGTTAGAAATGCTGTCTTCACTTGTGCTGGTGTAAGTCAGTCATCAAATCACAACCTTGTTATGCTATCGGGGCAGTAACAACAGCAACTCTCACTTACCCACATTGCAGATTAGTGTAGGAGAGAGCTGAAAGCAAGGTCTTTGAGTTTCCGTTTCTCTCTTGTGAGTGCGTGCACACATTGCATGTACGCTTTTGGCTATATTGTGCGTTCCTGTGTTTTAAACAAATATTCCAATTTACATAATTGAAGTGAATTTCCATGGTGCATGAAAACATAAACTCAGGGCTGTGATGTCAATTAGAACAATTTACATCCTGCAGTAAAAACAGCTTTGGGTTTAGAGGTGGGCAGTCTATATTCAAGTTTGGGTGCTGCCTCTTGCTAGCTGAGTGATTTTAGCCAAGCCATTTAACCTCTTCCTTCTAGTGGAGAATAACAAGCACAGGGATACCAGGAAGCCAAGCTGAGTAACAAGCAAACATGCTGGTGAAACATAGCATGGCATTCTGTATTTTATTTTGCTTCAGATGTGAAATTCTAAGGCGGTGAAGAATCAGCTAACGTGAGTACTGCGCTGATGCAGGCACACAAGACAGATGTTGCTACTTGAGCTGGGCCCAGCCTTGTGACCCTTTTCAGTTTAGCATTCCAGGGAGTCACTACCAACTGATAGGACTGGCCTGGACCCTCTCCTCCAATGTCCAAGACTTGCCATTCTTGACCTAGGTACTGTGCTAGGTCCACTGGGAACAGCAGAGACAAATGTGTTCCCACATCTGTCCTCAGACAGTTTGAAGTTAAGCTAAACAAGGGACACAAGCAGCGAAAAACATGAAGTCTAACCTCACCAACACTATGGACACACAGGGGGACTGATTCCACATACGGATATCATTGACTGTGACAACTTGGAGCTGAGGATATTGCAGCTCTGTCTTCAAGGTCAGAGACAATATGCAAGATGAGAGTGCCAGGTAGGAGGAAGAGAATAACGGCGTTTAAGATACGAGAAGCACAAAGCACGCAGGAAGTAAGCCAATCCTTCTTAAATCCAGGTGAGGTACTATAGGACCAGCAAAAAGCCCTGAACATTATAAGAAGTCTAGAACATTCTCTTCTGTTGCTGCTACTGTTAGCACAGTTACTAAAACAAACTGGCATTTATGCTGTTCAAAGTACTGTGCTAAGCACCTTATCTTTAAAACAATTTATTTATTTATTATTCATTTTGGGGGCAGTACTTGGGTTTGAACTCAGGGCTTCACACTTTCCAGCCACTTGAGCCACACCTCTAGTCCTGTTTTACTCTGTTTTTGTTTCCTGCTGTGGCTGGGATGACAGATGCACACCCCCACACCCAGCTTATTTTCATCGAGATGAGGTCTTGAAAACTTTTTTTGCACCTCTGGCTTGGAAACTCTACCCTCTTGATCTCCACCTCCCAAGTAGCTAGCATTTCAGGTATGACCTACTGACCCCTGGCTGCTAAGCACATTAGACACATGATCTCACCTAATAATCATAAACGCTCTCTGAAGTAGTGCATCAGCTAGCTATTGCTGTGTAACAAGCCACTCCTCAACTTGGCAGTTTAAAAGAACAATCATTTGTTACTTATGGCAAGTCTAGAGAGGTTCTGCAGCCTGGGCCAAGCTTCATGTGCCTGGGTTCACTGGGTGAGTCAGCTTGGGCCTGGTTGGCTTCAGTGGCCTAAGCTGGGCTCTTGATTCTTTCTACAGTCTCTCAATGGAGAAGCTTGGGTTTGTTTACCTGCAGGACTCTGAAATAGAGAAAGGAAACATCAAAAGCCTTCTGTAATCTAGGCTTGGCATTGGCACAGTCACTGCTATTGTGTTTCATTCGCTTCACATGGCCAGTCAGATTAATTCCAGGAATGTGGTGATAGACTCCATCCTTTGATGGGAGCTTCTGAAAAATCCCCTCATAATCACTGCACTGTAAGTAGTGTTATCTTCATTTGTGTGTTTGTTTGTGGTGGTGGGGTTGGAACCTGGGGTCTTGTGCATGCAGTGCAAGCCCTTTACCACTGAGCTACCCCTCAGTCCTTTTTAAATTTTTTGTGAGCTGGGGCAGTGGCTCCCAAACTATGTGGGAGGCTCGGGTAGGGAGGACTGCATTTTGAGGTCAGTCTGGGTAAACAGTTGGCAAGACTCCATCTCAATGGAAGAGAGAAACAAAAACCAAAAAACTGGGTGTGGTGACATGTGCCTATCATTCCAGCTATGGTGGGAAATGTAAAATAGAAAGATCACAGTCAAGGCAAATCTACCTCCAAAATATTCCAAGCAAAAAAGGTGGGAAGTGTGGCTTAAGTGGTCAAGTTGCCTGCCCAGCAAGCACAACATCCTGAGTTCAAAGCCCGGGACCACCAAATTTCTTTTTTTATGTTGAGACAGGGCCTCTCTAGGTTGCCCAGGCTGGATTAGAACTTGCAATACTTCTGCCTCACCTCTTGAGTAGATGGGATTGTAGGCATGTACCACCATGCCTACATTATCTTCATGTTAAAGATGAAAGAACTAGGAGGTAAGTGTCTGGCCCAAGTTCATGTTATTGGTAGGTAAAGAACCAGGACTTATAGTTCACTTAGTAGGCAGAGGAGAGCCAATAAAGATTTTGAACATGGGAGAAATGCTGTCAGCAGAAAAAGAAGGAAGGCCTATTTCTTTGGCTAAGTAATAGCACTGGGCGAATGCAAAGTGTGAACACTGCAGTATAAGCTCACCTGTAGTCTCCATAATGTACTCAGATCTTGGTTATGATGTTGGCTTTTGAAAGACACCATTACTGAGGCTGCCTGGGCTCCAGGCCTTTAGTCACCTGTGCTTCTCAGGAGACCAAGTGACATCCTGTCAGGCGCTTGTGGCTCTTGATCATCTCCAAGCTGAAGAGTCAGAGTCATCCCAAGTGCCCAGGCAGGTGTTCACTGTGGCAGTAGTTACGGTGTGTGTACTCTAGGGACTCTTGGTGTTAGTGTGGACTCAGCAGTCCCAGTCGCCTTACCTGCCAACAGCAGGAAGTATGGGCATGGGAACATAGGGCCCTTCCTGGAGCCAGAAGCAAACCTGAGATCCAGCCTGAAACAGACTTGGGAGACAAGTCTGACCAGGTGACCAGGTGACAGTGGCTTGACTCCCCCTGTGTCAAAGAGCCTTTTGTAAGTCAAGGTACTTACAGCTCACAAATTCAGAGCCCCGGTTACCATTACAATTGACTGATGGTGGCCACTTGTCCAGGACAGTCTGGGAAGACATGCTGTTAAAAAAAAAAAAAAGGCAAACCCAGGGTTAGATTTTCCACCCATTTCCTTTCTGTGTGGCACATTAAGCTACAGCCTCAGTCTCCCTAGGCCCTAGTTCCCCCTTCATAAAATAAAGATGATAATATCTACTTTACAGGTTGTCATCAGAATTTTTAAGCCAGGTACAGAAGCCCTCCCAGGAGCTACTGGGATCAAGAACAGGGTCATGTCATTGGAACAGGGAAATCGGAAGTCCTGCTGAACTGTTCCAGACAAAGCCAAATGCATGCAAAGAACCTGACCATCACTGCCCCAAGCCCTGCTATTCAGTGATTACCGGCTCTGCCTGCTCCTGCTGGGATCCTCTTGGGGAGAACCACTGGATCCATGGGTCTTAAAAACTGCTTCACATTTGTGGGAGTGTTCACACTTCTCAATACTCAGGTCCATCCTTAGCTCAATCAAGTGAGCCCCTCTGGGGTGTGCCTGCTATACCGGGTTGGGACTCAATCAGGTGAATGAGCTGCTTTGGTTGCAAAATTTAAGGAGGTGCCCACTCTCAGGAAGTGACCTGCACTTGCTTGACCCTGAAACCCTCCTTAAATATTGTACCCTGGGTATCAGATCAGGCTCAGCTTAGTCCTGGCTCTGCAACTCAGGTGAGCCCAATGGTCAGCCAAGGTTTTAGCAGTCATTAAAACGTTGAGCGACATGGGTCCCTTCCCGTTCCATGTTCCCCTGCTTCCTTATGCTCACCTATACTTCTCGACAGAGGGAAAGATATAGTCCCAAACTTCCAAATCATTACAGTGTTTAGTAAATAAAGGTTCCTAATGGGGGTTTAGTTAAAAGGACTGATCTGCTCTTTTAAAAGTGACTACATTTTCCTTTGACTTTTTCCAGGAGACCTTCTGAATCCCAGTGACTTACCAAATAACCCTAGGCTTTCCACAAGAAGAGTCTGTTTCAATTAAAATAAAGCAAAACAACAATAAAAAAAGAGCCCACCTTTCTATTTTACAGCCCCTGGTTGTGACATCTGTTGCATTGTAACAGTGGTGTAAAGCAGCAGTCATGATGGTTCATCCTTATGGCACCTATTAGGCACTTCCAAACACCAGAGAATTAATGGTCCTGCATTTTGACCCCATTCTGCACCTACGGGTCCAGTTTCTCCACTGCTCTCTCTCTGAGTTACTTGAGGGCAGGGACCAACTGTCAGAACCACAGCTTGCACACAGTAGGGATGCAGGCAACATTTCTTACAATGAGACCGAGCACTCAGGCCAGTTAATGGGCTGAGCCTGGGAAAGATAAGAGCTTGAAACCAGAGTCTGCACCTGCTGCACAGGTAGAAGAAGGCTGGACTGAGCTGAGGCTAGAGAGTGGGCAGGCATGTGGGGAAGGTCAAGGTCTCCAGCTCCAGCAAAAGAGGACTGGGAGGTCCCTTCTTCCTCCCCAGGTGGCTCATAGGGTCTGGGGTGGGGTTTGGGCAGATGGAGGGAGGGCTGGAGGAGAGGCCAGGAGTTCAATTTAACATCAGCTCTGCTACCAGCTGCTCTCATTGAGGACACATGTCTATGAGAGAGGCCTGCGTTCAGATCCGTGCAGCAACCAAAATCTTTTTTTATTAAAATACTTTGTGCTCCTGGATCCAGGGGAGTTAAACTCATCTGTCTCAGAGAGTGTGTTTGCACAGAGCGCACTATTACATACTTTGTCTCTTCTAAAATAATTCTAAGAGCTGGGCTTTATGTCTCTCTGCTTCTGCCCTGTATTGAAGTTTGCAGAAACAGGGCAATGCATCTCGAATCCAAGTTCATCAGGTCGCCTGGGTCCCCAGCAGTTTGTAAGCTGGAGAAAACAAACTGATTTTCTTTTTACCATGTCATTCATGAAAACACGTCTACGCCCCAGGATGAAGGGTGTCTCCCGGCTCCATTGTGGAGTTTCAAATTCTATCACATAGTTCACAGCAGCGTTCTTCATGGATAAAAGATTTTATCAACATCATTTATTTATTTAACAAAAATAGTGCCTGCAATGGCCTCATTACTTTCCCTGTTAATCACCTCTACCTTCCACACTGTGTTCAAGTCTGTTAGCATTTGGAAAATAAAATGAGTACATTTGATTATTCCTTGGCACCTCATGATTTTAAAAAGGAAGAAGAAGGGGGTAAAAAGAATCACGATGGTAAATCCTTTAAAGCGATTGCCTTTTACAGGCTGTGTGCACAGTCGTGTGTCTGTCCGAACTTGGAAAGGTGTCTTGTAGCACATGTTACCATGGTATCCTCAGCAGGATGGTTAATCATAAATAACCTCCTTCTTAAGTGGTGTCACATGTGTTATTTTTCTCCTGTGTACGTGGGGCCTCACGCACACAGTTCTCCAATTGCAAACAATAAAGTACGGGCGAGTTCAGTATTTCTAATTCAAGAATAAACTAGAAGAAATGTCGTGTTTAAATCTGCATGAAGGCTGGGACTCAGAGCGGTACATCCGTGAACAGCAAGCCACTTTTCTTTTCCCCAAATTTGAAGAGCCGCCTGAGCCCTGCACTTTGCCATTTAAATATCTCCTGCTTGAGTTGTCACAAAGAGCCTTTGTACCTTGTTCTGCGAAGCCAGGGGCACAGCAGTACGTGCTCCTCCACGTCTTATTTTAGGCATCAGCAACAAAGTATACCAAAGGCAAATTTATGTTTAGAGCTATCAATAAAACATAACTGAGAGTCTGCTAAATTAGTAATCATGAAAAACCTACCCCGCTTTTGCTCTCTTTCAATTTTTCTCTTTTTTAATATTACAAGGTAACTTTGAAAGTGCTTGCCTTTAGTGGGAGGCCGGTCTCCTAAGACAACGTATACTTAAATATCTCAGAGGTACCCCAAGGCCTTATTTTTGGATTGGGGTATCCAGGGAGAGCTAAACTGAAATCTAATAATGGATTTAACTTAAATGTCTTCAAGTGCTGCCGAGGGCCACACAGAAGGCAGAGTTTATCAGAGATGTGGAAAGACAGTGTTTGTCTCCCGTTATTATGAAGTCAAATGAATAGAGATTTTGCTGGGTGTCTAGGAGCTCTGGATTCAGTGCATGGATGCTGAAAAGCTGCACATGAAACCACTTAGCAAGAGGGGACATTGCTCCCCATCTTGTCACAGCACCTGGGGATTTTCTGAAGGGAACAGGAGTAGCCAGAGGCAGAGAGGGTGCCCGCCTGCTGTGGGTGGTGTCACTGCAAAGTCTGTGGTAAGGACAAAGCTCTTTCTCTGGATGAGTTTGACACTTGTGGGGAGGGCAGGGAGGAACAGCCGCCTTGGGACCCCAGAAGGCGGCCTGCAGACAGGCATCTGGGTGTGGTTTTTTTTTTGCCTCAATCATTTGCAAGAGGTTGGCGGGCTAGAAAACAGACAATTATCTCTCTCGACTGCTAGAATCTGAGAGCTGGAAGGCCTCCGAGATCAGTCGACAGAGTGGTTTTCATTTTCTTTTTACCCTCAGAACTCTTTGTTCCCTCATAGTATTATGCAGAACTCTGATTATAAAAAAGATAAAAGCAGAAAGCTCTGGTTAAAGTGGGGCTGGGGGTTTCAGAATCCCACCCACTGAGCCCCTGACCTTCCTACTTCTGTGGTTGCCTCTGGGCTCAGTTGAAAATACTTTTAAAACAGAAGCATTATACCTGTGCATAATCCCCACTCAGCCAAAGAAGCCATGACTCAGAGAGGGCGAGTGACTTGTCCAAAGTTACACATTTTGCTAAAGGCAGAGAGAAACCTTAACGGACATTACCCAAGAGGGATTGGTGTGTGTAGTTATGGAGGTTCAAAAGCAAATAATCGGGGCTGGCAGAGTGGCTCAAGTGGTAGAGCACCTGCCCAACAAGTGTGAGGTCCTCAGTTCAAACCCCAGTGTCGCCAAAAAAGCAGATAATGGGCTTCATTGCTTATACCTGACCTACAATACAGTTTGCCAGCCTTAAAGCCCTGTCAGTCTGTCTTTCCCATATCTTGCTTTGTTTGTCCTGGTGGTGAGCAAGATCATTTAAGAAAATTTGTGGAGGTTTTTCCTTTGTTTTTTGATGGCGTTGGAGTTTGAATTCAGGGTTCAGCACCAATTAGGCAGGCACTCCACTACTTGAGTCACATTCCCAGCCCTTTTTGCTCTTGTTTTTTTGGAGATAAGGTCTCACTTTTTTTCCTGGGTTGTCCTGGACCTGACCCTCCTATTTTACTCTTTCCACCATAGCTGGGATGACAGATGGGCGCCACCATACCCAGCTCTTTTTTGTTGACATGGAGCCTTGTAAAGTTTTTGCCTGGGTTGACCTTGAACTTCAATCCTCCTGATCTCAGCCTCCCAAGTAGCTAGGATTACAGGCATGAGCAACCATCACCCAGCTTCATTAAGCAAATTTTAAAGAAGACAAATAGCCCTGTTTACTGTTTTTTATCTCTTTGTTGTCATTGCTTTGTCTTTTTTGAGACAATGTCTCTATAGCTCAGACTGGCCTTCAACTTGTGATCATCCTGTCTCTGCCTCCTGAGTGCCAGGATTACAGGAATGCATCACCACACCAGGCTCCATCATTTTATTTTTGAACAGTGGATCCTTGCCATGCATATTTCTTCTTCTCACTGACTCTATAGGGAGCAGAGACTTTGGCTACTGTCGAGCATCTATGGTGTCACAGGCACAGTGCCTCCCAATACCTTCTCTGGCCATGTGGCCTCAGTGTATCAGCACTGGACACTGCATAGAACCATGATGCGCAATGCAGAAGCTGTACCTCAGCCATATTCCCTACCAAGAGGGATCCTCACTAGAAAACGAATTCTACTTGCCAACAGGAAGTCCAAGCACCTTGGAAGCCTGCTACCTTCCCCCTCTCCATCACTGCAGGCTAGAGGTGGAGAGCTTTGGGTGGGAAATCACACGGACATGCTCACCAACTGCTGCTGTCTCAGCAGCTCCTCTCAGGATCAGAGGATCATTGAACCAACATCCTAGAGCTATTTCAGCTGAACATTTGGTCAGAACTCAGAGGACCTTGGTCCTGGAACATCAATCTTCAGTCATCAGTCTCTCAGTACGAAGATGTGTTGTCTGAGGGAACAGGGAAGTAGCTGGAGGCTACAGGATGAGGCAAGATGGGTTCGGCAGGGCACTAGCCACCCACCCACTCCTCACACAAATGGCATCCACAACCCCCATTTCTGGGGCAGCCTCTGTCCCTGCAGGTGGTGCCCTCTACAGCTAGGGAACTTGGAGACTCATGCTGGGCACGCTGAGACATCTTCAGCTTGGTGTAAACTCTCTATACAATTCTGAGCCCTTTGATATCACAAATAGGATAGAAGCTTAATATTCTCCAAGTCTGTGAGTGTCTTTCACTCAATAACCATCCTATTGGGACAAGCATACTATTAGTATTTTCTCTCCAACTAGTTTGAGTCCGGGTTTTACCCTTGACACCAAGACAGCTCTAATTACATAGATACATCTAAGACACTGATCCTGCACTCCCTATGTCTTGCCCCAAGTCTTTCTCTAAAATACAGGTCCGTAGACAGACCTCAGTGCATTCTCACAAACATTTCCTGGTGCCTCTGGGAAAGTAAGAGGGGAATGGAATTGAAGGGTGACAGGGCTTCAGAAGAGAGGGTAAGAAATGTCAATGGGAAGACAAGAAGATCACTTCTGGTCTAGGAAGAGGAGAGGGCTCACAGAGAGGGTGGCTTTTGCTCTGGGACTTAGGGAAGAGGAGGGCATTGATGACAGGCATACTGGTTGAGGACAGTGAGGGTATGTTGCAGCCAGTGACTGTTCCTATAGGGCATGTGTAATGGGAACTCCCACAGGAGGCATAGTTGGAGTCTTTGCCACCTTGCTCATGTGTGTTACAGACGTCACATGCCTCTTCACTGAATCCTGAACTCTTCCCACTTGCATAAGGGCTGGAATTCAGGCTCCCATAGGCCGTGTGACACTCCTACCCATGATTTAATGGTCTCCAATGCACGGTGCCAATCCCTGAGGAGATGTGTGTAGTTTCTGCCTTCCAGAGCCCACACAGAGCTGTGTGCTGATAGGAGTCTAGACTTAGCTCTCTCCTCTGTGGTGGTTGTTCTGTGCACTGGTTATATGTGGTAGAATCCTCACCCTCTAGTACTGTGTGGCTTGTAAGTTCTCCCGTGGACATTTGTGGTCACATTTCCAGCATGCATTTCCCTGCCTGCTCCCACTTTCCCAGCAGCCCTAGGGTTTTGTGATGCTGCCTGACTGTATCCCTGGCCAGAGAGGAATGTGAGGGAGACCATGCTTAGCCAATAGGCGAAGTGCATCTACCGGCCCCGTTATTGGGTCAGGAATGGGCGTGTAACTTCAGCTGCATCCATCATATTGATTCTCAGGTGTTTGAGCATGCAGAGACAAAGATTCTTACTTCTGCTCGAGGACATGAACAAAGAAACAGGAAGCTGTCTAGCTACTGAACACTCCCCTGGGACTTGGGTGGGAAAAGGTGGCTGAGGCTGGCATCCTCACCAAGCAAATGGAACAGAGAAATCTAGACAGAGCAGCTGGATGCTAAAGATATCACAGGAACCCTGGATCATGCCTCACCAGAGGAACCATCGGATCCTTCTACAGAATTGCTGGTCACAGAAACCAGTTTGAGAACCAAGTCCACTGAAATCCAAAGCTTATGACTTGGAAAGCTCAGTAGCCACTATTGTCAGTAGGAAGGCTGCTCTGTGGCCCAATGAGCTAGCCAGTCCTGTGGGACCTTAATTCTCCAATTCCCAATTTCCTTATCTGAAAATGAGAAAAAGTAACAGGCCGGAATAACAGCTCATTTAATGAATTTCACAAAGGTTTTGGTGTTTTTTGTAAAATGGAAAAGGACGTCCAGCTTTATGGAATAATTGCCATCTACTCTACTGAGTGTTTTCAGAGGCAACATGTCACTTAGTGGGTACTAAAGGCTTATGAGGAAGAGCCACCCAGAGAGACTGAGTCACTTGCTTAAGGCCACAGGAAACAAATAGTAAATGGCAGAGCTGAGATTTGATTCAGGCATAAAACACTATGGACTAGATTTTTGGGTTTTTTTAGACCACTGTTTTGATACAAAACTGTGCTCGAAGTCTGTGAGTTCTTGAAACACCGGGGTGATAGCTATGTAATTCACACCTCATTTCCAAATACCAACCATAGTGCACGGCAAAGAGAGAGCCGGGACACCCACAGACTGAGGGAGTGAATGAGCGAATGAGTGACCTCCAAGAGCCCATCCAGTCCTGGAGTCCTCTGAAATCTGCCTTCTGCTCTTTGTCTAATGAGAACTCCCAGCAGCACTTCCTAGGTGAAGGGCAAGTTCCCTTTTCTTCCTCTGAACTAATGCTTGGTCCCCTGACTATCCCCTACTAATGAGAGGACACAGCCCAAGGGGACTGCGTCTCCAGGCTAATTATTTTCTGGCTGCTCTGGCCACACGATTCAAAACATTCAGGCTATTGTTGGTGTTTTACACCTTGCCACTGTTGCCCTTGTCAACTTCCAAGGGCATGAAGCCATGGCCCAATGGGCGAGTCCTTTCAAGGTCAGCCTGACGGCAAACACAAACTTAATTGAGCTGGAATAATATATTTTTTGCCTTTCCTTGATGTGCAGGTGACAATACTTAAAATATCGACATGCCTTAATACTTTTAAATTCAGTTGTTTGCTGATGAGCAGCAGCTACTTAAATTGACCAATCTATCTTGCCCAGCTGGAGATCAAGGGATCAGCACTTAATTTCATTCCCTGAATAAAGAATTTTTTTTATATCCACATGGAAATATCAGAACATGAAAGGTTAAATCAATATGGAGTTTTACATTGCTTAAAGGACATTTGCATCAAAGCAGCTCTGAATGCAATTCACTTGTTTAATGAATTTTTTATGCTTATTTAATGAATTTCACAAAGGTTTGGTGTTTTTCATAAAATGGATAAGGACTTCCAGTTTTATGAAATAATAAAAATGGAACTGAAGTTATGAAATGAGCAATCTCATTAGTTAGGCTGATATATTCATATGAAAATGTACAAGTCTCTGTATTATTGCTTGGCCACCATTATGGGGACAGTGACTTGTTAAAATAGCATGGCAAATACTCCTCTAGTTAAGATATCAAGAAGTGACAGAAGGAAACTGCATTCCCCCATTTCTAATAATGACATAATTAATACTCATTTAAAATAATTGCCTGGGCATTGTTTCCCAAGAGTGTGGAGGCCTCACTCAGTGGTAAATGCATCCTGAGATACTTTTGAACTTCAGGAGCTCCAACGATGTCCCTTGCTTTTTAATTACTTATTTGTTGAGGTACAGTGGTGTCCTGCATCTATATTTTAGTGTCTTGGTACACAAATAGAATATATGAGTCTAATTTTATGAGAGAGAAAGAGAGATGATCATGGCATTAATTCTTCCTACCTGAGCTTTGTGTTGGGGTTATACATTTCTTTGGATCCTAGCATCTCAGAGACCTAAGAGCGATTCATCTCTGATGTTCACAGGTTAGAAAACACGCTCATTAGCAATTCATGCTTTGAAACACAGATCTGTACCTTGTGACTGACCATGGGCAAGGTATTCAACCTCTTGGAACCTCGGCTATAAAATAAGGTTGGTTGTTGGTAGTTCCTGTGTGGCTGGGTCGTAAGCAGTGTTAACTAAGCCCATGCCTGTAAAGCACAGAGAGCAGTGGCTGGCACTAGGTGAGCAAGCGCCCCACCATGCCAGCTCCTGGGGTTTGCCGGACACAGCTGCTGTGTCCTGTCTGAATTGAAACCAATGGGTGGGTGCTGAGCAGGACCTCAATGAGGAGACTGGGAACTATTTCTTCTCTTTTCCTAGTCTCCACAGCCTGAATGCTGCAGCACAACCCAACTCATTCGAGCTGCTCGGGTGTCACCGGAGGACAAATTCAGATGAACACTTTAGTGAGGATGCTTGGGGTACCCTTGGCCCTGAGAAAAGAGAAAGCTATCGCTCCCATGCTCAGTGGGTTTGTAATATTGGTAGGGTAATATGAATGAGCCGGGATACAATTTCATTGCCAATAAAAGTCCTATACCTGTATAAAAAGCTTTCAAGGATCACGTGAGTAGTTACACTTGCTGTCCCTTGGGACTCTTTGGTGGTAGATTGAAGTCACTTCACTGGATTGAAGTCATTTCACAGAGGCTCTGTGGTTAGCAAATTGGTCCTCATAATTAGAAATGGGTCCCTGCACAGTTCCGGCTGTGTGGCCTCCTGTAAATCACTTAATCTCTCTGAATGTTGACTTCCTCATCTGTCAAATGGATGATGATCCACCAAATTTGTTGTCGTCCAAGACACATCCTCCCTTCTTTCCTCCAACACCAAAAATGACTTTGAGTCCAATGTGCCCATATTCCAGGTGGAAACGAGTTAAGAGAGAAATAATGGAAGATGCTACCCCCTCGTGGTGGAGAGAGGTAATGCAAAACTTCACAGCCACCGCAGAGTGCCTTTGCCTTTTGGTCATGGTGGGGCTGGTACATTTTTTACTTTATAATTTCTTTTTGCTCTTTTGGAACTGGGAGTTGAACTCAGGACCTCTGGCATGCTGTGCATATGTTCTACTACCGAGCTACACCTCAAGATTTACTTTATAAGTTTTTAAAACAAAAATTTAAAAATCAACACGGTTAGAATTTGAGTCATTTCTATTTTCCATGTGCACTTACATACGTATCAGAGTCTACATCTGTGTGCGTATACCACTCTCTCTACCTAGTTACCTAGCTAGCTAACTGGTCCTCCACTCCTGCAGATTTTCTTGCTCAGAGTTAACTAACTGAGGATTGAAAATGCTTTTAAGGATTCCATCTGTACTGAGTATGTGCAACGTTTGTTCTTGTCATTTCCCTAAACAATGCAGTATCACAATTAGTTATAGAGCATGCCCATTGCATTGGCACGGTAAGTCATCTCCAGATGATTTAACATATAAGGAGGACATGTGCGGGTTCTATGTAAATGTCACACCATTTTACTTGGCCCCCTTGAGGGTTTGATATCCAAGGGGGAGGGGAAGGTCCTAGAACTGAGGGACAACTGCACAGAGTATAAACATGTCTGTATATGCTTTTTAAAGCTTGCTATCTTATGCTCTGAAGAGTTCATGAATATCCAGAAATTAAGACTTTTTGTTGATTCCAATGTATAGGCTACTGTATTTATAGTAATAAGAGTTCTTTCCTGTGTAACATTATTTAATATTACTTTTATAGCATTTTTTTGGACAGCATTGGGGTTTGAACTCAGGGCCTCATGCTTGCTAGATAGGTGCTCTTATTAATATCACTTTTACTAACAATGAAAATATTCAATTTCTTTCTCTTTCTCCATTGTTCTAATATTGGGTTGAATCTTTTGACCATTATGTTAATAAACCCACTATTATTTCTTTAAACACAGGTCTTTGTGTCTCCAGGCTCAGAGACCCTCTAAGTTAGGATGCTGTGTTTCCTGTGGCCTCTCACATTCCCTGGCTCACAAATGTCTCTTTAGAGCCCTGTTCTTGGTCTGCATGCATACCTGGGACCTTGGGGACAATCAGGAGTCTGCAGCTCTCTGGGTGAGGTGGCCCTGGCACCTGTGTAGTGGCAATGCTCCATGTTTTTCTCATTTGTCCTCTGGAGGGAAGCCACAGTTCTGAAGCACTGGGTAGGAAACCCTGAAGGAATTGGTATGGATGACTAACAGAAGGGAGGAGTGAGGGAGGGGAGATTAACCTCCACACAGGCCCTGGATTCTAATTTGCCTTCACTCACAGGTCTGAGCTCATTACTGCAGCCCATGAAGGAAAAAGACTCCCTTGCCTTTGTGTTTCAACCTGGAAAGATGGTCAGATGCTCAAGGTGACTCACCTGTCCTGTTCACTCCTCCACCTCCTACTCAGGCTGGGGCAGACCCTGGAGTTTCTCTGTCTCTGGTCAACTCTGCTCACCCCTGCCTTCAGCCTCCCATCACAAATCCTGTGGGCTTACCTGGCTTACCTTAGAATCTGTCTGGAAACTGGCCAGGCCCAGCACTCAGGTCATTGTCCCACAGCACTGGGTCACACAGGTGCATCAGTACCCCTCCTCCCCTCCATATTGGTTGGTCCCTCAGGCTGCAGCCCAGGCAGAGTCAGAATGAGGCTTTTAAGATGAATGGATCAAGAAAATGTGGTAGTTGTACACAATGGGATTTTACTCAGCCATGAAGAAGAATGAAATCTTATCATTTGCAGGTAAATGGATGGAACTGGAGAACATCATTCTGAGTGAGGTCAGCCAAGTTCGGAAGACCAAAAATCATATGTTCTCCCTCATATGCGGACTTTAGATCTAGGGCAAATGCAGCAATGTGGTTAGACTTGGATCACAAGAAAAGGAGAGCACATACAGGAGATATAGGAATAGGTAGAAAACCCAAAACATGAAAGCGTTTGATGTCCCCACTCCAGAGGAACTAACACAGAAACCTTAAAGCGACAGAGGTTAACACAAGAAGGGGATCAGGAACTAGTGTAAAGATCAGTTAGAGATGAATCAACTTGGGTTGTAACACATGGGTACATGAAAGCAATGCCAGAATATTTCTGTACAGCTATTCTTAACTCAACTAGCAAAAATGCTTTGTCTTCCTTATTATGTTTATGTCTTCTCTTCAACAAAATTAGAGATAAGGGCAGAACAGTTCTGCCTGGAAGTGAGGTGGGGAGGATGAGGGAGGAGGGCAGAGGTGAGAAATGACCCAAACAATGTATGCACATGTGACTAAATGAATAATAATAATAAAAAAAGATGCAAAACAGACTGATCCTCTGCTCAAATCCCCCGTCTCACTGAAAGTAAAATCCTAAATCCTTAAAGCAGGCAGGGGGCAGCCGGGTTCCCTCCTGCCTGCTAACTCCTACTCTCCTTGGGTCTCGCTGCCCTGCCCTGACTCTGATGGACATTTCATGGGCATATACAGGTGTCTGACCTTATCACACTTGATCGGATTTACACACTTTACATACGTACAGATTACTGCATGTCAAGTATACTTTAATAAGGTGGTTTTTTTTTTTCTTTCAGTACTGGGGTTTGAACTCAGGGTTTACTCCACCGCCCCTTTTTTGTGATGTTTTTTTCAAGGTATGGTCTCAAAAACTATTTCCCTGGACTGGCTTCAAACCTGATCCTCCCAATCTCTGCCTCCTGAGTAGCTAGGATTATAGGCATGAGCTACTGGCACCAGATAATAAAGATGTTTTCAAAATTTTATTTTACTTTGTTTTTTATTTATTTTGGGGGGGTAGGTCATGGGAGTCGAGCTCAGAGCCAAGCACTCTACCACTTGAGCTATGTCCTGTGTCCTTCTGTATTTAGTTTGTTTTTCAGCTAAGGTCTCACACTTTTGCCTGGGTGGTCCTCAGACTGTGATCTTCCTACCTCCACCTCCTGAGTAGCTGGGATTATAGAAGTGTACCTCCATGACTGGATCAAGGTTTTTTTTTTTTTAATTAAAAATAAAAAATTGCTTAAAGACACAACAAAAACATGGAATCCTTGAGGTTTCCCTGCCCTCACCTCGCCCTCCTCAGGGTACGGTAGTATCTGAAGTTCGGTTCAGGGGAGTTTCCAGCCAGCTGAGGTTTCATTGAACATCCTGTTTTGTGTGCTGGTCAAGCACCTCTCTGTGCTTAAGCCATACAAGACTGGGAGGCACAAAATGGAACAAGAGGATGCCTGTGCCTTCCAAGTGCTGACAGCCACAGTGTGGAGAGGGACAGGCACACAAGCACTTATAACCCAGGCCAGGATGAAGAGTCATTTAAACAGAGCTGACAGCCATGTGCTCGGGGGCAGGAGCACCCGTTACATCAGCTCTTGCCTGGTCCAATTTATCACCACCACTATTACTAATCTAATAATAATAATAACTTCTACGAGGCCTGCCTTCTTTGATATCAAAGGGTTATTTTCCTACTGCCAACATTAGTGATAGAAGAAAACCACCCACTGGAATTGAAAGCAGTTGTAATTGCTGAAGGTTGAGAGGGGCAGGAACTCTTCCTGGGAGGGTGGGGGGCTTCTGGGTATTTCTTTGAGAACCCAGTCCCCTGGGGACCTCCTCCCACATAGCATCACAGCATATGCAAAAATCAAAGTCACATTGGGCTGCTCTCTATCAGCTTTGCCATTTAATGCTTAACATCTGGGAGGAAAAATGTCCTGCAGCTTTTTCAAATAAATGAAGACATGCATTCTGGGTTTGTGGTGGGAATCACAGACAGGACTGGCACTCTCCATGTTACTGGGGCTGTGCCAGTCAAGGTGCCCATGCCACCCACAGAAGGCCCTCAGCAGGGATTGCTTGGGCTGGTTCGCCTCTACTGGTTCCCAGATTCCAAAGGCTGTGTGGCCTGGGACTGGGCCAGCCCTCCCCCAACTTTGCTGCGTTCCATTGGTCCTAGAGTCATATTATCGTATTTGTCAAGCAATTTCAGGTCGTTGGGCATAAGCGAGCAACCAGTAGATTTTAGGGAAGATGTTGAAAATAACTATAGATCTTATTTTCTATAGCTTTTTGATGAAAACTGTGACTCCTTCAACAGTGTTGGTATGTTATACATTAGGTGTCACAAGTGCAATACCCATGGGACAAAGACTGTGAATGCATGAAGTCGGCTCAAATTTTAGTAGACGGTATTTTCCCTCTTGACCTGTGGTTCTGATTTTTGATGGTTTTAGTTTCTTGCAGTCTAAAAACCTTACACAGAAAATTCAAGAAATAATTCCTAAGTTTAAAATTGTGTGAAATTCTGAGTAGCATGTGATGAAATATTTTCCCCAGGACATAAATTATCCTCTGTCCAGCATATCCACACTGTATAAGCCACCTGCCTGTGAATTAGTTAGTAGCCATCTCTGTTCTCAAACCGAGTGCCACAATATCATAATATCAAGTGTTCAAGTGACCCTTATTTTACTATAATGACCCAAAGCAGAAGAGTAATGGTTATAAATTCAAATATGGCAAAAAGAAGCCTGAGTGCTTCTGTTAAGTGACAAGGTGAAAGTATAAGATATTCTGAGAGAGACCACATTCACTTAACTGTAATTACAGTATAGTATTGCAATTGTTCTGGTTTATTATTGTTGATAGCGTTTTCCTGCCCTTAATTTATAAATTAAACTTTATCATAGGCACACATGTACAGGAAAAACACAGTATATATAGGATTTGGTACAACCCGCAGTATCAGACACCCCTGATGGGGGCAGGTGGACTACTGTATACACACTGCATGGCAGAGCCTCTGAAAAGCAGGAGGATGGGCCTTCACCACAGAGCACCATATCTCTGCTCCAGCTGCTGCAAGGCAGGGCTGTACTGGCCTAGGGAAGGGTCTGGATTTTCATGAGACATAACTGAGGGCCATAGAAGCTGCCATTTGAAATCACTATGTTGTATGAGTAAACACTGTCTCTAAAAGCCTATTTCTCACACTTGACACTCAGGGACATACGTGCGTTGCCATCTCTGAACATTCTGCTCTGTTAGGTTACATGCCCAGCTTCGTTACACAAAGAACCCTTCCCAGTTGTGGGGTATTTGACAATTCACTGAGCCTCATTTTATAGCTAAGCAGAGCCTTAGCTGATTGGCTTAAGAATCCTACAAGAACTAAGGATCAGATGCCTATTTTTTCCCTTCTACTAAAAAAGACTTTATTTTCTTCCCTGCTGCTTAAATATGCAATTGTGGTGCATTAAGAAGAGCTGCAAACTTTCATATGCTTCCCCCATCACAGGTCAGTCTGCTTCCTGCCATTTTGCATCTACTCTGGCCTGCAAGGGATACCACACCAGTTCTGGTGTGGCCTTTAAGAGAACTGGCAGGTCCCACTTCCTTCTTCCAGCCTTGAGTTTCCATGTAAGACGTCCAAGGAGCCATCTGAACAGACCCCATGGAGAGACCCTGAGACCACATGGAGAAGAGGATGGGTATGCCTGAGCCAGCCTTCCAACTACCAAGGGGCCAGTGAGGTGAGGAACCATCTTGCCCTGCAATCTATCTGCTACCAGCTGGATACCATCATCCAGGAACCCTGTTGATGCACTAGTAATGGAGATGTCTCTTACCTGAGCTCTGCCACCTTCCTGACAAACCCCACAACATTAGTGACTTGGTTAGTGTCATAAGCTATTAAATTACATGGAAGTAGGTCAGACAGACAACCATGCAGATAGCTGCCATTTCCTCCCGCATGACACATCTCCGAATGAAGTACTATCTTATTTATTTTATTCTGATTTGCATACATATGTCAATGTCAATATAGTAAATTTGCAGAAGGCAGAGAAACACAAAAGAGAAATTACCTTTTACCTAAAGATTGTCACCAGGAATATTTATCGCCATATCTTTTTCCTTTCTTTTTTAACAAAATTGAAATCAGACTGCGTTTACTGCTAGATAATCTACTTTTATCAGGTAATGCATTGTAAATATCTGCCAGTGTGATAGAATATTCTCCAATGTGATTTCTTATAGCTGCATAGAGAATTTGTGCTATGGATGGGCTATGATTTATGTAACCAATTTCATATCGTTTGAATATTTACTTTGTTTCCAAATTTTCTGCATTATAAATATTGTCACAATCAATATCCTTGTCCATAACATCAGCTCATATCTTTGATTATTTTTTAAGGATGCGTATTTGTGAGTGAAATTTTTAGGTATGAAGTTTGTGTGCATTTTTCAGGCATTCAAACATTGGAAACTGCTCCATGACTTGCAATATTTGAAATTAGTAATTTTCTAATAACATTTGAAAGACTGGATGTTAATATTACTGTTTTTCCAATGCCTCTTCTTTAGCTATTATTTTTCCCATATGGTCAGGTACCGTACTAACTGCTAACAATTTTAAGAAATAAGTACACTTATTAGGTCTAATTTGCAAGGAAGAAAACTGAGCTTGAAAGGGGTTAAAAAAATCACACACAGATTTGAACTGAGACACATATGACTACATACTCTTAACTCTTCTAACATGGTGTTTTTCAAAATTTAATTTAATTTTATAATTTTATCTTATTTTTTGTTTTATTTGAGACAGAGTCTTTCTATATAGCCCATGCTGGCATTGAACTCTTGATCCTTCTGCCTCTGCCTCCTGAGTGTTAGAACTGCAGGCTCGCGACATCATACCCAGTGCGTGGTGACCTTTAATTGTAAAAATATTATTTTTAAAAATTGCGTTTTTCTGGTGCACAGTGAAACATTACTTTCATGTCTGTAGTCCCCTTGCCTGGTTTCTTTTGTGAGTTGAATATTCATGTATTTGACAATATTTTAATATTATGTTGCTTTTTTATCATTTATTTGTATATGCTCTTTATATAGCAAAGGTGTCAACTTTTCTCGTCTGTTACAGTTTTCTCTCAGTTTTTCATGCTTGCTTTTTTATTTCATACATGCTGCTTTTCAACTTACAAGCTAAACATTTAAAACTCCATTCTAGTAAGATGACAAAAAAGCAATATTCTTAGAGATTGCAAAATTTCAGAATGTTTATTTCATGTTCAGATAAGAAAGAAGAGATTGGGGAATGAGATACCTGCTCTGTGACAAAAACAATCAGTTTTCAGAAAAACTGTGTGTTATCTTAGTACCTTTGTATATAGGTGGAGAAAAGAAACAGGAGCAAGCTAATGAACCAAAACTTCAGAAACAGAAGTCTCTGGCTTGGATGTGGTTGCTCCTTGGGTTCATGTGTTGGAGACGTGGCTTCAGTGTGGCAGTTTTGAGGTGGTGGGACCTTTAAGAGGTGATGAGAGGTCCTTAGGTCAGCTGAGGGTGTGCCCTTGGGAAGGAATGGGGGCCCCAGTGTCTCTGGCTCTCATGTGTTGAGTGTTCTCTTCCTCCCAAGTGCTCTGCTGCCATATATCTGAGATAGTCTCACCAAGAGGCTCAATCTACCAGCTACCAACTCTGGTACTCTCAGCTTCCAAATCTGTGAGCTTAACCTCTTTTTTTTTTCATAAGTAGCCTGCCTCTGGTATTTCACTATAGTAATGAATGTGGACTGATACATACAATCTTATGCCTTTGTTTTGGCATTTCCTTTATCAAGGGACAGGTTCATGTTCATACATCAAGTAGACCATGTCACAGGACATCCAAGCTGGATGTTTGAGACCATCTGGCACTACTTGGAAACAGGATCTTAGAGGAAATCACCTTAGGAACATATGCTCCATTTCTGCCTAAGCATGTGAGCAGCTTGCCCCCTGGTTCAGTTCAGGCCTCTTTGGTCTGGGATGAGACTTCTCCTTCAGGTCCCTGTGCCTAGCAGGGACTCTGCTTCTCCACCCTCAGACCAGGTGCTGCTGCAAGCCTCCATGTATCTGCACAGGAGGTGGATATTGGGGAGAGGTGTCCACATCAGAGGCAGCTGCTTCTGGTGAGTCCCTTTCCCTCTGTCCTCTCATCCACATAGAGGAGGATGCTGCTCTGAAAATGCCCAACTCAGTCATCTCTGACCCTAGCTCTCTTTTATCTCCATGACAGTAATTTTTTTCTGCTTTACAATCAACTGGAAAAGTAAAAAAGTGACCCATGTGAAGGATCTAAGGGAAGGAAACCAAGAGAACCAGACAAAAATAATTTTTTGAAGTGCCACCCTGCCTCAAACAAAGAAGATAAAGACAGGGCTGTGGTGGGATGCATTTTCATGCCCTTAGACCCACCCCCCTAACTTGCATTCTCAGGGATGTGAAATAACCCTACTTTGGATGCTGAAGCCCAGAGACAGAAACAGATTTGCCTAGGTCACATGGCAAATTCATAGTTTGGCCATGTCTTAGATTCAGCTGACCAACCTAGCTCTCTATCCAGGCCAGTGGTTGTCCAGCCAGGTAGAAATAGAGATCAAATCAAAAGCCACCTTTCTATTAAGAAACATTTCATGAAATATAGATGTAGAGAAATGGTGTCATGAATTGCAACATATCTATCTACAGCTTCATCAACCATTAACAAAGGTGTACAAAGTTCATATACAGCTGCCACTAGCTGTCTCCAGCAGTGTGCCTGGGGTGGAGCTGGGTGGGACCCCAGGGTAGAGAGATTACATGACACAAAGCCTGAGCACTCTGGGGCCCTTCCTGGGGGGTGGGAGTGGATGTGAGAGTGGCAAACACATTCTCCACTTGCCTTACTCCAATCATTTAACCCCAGGAGTCAGAACCATTTTCAGATCATGCTGTACCACTTGGGCTCCCTCAAGGGACAATTCAGAGCTTGGTTCTAGTACTTTTTTTGTGTAGGGTGTGGTTCCTTTAGATTGTTTACCTACACGATTTATTTTGGCTCCTGGTTTCAGAGGTGTCATCCCATCATGGCGGGGGTGGGGGATGGGGTGGGGGGGAGTCTTGACAGAGCAGCTCACATCATTGCTAACGAAGCAGAACAGAGCAGCAGCAGGAAGGGGCAAGGCAAGATACAGCCTCCAGTGACCTACTTCCTCCAAAGGCCCTGCCTCCAACTCTCCACCACCTCCCAACAATGCCATCGTGTTACAAATCCACCAATGGATTAATCCATTAATTAGGTCAGAGGCCTCCTGCTCTAATCCTCTCTGAAACGCCTGCACAGACTCCCCCAGAGGTGTGCTTTGCTGATCTCCTAGGCATCTGTCAATCCAATCAAGTGGACAGTCAAGATTAGCCATCAGGATTGTTTTGTTTGTCTGATGAGTTTTGCTTTTTCTTTTGCAACCTGCACGCCTGTTATTTCAGTGCACTGTTTAGAGCCACTGGCGCAAGGCTAATAAAAGTAAGGATTTGTCTTGCTCTCAGCTTTAGAAGGAAAATGTTTGCTATTTTACCATTAGGTACAACATCAGCTATAGATTTTTTGTAGATACCATTTAAAACTTTCCTTCTATTTCTAGATTGCTGAATGTTTTCATTACATATTGATGATGTTTTCTCAGAATCTATTGTAATAAGCATAGACAATTTTTCATTATGAAGGACTATGATTTTCAAATGTTAAACCAACCTTGCATTCCTATGACATGCTCTATTTGATCATATTATTTTTTATCTATTGCTGAATTCAATTGCTAAGATTTTGTTAAGGACCTCTGTGTTCAAGTGCATTAGGGATATTGTTATATAATTTTCTTTTCTTAAGTATTTTTGGATGGCTCAAGTGTTGGGGTAATGCAGATCACATAAAATAAATTGGGAAATATTTCTCCATCTTCTATTTTCTGAAGGAATTTGCAAAATTGCTATTATTTCCTCTTTAAATGTTTGGGGGAATTTATCAGTAAAGTCACTTAGGCCTGAAGTTATCTTGTTTTAAATTATAAAACTGAATTTATTTAATAGATACAGAGCTATTTGAATATTCTGTTTTATCTTGTGTTGTTTATTAAGTGGTATTTTTCAAGGAACATGTTCATTTCATCTGAGTTCTTAAGTTTTGGCACAAAGTTATTAAAATATTCTGTTATTATTTCTTAATGTTGGCAGGAGCCAGAGTGATCTCCTTTTTCATTCCCAATATAAATAATTCATCTTCCTTGTTTTCTTCTCTCTCTCACCCCTCAATCTCTTCTCTGAATAGTCTCTTGAGACTTGTTCTGTTTATTGATCTTTTCAAAGAACCAAATTCAGTTTCATTAATTTTTTCTTTTTTTGTTGCTATTTGCACATCTTTATTTTCTTCCTTGAATTTACTTTGTAGTTAATGTTTTATTTGTTCCTGTAGTTTGTTAAGGTATAAATTTTAGTTAGGCCTTTCTCTTTTTCTAATAAAAACTTCTAAAGCTGGTCATTTTCCTCTAAAGTATGCTGTATCTGCTGGCTTTTATATGTTGGATGCTTATTACCTTTTAATTTGAACTATTTTCTAATTTTTCTCTTACTGTCTTTGCTGAGCTGTAGATTATTTAGTGTGTTGTGTGATTTTCATATATTTGTGGATTTTCTGGATATAGTTTATTATTGATTTGTTCCCCTTCCGATTTGTAGCTAGAAAATGCCTCCAGGTAGAAAATGGGGGTGGGCTCCCCCTTGTATATGTTTCTTTCATCAGAAATAGCAGTGCCATAAAATATAGAACATTCACTGATTTTCAGATAAACAATGAAAACTTTCAGTAAAAGTTTGTCTCAAATATTGCATGGGATACACTCATAGTCAATTTGCTTACAATTCCTGTTTAACTGGGCACCCTGCAGTATTATTTGCTAACACTGGTGACCAACTCAGGGATGGCACAGTTTTGCACGGCCTGCTGGCCCCTATTGGAAAACAGCTGACTCATGTAGTTTTTCTCCTTCCAGTTTTCTAGTTGACAGCAATGGCAGCAAAAGCTCAGCAAAGCTGTGACGGTTAAAGTAGAGGTCCCATGTCTCCTTCTACAGGCAGATGGCACTGAGTTCTTGAAGAAAGGGGCCATCTCTGCCCTCTCTACTCAGGTTAAAGTGCCTGATTTATCCAGAACAGCACTTGCACAAGATGCTCCATGGGAAAAGGGTTGTTGGTCAAATACATTCGTGCATTCTTGACTTTCATTCTTTTTAAATTCAGTAATATTCAATTTGGCAACCTGGATTCTTTTTTTTTTTTTCTTTTTTGCATAATACCCTACAAGATATAAATTTCACTGACCATAAACTCGGGTTTTGCCAAAATGTAACTTGTAAAAATATTCATCTAATTGGTATCTCAATCCTGTTTCCACTGAGTGATATAACACTTTACTAAAAGAGTTTTCACTGATGTTTTTAATGCTTGAGTAGCACTGCTACTCATTTAAAACAAAATAGTGTAAAAAGTTGTTTCTCATCCTGTCCCCAGTCCACTGTCTCCATCATCCCTCAGGCATCCACTTTCATTTGTTTCTTGTGATCCCCCAAGGTCTATTGTAAGCACACTCAAATAAGTGTAGATTTACACAAGTGACAGAGCACTTGCCTAATGGGTGCAAAGCCTGGAGCTCCATTCCCAATATCACACAATGAAAGGATTTATTTTCTTATCCCCTCTTCATAAAACTTAGCACCTTGACTTTTTCCACTGAAAACATTTGGGCAATCTTTGTATATCAATTCCTAGAAAATAAGTTCTCAGAATTATAATTACTAGGTCAGAGGATATCTGCATCTGTAATCCTGATTAACATTGCAAATTTACCCTTGCTAACCATTGTGCAATTATTTTCCTATAAAACTTGACTGTTGCCTATGAACTTGCCAACAGAATAGATTTACACAACTTTTGTTTTTTTGCCAATCTGATAGGTAAGAAACAGTAGCTCATTGCCTTTTTAATAAAAGTTTCTTGTTATTTTTCTGTTTTGGATGGCTGGTCTTTTTCTTATCTATTTCTGTCAATAGTTTTACTTATATTTTTCTCTTTTCTCTTCTTTTCTTTTGGGGTCTTGCGGAATTTAAACAAATTTTTATTTTTATCAAATACATCAATCTTTACTCTTATGAAACCTTGGTTTGAAGCCATAGTTAGAAAGATCTTTGCTCTTCTGAGAAGATTAAGACATCTTCCAATACTTTTCTCTAGAACGCCTATGACTTATTTTTTAATTTAAATATTTGATCAAGTTTTAGTTTTGCAGGACTATAGTATAGACTAATTTTATTTTTATTACTCTTTTTAAAACTTTATTATTGTTTTACTTTCAGTTGGTTGTACAGCTGTTCCAAGTTCACGTAGTGGCCGGGTTGTTGTTTCTCTGATGATCTGAGATGTGGTGACAGCAATTAGTCACCTTAGGGCAAACTCAGCCCAGTCACATTTTCCCTAGGAACCAATAAGGACTTTCTGCCTCCCTGGCCTCACCTTGAGAACAGAGCCCCTGAGATGCTCTTCTGAGCTCCCAGCCCTCTCCTGGGTTCTATACTTGCCCCCAAGAAATGTCCTTGTACTTTTCTCAAGATTTTCTAGCTTTCATTTTAGAATTTTAGTCATGAGACAGAAAAATATAGACTCACCAACTTATTAAAAGATAGTGAGTCCAAATTATATTTCTGCCCAAATGAGATAAACTGAGGTGACCTGCCTAGAATTCTCAATCCCCCCACCTCAGCCTCTGGAGTGCTGGAATTACAGGCATGTGCCACCACACCCAGCATTCCCAAGGTCTGACTGATAGTCTTCACTCCTAAACCTCTTGTTCACAAGATTTATAACTGCACCTTTTAATGTTCAAACTGCAAAATCTCAGGAGGCTCAGGAACCTTTGCTCTCAAAACCTTGCTTTTGCCCTGGAGTTCCCACATCTGTTTTGCAACTCAAAAGTTGAGCGGATTCTTTCTCCTGCCCTTCTGTACCCTCAAGGGAATCACTCAGAATGCTGGTCACTGCTGGCAGAGTGTGAAGACCATAGTGATGGCAGGAAATATTGACCAAGGAGGCCACGGCCAGTGTTCCAACATCTGGCTTCTGCCATGTTGGAGAGCATGGTAAGCAGGAAGTGCTGACCTCAGCTTGAGGCATTTCCTGCTTTTGAAGTCCCATTTGAAGAGTGAAGGTCTTATTCCAGTCCTGGTTTGACCAGGTCTCCTTGCAAAGACTGTGTGACTTCTGTTCTTGGAGCCTCAGTTTCCACATCTGCATTACCTTTCTCTCCTGCTGTCTCTGAGAGTCCAAGTACATCCCAAAGGCAAAAGGACTTTGACCCCTAAAAGCAGTGGGCACATGTCAGGCATTACAACTATCTCTGCTGTCATCAAAAACATGTATTGGCCCCCTGTGTTCCAAATGCCCTTCCAAGGCATCTGCTGTTCCACCTAACAAACACTTCTTTGAGATGCTTTTAACTGCCCGTTAGCTTCCTTTCAGACCTGATTCATTTCTGATCCGAGCAGCAACAAAGGGAGCTTTTATTGCTGGGGTTCATTTCTGGAAATTAAATTTCCATTTTCAACACTAATGCTACTGTAATTCGCAGCGGTTTCTGTCTCTTTTGATTGTGCCTGACAGCGAGCAGCCTATCAGCATAAGTGGCTGAATCCGCCTAGGTAATGCACACACGAAATGGCATTTTGAAAAGCGGAGGGAAAGAAAAACATTTAAAGTAGGAAATTAGAGCAGTTATTGGATCCTACACCATGGTTAATGAGTGGAGGAAAGCAAACAGTTTCTGACTCTGGGACTTCAAGCGTTACAGCCTGGGCGACACTTCTCTTGTTTTTGGAAGGAAGTCAGCAATGGTCCCCACACATGGGAAGCCTTCAGTTTGCATTCTTCATTGCCCCCAGGGAGGACAGGGTTTCTGGTTTCAAATCTGTTAAATTTTTCTTTAAAAAGACCGGTTTTGTTCAGGAACCAAAACAAAAATTAGCATATTAAGGATCTATGCAGGTCACGCCTTGGCTCGCCCCCATCCGTGTTCCAAGATTTCATCAAGCTCACAAAACATCAGTGGGTTCCTGAGAAGCAAGGTGGGACCCAGTCACTTTGGCTTAATTATGTAAAATCTCTTTAAAAAAAGAAAAAACCCACTCTGTTTTTTTTGTTTTTGTTTTTTTTTTTTTTTTAGAATTATGCATAGAAAGTCTGGCAGAAGGCCATGGTTACATGATAGATGACCATGCTTGAGTAGCTAGTAATGGGACAGTTTAATTTTCTTTTTCTTGTTTATCTGTGTTTCCTAAATTTCCTACAGCAAGAATATGGCTTCAGAGGTATACAAACTAGGCTGTCACTTAAGATTCAGGTGAGTAGTTTTACTCTATTGTTTCGTACGAGGTGCCCAGGTCTTGGATAGAGGCAGTCTTAATTCCAATAAAGAAAACCACTTTTCTGGATGACCTATAAGGTATTGACAAGGTCCTGTCTCCAGCAGTCATCTCTGCTTTTCCTTTTACAATTAAGTCTTTCTGAGGAGGCTCCCATGCCATCCAAAGACTGAACAACCATGCAAAACTGGTTTGAAGGTAGCATAAAAAATTAAGAAAAACAGAAAGGGCTTCCAAATCCTGTAGCTACACGTTGTGCCCTATGTATGCGATTTTCTATGTGTGGAGGGTGTTACTGAGAAGTTTATTCAATGCAACTCTGAAGCTTAATGGTCTTAGAATCTTGATTTTGTACAATCTTGGTGTTTGAACTTGAGCAATCATTCACCAGCTTGTGGGTGGACATTGGCTCGGAAGATGGGATTAGGTTTTTAGAACTGGAACCAGGAATGGGATGTTTAGCCAGGAAAAAAAGAATAAGAGTGAGTCAGACCAACTCGTTAGGGATTGATAAAAACCTGTGGCAGAAATCTCTTGTTATTTACTCCAAATCCATGTTTCTTCTTCTTCTCCATCACCTCCTCTTCTTCCTCATCTTCCTCTTCTTCCTTTTCCTTCTCCCCCTCTTCCTCCTTGTCCTCTTCTTTCTCCTCCTCCTCTTCTTTTCCTTCCCATTCTCTCTCCCCTCTACCAGTCCTCCTTCCTCCTGGTTACAGAACTGACCCCATTCCTCACCCTCCCCTGCAGGTGGAGCTAGCCATGTGACTAACTCCCACATGAGGAAAAGTGATGTGTGCAGTTTTTTTGGCCAAGGATGTGTGGAAGTAGTTTGTCCTTCCATGCTATCTTTTTCCTTCCTCTGGCTGGATGCAGGTGACAAGACCCCGCGAGATGAAAGAGCAGAGAGGAGGTCCCTGGGTCCCAATCTGGAGAGCAGACCCCACGGACAGGGAGCAACTGCCTGAGACTATTACATAGGATAGGTACAGGTGATTGCACTTGAGACACCTGTGCTTAGGTCTGTGCCTAATTAATGAAGAGTCAGACACCAAGGTCAAGAGCACGACAGAGGATGGGTAGTCCAGCACCAAGAGCTGAGTGATAGGGTATTTGAGTGAACCCTACACTGACCTATAGGCCAATGGTAAACAAGGAGAAAATTGTGGGTGCTCTCTGGCTGTTGTGTACTAATCTGTGTAGATTTTTAAGAGACAGGCATTGCTTCGTACAATTAACTTCCTTTGGCTTTGTCTCCCCATCTGTAAAATGGGGCATTGGACAAGGTCAGGAATAGAACGTGGAATTTATCTTGAGGCCCAACACTATAGACAGGGCAGGGCCCCTCAGAGTGCTGTGTTGAGAAGGACTCGGAGGTTGAGTCAAGGGTCTGTAGGAAGGAGGACCAAAGTCAACGCATGGTACAGGTGCAGGAAGGGGAGGCGTGACCTGACAATGGCTGTCCCAGCACACCCGGTACTCCCTGTATCTGTGGGTCTCCTTGTGAGCAGTGGCTTCAAGGCTGGAGTAGCAAATGTATCTGAGGTACCTGAGGGTGACCTCAGAGACAGACACGTGGAGGTCAGTCCATCTCATGTAACACCTTTAATTTAGTAGTTTTACCTTCAAAGATACCAAACTACGTGCCTTTTGTATACGTGGGAATTCTACCCTGGTTATTACTTTCCATTCTTTCTAGGTTCTCCTAAAAGGGCTTGATGAAAAAAAGAACTAGTGACTGTGACCCTGGGGAAGAATTCCAACTGAGTTTCAAACAGTCGAGTTGATTCAGCCAAAGACATTAAAAAAAAAAAAAAGTTAAGATGATGTCGTCAGAGGCCCTGGAAGAGCTAATTGCTCCAACATAACTGCAAGCCTTTCCCATAAGGTGACCCAGAGGGCAAAACAAACACCTCTTCACAGCTGGGAGAGGTGGGTCGTGCACTTAGGCTTGGTGACCCAAGAGCCAGAAGGCAGCATTCCTGTTCCAACCTTGTTGCCAGGATGCTGTGTGGCCTTAGACCAGTGGAATTCCTCTCTCTGAGCTTTAGTTTCCTCATCTATAAAATCAGGGTTTGGGATCCCATAAGTTGTTTTTGAACTGTGTTTCTTAGATCCCCAAAATTCAGAGATGCTGTGTGGGGTGAGGGAGTGTGCAACCAAATGTATGGGGTCCTGGGACATCCTTCCTCATTTCTACTAGAGCAACTCCCCTTAGACCTACTCTGTGCCTAAGCAGAGGTGTGGGGCTCTAGTGACCACTCTCAGCCTAGCAGGGCTCCTTCCCCGTGGAGGGCTGGGTGGAGGGCTGAACCATCTGGCTGCGGCAGGCCCTGGGGACTGAGCAAGGACAGGGGAGCCAGGACCCGCTCCAGAGGCGGAGCTGCCATCTGAACACAGTGCAGCTGCCTAAATATTTTGACTCCAGATTCCTCCCCGGCTGCTCAGGCTTCGGTTCTTCATAATTAAAGGGGAGCTCTCATCTACCTCTGGCTTTATGTGGGCTCACCCCCCCTCTTAACTCGACATTAAATCCCCAGTGTGGTTGTGGCTCATTTCTGGTTTTACTTGGACTTTATTTTATTAGTGTAATAGTACTGGTAGTGTTCACATATTAATCATAATAATGAATATAGTCCTGTGTTTACAAACCACTTCAACTTTTAAAAGTACTTTTACCTGCATTAACCCATCGTTAGAAAACCCATCCCATTCGGCCTTCACCTCACATTTTCTTTAATTAAAAATGTGAGGTGCCATTATAGCTCACTAAAAACATCAACTTTAAACCCAGGCTGCTGTGGTTTCAATCTTGGCCCCATTACTTGTTAGCTGTGTGATCTGGGGCAAATTACTTTCCCTCTCTGAACCTGTTTGCTCATATGTAAAATGGCAATAACACATCTCCTCCTTCATATGGAAGTGTCAGGATTAAATAATTTAAACTGTGCTTGGAAGAGTGCCTAGGTTGTGCTCAATACTGTATATAAGTACTCATAGCTATGGTTTTAAACAAATAGCCAAGGAATCAGGAAACAAATAATAAACTTATTTATTTATTTAGTTCTGGTGCTGGTGGAGCCCCAGGCCTTTCACATGCAGGGCACACACTTTACCACTGGGCCCCAGCCCCACCCCAGCTCTAGCTACTTTTGCTGTCAAAAGCACAGATACATACAGAGCCTAAGGACAGAAGGACAGCATGGTTTATAGGTGAGGGATTGAGGGCCATCAGCATCGCTTCAACCCCTCTCCCAGGTGACACTTGGCCCTCTGTGTGTGTGTGTCCCCTTCAGACTCTTACACAATTTCTAGTTGTTTCATCTTTCTGCACGGTGTCTGTACATGGCGACACGTGTGCTCTCCCCTGTCTTCGCATGGCTCTCCTGCCATGGTGCACAGGTGTCCATGGCGCTGAGGTTGGCAGTGCACAGGTTGCAGGCATTCAGGCAGCTTCTGTGAACGTGTGCCCTTGACTCCAAGGTCAGACTTCTTGAAGTGCTTTTAAAGTTTGCATAACTCCTGCCAGACCACTCACTCGATCTGCACAAGCATTCTGAGCACGGGCTGTGATGTGGCCTGTGTAGTGG